>NC_056522.1:363382460-363388597 GCF_019175285.1 Sceloporus undulatus | reverse complement strand
CATTGTTTCCAGGACTGTTTGAGATTAGAGAAGCTGTAGAAAGGCAACTGCTATTTTCACTCTCCATGTTTTTTAATTGAAACTCTTGTTTCAATGACAGGTCTATTTTCCCATTCTCCTTTTTTTCTGTCTTATTTTCATCCATCCCCACTTCAGTCGATTCCTCTTTGAATGGTTCGATACCCCTGGAAAACAACTTTGGCTCATTTTCTTTTTGTTCATGAACAGGTAGAGACTTTTTGGCAAGACCATTACCGTTTTCACTCTCCATGTCTTTTCCCAGAAACTCTTGTTTTGATGACAGCTCTTTTTTCTCATCCTCCTCCCTTTTTTCTGTCTTATTTTCATCTGTCTCCACTTCAGTCGATTCCTCTTTGAAAGAGTTCTTTGTATGTTTCCTAAAGCTGAGCAAAGGTTTGATACCCCTGGAAAACAACTTTGGCTCATTTTCTTTTTGTTCATGAAAAGGTGGAGACATTTTGGCAAGACAATTACCGTCTTCACTCTCCATATCTTTTCTCAGAAACTCTTGTTTCGATGTCAGCTCTTTTTTCTCATCTTCCTCCCTTTTTTCTGTCTTATTTTCATCTGTCTCCACTTCAGTCGATTCCTCTTTGAAAGAGTTCCTTGTATGTTTCCTAAAGCTGAGCAAAGGTTTGATACCCCTGGAAAACAACTTTGGCTCATTTTCTTTTTGTTCATGAAAAGGTGGAGACATTTTGGCAAGACAATTACCGTCTTCACTCTCCATATCTTTTCTCAGAAACTCTTGTTTCGATGTCAGCTCTTTTTTCTCATCTTCCTCCCTTTTTTCTGTCTTATTTTCATCTGTCTCCACTTCAGTTGATTCCTTTTTGAAAGAGTTCCGGATATGTTTCCTGAAGCTGAGCAATGGTTTGATACCCCTGGAAAACAAATTTGACTCACTTTCTTCTTGTTCATGAAAAGGTGGATACTTTTTGGCTAGATCATTACCATCTTCACTCTCTATCCACTTTGCTGGAGATGCTGGCTCCAGCTGTAACTCCGTTTTTCCTTCTGCTTCCTTTATTTTCTTCATCTTTTCATCCATCTTGGCTTCAGTTGATTCCTCCTTGACAGATGTTAATGTATCCTTTCAGAAGCTCAGCAGGAGTTTAAGATCTCTGGTTAATGTTTTTAGCTCAGTTGTGCCATGATTATTGAAAGGTGGAGAACTCAGTGGAAGATCAACACCATCTTTATCCCACAGGTATATTGCTGGAAATTCAGACTCTGATGGGCAACTCTGCCTATTGGCCACCTTTCTTTCAATTTTATTTACAGCTTCACAACCAACAACACAGATGTAGTCACTGAAATCAAAGTAATAAAAAGAAACATTATGTCATAGAAAGATTAAAAAAACCTGCTGCACATAACTGAAACTAGACCTAAGAAATTAAAGAAAAAGGCAGCTACATGGATACATTGTTCCCATGACTGTATTTTGAGTATCTTGGATGAGACAAAAGCCACATAGTTCTCAGTAGCTTTATTGTTGTTTTTACAAAGCTTTAGAAGCAAGAGGGAGGGAATCCCTTGATAAAGAGACACACGTTGAATCCTATTGGGAACAATAAACTGATGCAGTTGTCTTCTTGGAAAGACAAGGGGCATCTCTTGCTGTCAGGTTCAAAGGCTAAAAGGGAGGGAAGTGTTTGTATCCCCAAATTTAGACACAGAGCATATGACGCATATTCACAGGGGAGTTGCATGATCTTCACTTTGTGTCAAAGATTACCGAGAAGCAAAGAATCTGCTATTGATTAACATGACACAATGGAGAATGGGTTTGAAAACCTGCTTAAAATGATAGGAATTAATGGAGATATCTCATCCACAGGGTTGCTATGAGTCAGAATCGACTCAAGGGCAGCTAACAACAGCAATTCTATTCTATTCTATTCTATTCTATTCTATCTGAATGAAACAGAATGGAGAGAAATAGGATACCATTAGAAAAATAGGGAGTTACTGATTTCTTTTTTAAAAAACCAACATAAAAACAACTATTAGTTTTTACATTTATCTCAAAAGGTGTTTCTTAACAAAATACAGTAGGCCCCTGGTATCCACTAGCATTTGGTTCCAGGGTAGCAAATATCCATGGATGCTCAAGTACGATTATATTCAGTGACATAGTAAAATGGTTTTCCTCACATAAAACTGTAAAATCAAGGTTTGCTTTTTGGAACTTTTTAAAAATACTTCCAAGCTGTGGCTGGTCGAACCTGTAGATGCAAAATCCGTGGATACAGAGGGCTGGCTGTATGGTGCAGATGTTGTAATTTTAAAATAAAAATCCTTACATTTTATATTAATCATGCCTTTCTTTTAAGTGTGATTGGAATCACATTTTGCCTGGATACAGAATATAATAATGAATTGTGTTTTGGTTTTTTTTGTTGTTGTTTTAAAAAAAGAAAAGAAAAAGAAAACAGACCTTTAAGTGAGAAGCTCAATAGTTCTTAAAGGAGGGAAATAATGATAACTTTCATTCTCCACTCAGTAAAATAACAGGCAATATGACTATTTTCTTCTCTGTCAATTTGTTGAGCGGGGATGACGATAGAAAATCTTCAAGGGTATCAAACAGGTCAAGGCAAGTCCAGGATAGATTCATGTATTCCTCTGTTCTCTTGAGTCAAGTCAGTACTTGTGTTTGACCCATAATGCAAACCTTCATTTGTGCACTCTGCCTGGGTTAAAGAGAGTCTATAGGTGTTACTCTATTATTGCTTTCTTGAATAGTTTCTGGAAGCAGTCATGCTTGGATTGCCATGGCTACCAGTCTGTAGATTCAAAACATGCATTGCAATTGATTCTCGTAAGGGAGTGTATGCTAGACCACCCATATACACAAAGGCAGAGAAGGCTGCCATGCTTTTAATAATTTAGCAGAAGGAGTTTCAGAAGGTTATAGAGTCATAGGGTTGGAAGGGGCTACAAAGGCAATCTAGTCAAATTGCTTGCCACAGCTAGTGCGCTTCTGAAAGATGGCCATTCAACCTTTGTTTTTAAGACCTCAGAAGATGGAAAATTCTGCCATCTTTGCACAGTTAATGCAGTTTGGCACAGCTTTAACTGGCATGGCTCCATCCTATGGAATCCTGCAATCTGTACTGTAGTTTGTTGTGACATCAGAGCACTTTAACAGAGAAGGCTAAATATCTCACAAATCTACACATCCCAGAATTCCATAACACTGAACCATGGCAGTTAAACTGGTGTCAAACTGCGTTAATTTTGCAGTGTAGATGCAATCAGAGAGTCTATGACCTTCTGAAGCAATCTATCCCAGTGCTGAACAGTTCTTGCAGTAAAAAAGATCTTCCTAATGTTTAAGCAAACCTGTGCCTATTGATGGTTCTTATAAAAATTAACAAAACTCTTGTTTGTTTGTTTTTGTAATTCCATCTGTTCACCTTACATACTACTCTATCTTCCAGTTGCCAGTAGGATTCTCAACATCTTCCTGGCAGGTTACCTGTGCTTTTAACAGTGCCATAAGAGTAGAAATCGAAAAGGAGAAGCTTCCAAACTTCCACTGTCATTCGTCACTGTCAAGAAAAGATTTACTGCTAAATACTGGCATGTCCAAAGGCACAGAAGCCCCACCAGGAAGAAAAACAACACAGGAAACTCTAGTCACAAATTGTGCCAAGGGGAAGTGGGGGAAAGGAGCAAAATTATGGCTTTTAAAAACTGTCCTGATTGAAGTCTAATCTGCACTGTGGGAATAATGCAGTTTGACACTGCTTTAACTGCTATGGCTCAATGCTATGGGATTCTGTTGTTTGTTGTGGTCTCTGACAAAGAAGGCTAAATATCTTACAAAACTACAAATTCCAGAATTCTTTCATAAAAGGTTGAAGATATTTGTTTTGCCAGATTAACTTGCTGAGTGTGCCTAAGGTGGCTGAGATGGGTAGTGACTGGTGGGGATTTTGTTTTTAGCATGTTTATATATTATTTTTGTATTTTAGCATTTTACAGTGTTGTGTTTTATCATTCACTTTTCATTGTATATTTCCTTAAGAGATCCATCGTATTACCACCTTAGAAGCCTTTAAGAAGGCACTTAAGATGGATCTCTCCTGGCAGACCTATCCATCTGACCTTCTATAGCTGATCTCAAAGAACACTCCCACCTCTGACTTTGATAGCATGGAAAACAGATGACGATTAAGTCATTTTAGTGATTGGGAGTAGTTTTGTTGTTCGTTCTATTGATTGTACTTTTAGATAATACTGTATCTTGTATTTTATTGTTGATTTTATTCTCTGTTGTAATCCTGCCTAGATCCGCAGGGAGAGACTGGAAATACAAATAAAAATGATTATTGTTAATATTATTATTATTGTATATGTTCTGATGTACTGCTCTTTGGTGAAAAGGGCATTATAAATAAATACTGTTGTTGTTGTTGTTGTTGTTGTTGTTGTTGTTGTTTCCATAGCATTGAACTATGGCAGTTGAATCAATGTCAAACTGCATTAATTCTGCAGTACAGGTGCAGCCTTATGGTGAGCCTTCATGTTGACCTTGCGTCTTGTCTCATGGTGACCCTATGAATGAGACGTCTCCAAGCACCACTATCCTCTACCTCTCTGTTCAGGTTCTGCAGGTTCAGGCCCATGGTCTCCCTGACTGAGTCTATTCATCTAGCATGTGGACTGCTCTTTCTACTGCCCTCTATATTCTCCAGCACCATTGGAGATTATCAGACGGGGAAGGGACAAGGTTGGGATTTTTCTAATGTTTTTTCTAATGAATCATGCCTTCTCATTATATGCCCAAAATATAACAGTCTCAATTTAGTCATGCTGGATTCCAGAGAGAGACCAGGCTTGATCTGTTCAAGGACTCCTTTGTTTGTCTTTTTGGCTGTCCACAGTAACCTCAGTACTCTTCTCTGGCACCACATCTCAAATGAGCTTATTTTCTTTCTATCAGCTTTCTTCATTGTTGAGCTCTCACATGTGGACATTGTGATAGGGAGAACAATGGCTTAGATGATCCTCACCTTAGTGTTCAGAGTTATAGCTTTGCATTTAAGGATATTGTCCAGTTCTTTCATAGTTGCCCTTCTCAGTCTTAGAGTAAATTTCCACTAGCCTGCTTACGCAGAGATCCTGCAGTGCAATGCCTGCCAGATGGGTGTCATTCTGGTGGAAGGTCTCCAGATGCTCCCCCATACCCAGTTAGTGTCTGTTTGGGTCAGAAAGTGGAGCTCTACCTGGGTGGCATCTCGCTGGCATTGCACACCATGAGAAAAACTGTGATGTACAATAAAAAGGTGCTAAATAACTCTTGTGTAATACTGGAAAAACTGGCTGGTGACCCTAATGTAACCAGGGGCTATAATGACAACTCCTTTTCTCAATGCCTTCCAATGGCACTGTTAGTTTCAAAGAGAGTTTGGAATCAAATAAATATCATTTTGTGATTTTAGATCAAGTTTCAGAGAGCCCAGCTTCTTGGAGACACTCACCTGGCTCTAACTGGCAGTTTCCCGAACTCTCACGCCTCCTCTGTAGGGACAGAAGGCTCCAATCCCTTCTTCTCTTTACAAAAAAGTGACCAAAGATTTTGAGAAGTGTACCAGAGCCAACGTTGAATGAGGGCAAAAGACCAAAATGTTCAGATTTCACTTTCTCTTGCAACTGAAATAAATAGCTAGAGTGCAAAGGTCCAGCTGCGGGAAATTCCAGGTATTATTATCATTAATGATTTACTTAAGGTAGAAGAAGGAAGCCTCCAAACTCCTTTGCCCAAAAGTATAGCAATGTGCCCTCAGGGTATTTATTTAAAGTCAACAATCACCTACTGAATCACCTACAAGGGGATTACTCTTTATCTAACAGGGCCAGCATTCCCAGGAGGCAAAATGGGTGGTGATTCAGGCACATGATACTGGGAGGTGACAGCAAAGTGCTGGTTCCCATGTAATCTCCTGTTCACATCCTACCTTAGACTGCTGCTTATTGGGAAAATATCTCAGAAAGCCACCATAGTGTAAATAATAAATAAATAATTTTTTTATTTCTATCCCGCTTTTTGCCAGGCAATCAAAGCAGCGTACAACAGGTTAAAATACATCCATATATACATA
>NC_056522.1:363378852-363382360 GCF_019175285.1 Sceloporus undulatus | reverse complement strand
ATGCAAGTCCTCCTTGCATTTTGCTACATCCATTTGATGTAGGATCTTAGCCATTATGGTGGTGGTGGTGGGGGGAATGAAACTGCATAATGCTGGACAGAGATATGTGTCCTGCAGAATGCAACCAAGAATTTAAAAATGAAATACACTTGTCTTTTTGTAAAAAGCAAAAATAGAATGTATCTGGTATAAAGGATATTCATATTTTCAAAGAGAAGGGAGTAGAGCAGCACCCATAAGGTTCCCATATAACCTCGCTTTCCACCACCAGATGTTTCCAATCCAGCATACCACTTCTAAGCTTCTTCTGAATTGGTTAGGGCAATTTGCACCCAGCCAAGGGCTCTTGTGTCTAATAATAGTAGTAGTAGTAATAATAATAATAATAATAATAATAATAATAATGCATTTATTTATATCCTGCCCCTTCTTTTTGGGGATTGAGGTGGGTAACAATAGAAGTCTTATCTTCAAACACCTAGCGCTTGCAGCTTTTCTTATAGGAAGTGTCCTGCATGTTAGGTTATCTGGCAGAATCCAGTGGATTGGAAATAGAAATGTAACTTAACTTGTGGAAAAATTCTATTTGAATATGTTTGCCCTGTGAAACATGGGGTGCATTCAACAAAGCAACAGTGGATTAGTTGCAGATACATCAGTGTGAAGCAAGAGATACATGATGCTTTTGTAGGGGACTTAGCACCCAACTTTCTAATCAGTAAAAGTACACTGTTGCACTTCTTATCTGTCACTAGCAAGACAGAAAACATGTACTAGTTCCAGCTATTCCCATCTGAAGGGGTTAGTACACCATACCTGATGTCTGGGTAGTCCTGAGACAATTCTTTAATATATTCTTTGATTTTGTCTTTCTTCTTCTCACCAATGATGTTAGCAATGTACAGAATGGCAGGAAAGAGCCAGTCAGCACTTGAACCCTAGGAAAATATATGTGTTTTTTAATTTAATGATCTGTATTTCAGATGAAAGTATTTAAGTCTCATAGATACAACTATATCTCTGTAATGCTTTAAAAAGAATTATGATGCACAATGTATGCAGGAGAATACAAATACAAACAGCAACAACAACACAAAGAATACATAATAGTACTGCCAGGGCTACCTCTGCTTCATTTCCCTCCAAAATTCATTAGGTCTTATTAATTGTTATTAATATTCAGCCTAATCTCAAAATAATTCAAGATGGGATCATAATTCTAAAGTTGAAGCCACATCATTAGCAGTGGGTACAATCTAGTCAAAATTAAAGCAACTATATACCTGGCTATTTTCATTTGGCAGGAATTAAAACATTCACTAAAAATCTAAATGGGATAAGATGATAGATATTTGTGAATGGTACTCCCATCTTTTACAAATGTCTTTAAAATGCAGTCATGGGAACTCCCCAAATGGCAGCAGCTCTGAAGAGCAGACAGAAATAGAGATGTGAAGAATACCTATTAATATTTGCATCCTCTGTATTCCAGAAAACAATATCTGGCATCCAATTTAGCCGTTACAAGATTCTAAGTTAATAACGTTACTGCTGGCAATGCACACTTACAGTTGTGAGCAACCAAAGGTGACCCCCAAAATGGATCGTTACAGACAGCACCCCAACAGAAGTGTTCCGAAAGCACTGAGGACTGGGGCAGTGGAAAATAACATCTACAGCACTCTCCCAAGATATTATCACATGAGCCTCCCATCTTCAATCATCTTCAATCATGTTATTTAAGGAAATGAAAGCATACCAGTTTGGGAGCATTCATTAACACATTTCTCTGGAATAATGTAAAGGTGCTGTTTTAATTATCAATGTCCCACATGCTCTCTTTTTCACATCGTTCTTAATCCTGCCTGTCTGCCATATGCCCCATCCAGTGTGCCTTTTAGGTTATTAATTTTTAATTTTTTTAATGCTATTGCAGAGTTATGGTACTATGATTTAATAAAAAAGAAATGGAGGGGAAAGAGCTTGCTTGGAAATAGTGTGGAGGAAGAGGAGAAGAGGAGAATTGGGCCTGAACAGAGAGGCCAAAATAAAGCTGCTTTGGGTCACTTTAGAGGTATGCTGTTTAAATGCCACACACATCTTAAAAGGCCAGAAGCTGTGGAGCGTGGCTTTGGCACTGCTTCCGGCCTGTTAGGATGCATGCATCATTTAAATAGCACACTTCCAAAGTGGCCTGAAGCAGTTTTATTTTGGCCTGTTTGTTTGGGCTCAATTTATGTCCAGTGACACCATGTGACAGCCCAATATCGGAAATGCAGTGGGAGGGATGTATTACAACTAACGGTAAAGCAGCAATATTGGGAACCTATTGACATTTTTTCCTGTCAGTGAAAAGGTATGCTCTACCAACACTTTAAAGGCAAAGCAGCAATGAGAGAGACAATGCTGTGTGATATTTATGGCCAAAGATGTTATTCTCCAGCTTTAACATCAGTTTAAAAACCTTGTGTTATAATGTCTCAGGTCATGGTGCCCCCCCCCCCCCAGGACTAGCACCTGTGGGAGAACCCTAAGGGGTCTCTCCAGCTGCCTATTATCAAGGCAGTCCATGTCCAGAAGAATGATGTAGAGATGATTTCCCAGTTCTCTGATTTCCAGTACCTTGGAAACACTTTGGTTGGGCTCTGCCAGGCTGCAAAGGTAGGTAATGGTTAAAGGAAGTTATGATAATGGAGCTCTGCCACTGTAGTTATGTTGATCATGCAGGTTCTCAGCCACAGTGTATTTTTGTGCAAACAAATTTCCCCCTATAATGTCCCAAGCAAATTATAATTTGTGTGTGTGTGTGTGTGTGTTGTGTGCCTTCAAGTCATTTCCGACTTATGATGACCCTATGGCGAACGTATCATAGGGTTTTCTTGGCAAGATTTGTTCAGAGGAGGTTTCCCATTGCCTTTCCCTGAGGCTGAGAGACTGTGACTTGCCCAAGGTCATCCAGCGGGTTTCATGGCCAAGCAGGAATCAAACCCAAGTCTCCAGAGTTGTAGTCTAACACTCAAACCACTATGCCACACCAGTGATGCCCCAAGCAAATTATTATTAGTGTTTGAATATTAGACATAAATCCTTGTGTTGGGGAATGGGGAGAAAATTGCTGAAATTATTTGTTCTGGCATGTAGGGATGAAATATGATAAGATTTATATCTCTAGGCAGAGGGCAGTGCTTCTCTGCCCTTTTCTTCTGAGGTGAGCCATAAAGCCATTTTTATTTCAAACATTGTCACACACAGGTGGTGGGCATGGTGAACAAATTTAATAAGACTGAGAACAATCAAAACAGCAGCATAGAAGGAAAAGGAACAATAAAAGCCAGCGATAAAACAGACCACTACTTGCATTGTTATGGAAACGGTATGGAAAGAATGTGACTCAGCACCCTTGGTTTAGCATCTTTTTGGACCAGAAGCCAAAGAACTGGCTAACTCATTCAAACGAAAAGTGTGACATTAATGTCCACCCACTCCTTCTGGAACATGTAGAATTTTT
>NC_056522.1:363375328-363378752 GCF_019175285.1 Sceloporus undulatus | reverse complement strand
ATAAAATCACATTTTCATCTGGCATTAAAAAAATATCAAGGTTGGTGCCAAGTGAGCTTTTCTGTGGATAACCTAATAAGAATGTGATAGGATTAGATCAAAAGTCCCTTGTTTCCCACAGCAATTCATGAGACTGCTCTACAGAACTCCCAAACAGGGACCGAACATTTTTGCTCCAGGGTGAACGCTTCCATTAGCAATGCAAAGGGGGATTCTTGTAACCTCAGTGCAAAATGTAGTTATTCTAAGCCCACCATCTCAGTCGGGGAAGAGGAAGTGGAGGAAGTTTCCTAGGCATTCTTCTTAAGCCCGTCCCCCATCCTCCTGGCAACTTCTTCTGAGCTTGTGTCTCTATATGGGCTGCTAGCTAGTTCTTAGCCTCCCAATAAGAACAAAAAGTTAATCTAAGGCTGCATCCAATCCAGTTTGATACCACTTTTTGGTTCCATCCTATGGGATTCTGAGAATTGTAGTTTCTTGGGGGCACCAGGCCTCTTTGACAGAGAAGGCTAAATATTTCAGAAAACTACAGTTCCCAGAATTCCATACTTAAGCTAGGGCAGTTAAAGTAGTCTCAAAATGGGTTATTTCTGCAGTGTGGATGCAGCCAAAGATGTAATGTAGGGAAGAGGGAAGTATATCCCTTGGACTATGTATGGACCCCTTATTTCTTTTTTTGGAAACTTCTGGAGCTCCCAAGATTTTCCATACCCTCCAACTTTCCTGATTTGGCTGGGACACACCTAATAATTCTGTGTCATCCTATTTTTTTCTGCTGCTTTTAAAATGCCCCAATTTATCTCTGCTCCTCTCTCTTTGTCCCCAGCTTCCTTCAATTGCTGAGAATTGAGTTCAAAGTGCAGAGGTAATTTTCACTCAAGTATCTCAGCAAGGAGAGAGGAAAGAAGAGGATAAAATCTTGCTCTTCCCAGTAAGCTCAGGCATAAAATCACAGAATTGTAGAGTTGGAAGAGACCACAAGGGCCATCCAGTCCAACCCCCTGCCATGCAGGCAAAAGCAAACTGCTACAGCATCTCCTAGATGGTGTGTTGTTCATTGCTAAAAACTGTTGCCTTGACCACACTCTTCAGTTGCCAGGCCACACAAGTCTCAGCTTTCATCTGTGAAACGTTGGAGAGCATGAGATCCCAAATCCCAGATTTCAGGTGGTGGGGTCTTTTTCACTAAAACAGATGTTGCAAAATGCAGTAGTTTTGCTCCCCACCCACAATGCCAAAATTGTCTGACAACTGTCTGAAAGCCAAACTAGAAGTGATGTCACATCCTCCAGGGATGTGTGTGTATTTACAAAATGCTCCCCCCCTCAACCCACTGCAGTTGCCCACCAAGAGCTAACACTTGTATACAAGCACAGAGGGCTGCATGAGACAAGGAACAAGATGGCACGACTTCCTCTTCCATGTACAAAGACTGACTGGGTTGTCATTTGCTCAGTACCAGTCATATGACAGCATTCTTCACTGTCCTTGAGGGCAGTTGGCTTGCTACGGAATCACTGGACAGGCCATGAGACACACTTCTGTTCTGCAGCAGCTTATCAACACATACATCTTAAAAGAGTTGTTCTTTTTTGCGTGGCACCTTCCTCTACTCCACAGCCAACTCTGTTGTCCTCTCTCAAGATCTAGGCAACTGCTTCACACTGTCTAATGGTGGACGAGCCCTGTATATTCACACACACATACACACTAAAGGGAGGGGGATTGTTAGCATACCCTACACCCCACATGCTGCATATGAGGTTTCATATTTTGATATCTAGAGCCAGGCATGTTTTAAGAAGTCACAATAACCTTTGGAACACTAGGAAATTTCATATGGGAAAGGCATGTTGACCCAAAGAAATGTGATAGGTCTAGATAATACCATAATAAACACAGAATGGATTGTTGATTACTCCATTCAACCCCCCCAAGGATTTCCACATACTGTATCCTCTTGCACTGAAACAAAGGCCCTTTACAAACGGGCCTTTGCAGTGCCCCCGTCACATGCTAGGGGTTGGCCGAGGACCTAGTATCCACACCGGCCTCACCCCTAGCATGTGACCGGGGCGTAAAAATGGCGGCACCCTATACACACGGGCGCCGCCATTTTTATGTGTTGGACGCATAGCATCCGCACGTTGCGCCCCAGATATGACGCTGCAAGTGTGTGAGTAGCGCCTCGCGGCGTCCCATCCAGGGCGCAAAAAGAAGCACCATTTTGGGGCTTCTTTTTGCTCCGCAAGGGAGCCGCGTGGTTTGGCTGGTGCGTCTCCCTCACAGAGCAACCGGCAGCGTTGTGAGACCACCCGTTTTGGGCGGTCTGTAACGCGCCAAAGGTGGCCTCATTGCACTAAGGTGAGTAAGACCATATCTCCTACCCTGCTGTGTTCTTACTCAATTTCGCTATCCATCTATCTTGAGGTTGTCCTAGGAAATTATCGTATGCATAAATAAAGTGACTTACCCCTGCTGGGATACAGTCGCTTACGGGACGCAGTTGGGAATTATCATATGAAAAATTCCACCAATGCCACCGGGCAACTGTATGTCAGCTGCATCCTGCCTTCCAGCTGCGCTCAGCCGGCCAATTTGCAAACACGGAGTTTGCAAATCAGCTGGCTGAGGGCAGCTGGGAGCCAGGATGGAGCTGAAATACAGTTGTCCAGCAGCGTTGGCAGCATTTTTTCATGCTATAATTCCCAATTGCATCCTGTAAGTGACTGTATCCCAGGAGGGGTAAGTCACTTCATTTCTGCATGAGATAATCTCCCTAGTTGCAATCACTGTTTTGTTAATCCTGAGTTAAGACCATCTACCAAAATTGCCCTTTTGTCAGCTCCATGGGAAAGCAATCAAACTCTTTGTACTTTGTGTGGGAACATTAAATACCTCTCAAAGGTACCAAACAGGGAATAAATATGCAACCCACACATGGTCACTCTGCACATACAGCTGTCACTTACCGGAGCTCCGTCCAAATGTCCAGAGCTTCCTCTTCCTGTATTGCTCTCCTCCATCATCTGAGCCATACCCAACTTTCCATGGCTTCCTCTTCAGGACTGCTAAGTATCATCCTTTCTAAAACCTGAGTCACCGCTATCCAATTTTCCAAATCTCTACTTCAGTTAGCCTCTTCAGACTGAACTGGTACTGTATGTTTTTTTTTCACTCTTGCATATTTATAAACAAAACCTTCTTTATTCAGCAAACCTGGATTTCCCCTGCAGTTAGTACTGGTATACATAGATGAAAATGATCCCATTTACACATTTCTTTCAAGCCTCCTTTGAACTAAGCAATTCTTCCAATATTTAAGGGGATACTGACACAGTTAGTGAGGACTCCAAGCCCCCCTCCCCCTTTTCGGGTAACAGGATGTTCTTTTCTCACAGCTGACCTAGACATAAAAATAATA
>NC_056522.1:363355387-363375228 GCF_019175285.1 Sceloporus undulatus | reverse complement strand
GGCGTCCTTCCTAATGTTTACCTCCCTAGGGCCAGAGTCAACCCCTTTCAGTTCTGAGGGAAGGGTAGCTCTTGGTACCTCCACTCCAGCTTGTGTCCCAGCTGGCATAGCCAAGGCGAGAAACCACAGGGGTACAATTTACCACCAGACTTCATAGCTGGGAAATGGGGACATAAAGGTAAAAGTTTCCCCTTTTTATGTTTGTCTAGTAGTGTCTGACTGTAGGAGACCATGCACATCTCCATTACTAAGCCGAGGGACCCAGCATTGTCAAAGAGGCCCCGTGGTCATGTGGCCAGCATAACTACATTTAACACTGTTACCTTCCTACCAAAGTGGTACCTATTTATCTATTTGGACTTTTACATGCTTTCAAACTGCTAGGTTGGCAGAAGCTGGGACTAATGATGGGTGCTTACTTTATCACCCGGTTCTTGGACCTCCTCCTGCCAGTGTCAACCATGTGACCATCAGATTCAGATTCAGCGTCTTAACTGCTAAGCCAGGTTAGTAAATGCTAGGAACTACTGCCAATGAAGGGAAAGATCTACAGCACTTTTCTTCTCAGGAGTGTTCCTCCAGAGGATTGGGTGTGCATGTGTTTGTGCATACACGCACATCCATATGTGTGTAAGCAGCATGAGGTTACTTGCTACTAAGGGCCCTGGAGCATTTGCTCCAGCTGTACCACTGATGATCCAGCCTTGCCTATTGACACTGTTTCTAGTCCCGATTGGGCTATAAGCTGTAGACACAAGGCAGTGCTTCCACCTTTCCCAATGGATCCCATCTTGGCAACTGAGTGATGCTCTGTAACTTTCCATGCAGAGACATAAGCTGAGAGGGGGAACAGGAACAGGAATTGTTGAATTGCTTTTACTGCCTTGCAAATGATATAGCCACAAAGGTAGCTACATTCTGCTGAGAGTTTTGGATGGAGAGATGTTTCATGTTCCAACACATGCCAGATTTCCCTGGAAGTAACACTTTGGAGATACTTCACCCTGGCATTGTCTCCTGAACACAGCAGCTGGGTTGCTAATGTATTGAAAACATTACATTATTGCAGTTCATTGTGGGCACCAAAACTCTCTGACAAATATCTCACAAAACGATAATTCCCAAAATTCCATAATGCTGAGCCACAACAGTTGAAGTGGTTTCAACATGGATTATTTCTGCAGTGCAGATGCAGCCTAAAAGAGCATTAATTGGTTATCTAAGACCTTGTAGATACAAAGAGCACTGTGCTTCAAGATTGGAAATACAAATACCCATCACCCAAAATTCAATAGTCTGAAGACCTCACTGCTCTGTTTCCTTTGCATTTATCATTTCTGGTTTCACATTTGGGAGGGGGGAGGAAATATGTGAATATGCACCGTAATTGTGTATTGCTAGACGCCCAGTCAATTCTACTGTTTTTAAAATGATCCCCCCTTTCCATTTGCCGCCTTCCCCCCTTATATTTGCAAAAAAATAATAATGAAAATTGGTTAAATCAAACAAAAAACAAGAAAAAATAAATACTGCAAGATACAATTACATTTGCTCTGCATTTTGGCAACTGAGTAGCATCAGTTGTATTTTTTAAACGATTGTTTTCATCGTTCCAGCCCAGTACCACAAAAGAATTACTCATCTAATTGTTTTGCCTGGATGTTAGTGGGGGGACAGGTTTTACAGAGTGTACTGAGACTGACTCAGTGCCTGCAGTATGCGGCAGGCTCAACATTTTCAAAGCACACTTTTAAGTTACTACCAGTTTATTACACTGCAGAAAGAAGGCTGAGTGCATTTTCCAGCATGGCTAAATCCTGTTTTGGAATGCTTGTTCATTGTGTCAAACAGCAGCAAATTTAGGGTAGTATTTTCCCGTTGCATCATAAAATGAAAGACCACTGGCAGAACTGCATTCCCCCCCCCCCAACATTATTGTAACTGATTAAACAGAAGTGTTGCATTACAAAACCAAAGGAGACATTTCAGCAAACCTCTTACAAAGGCAATTTCCCTAGGCAGAGAAGGTTTTCCTGCTGTACTTTCCTAGCATGATATTTCACCTTGTGACAAGGTCTGACTGAGGCTCACTTATTTTTAAAATGGGATTATCTGGGGTTCAATTTTTAAAGGACTGTTGAAAATCTCCAGCCAGTGCCATGAAGGATTTCACCAGTACATAAAAGACTTCCTTTAGGATACTTCTCATTTGTTCTTTCTTTTTCAAGCACTCTTGATTCAACATCACATGCATATTTCATAGAGTGCAGCTCTGCTATTTAGCAGGTTGGAAGGAGATGTATTTTCCAGGGCAGTCATGGTGGAGGAGGAGCGCCTTCAGTTGGTAAACTGCAGTGAGAAAGAATACATACATTCATTCTTTAGCAATGGCAAAAGCTTACTCAGCTTTTTCACCAAGGAATTCTATTTACTTTTCCGGCTGTTACTTATAAGGGTTACAGTAATGACCGTCTAATTCTAAACTTTATCTTTAGAGGGGAAAAAACACCTATCTATCTTATTAACATGAGAGCCAGTGTGGCATAGTGGGTTGAGTGTTGGACCATGACTCTCCGAGACCAGGGTTCAATTCCTCACTCAGTCATGAACCCACTGGGTAATCTGGGCATGTCACACAACTCTCAGCCTCAGGGGAAGGCAATGACATATCTTGCAAAGAAAACCCTATAATAGTTCACTTTAGGGTTGCCATAGTCAGAAATGAGTTGAAGGCACAAACAACAGCATCAAATCTTTAAACTATGAACCCATAGAGATAGGCCAAATAAAGCTGCTTTGGGTCTCTTTGAGAATGCTCGAGACCAGCTATGGTGTTTATCACGAGCCGTCAAAGCGTACATGCCAGTGGTGACGTCCTCTAGCTGCCTCCTGTTGCATGCTGGGATTGGCAGTTTTTAGAGGGGTATTTAGATTCTCAGCAGAGAAGTTCACTCCTTAAAACTGCCAATCCCAGCATGCAACAGGAGGCTGCTAGAGGAGTCACACTGGAAAGTAGCTCTTTAGAGCATAGGTGGGATAAAAAATCAGCCTCGCCAGGGAAGTCTGTGAGCAACAGGGTGGACGGTAGAAAACAAATCCCAGACTGTCGCTAACCTTTTGAATGCCCCCAATATTCCCTGTGTGATAAAGTCCCACAAGTTGGCGAGAGCAGCAAATATCTCCCAACAGAAATTTGCATTTTTTTTTAGCTCATTTTTATGAATGGTTGTTTTATGTTGGCTGAGAATCCACTGTAAATGTTTGCTATATGGGGTTGTTGGTAGGGGTATTAGTGGTTTTTTAGTGTGTTTTAATGCTTGTAGTTTTATATTGTTTTTATGTGATGTTTCATTGTTCTAACTGTACAAATTTTTAAACAGGTGTTTATTTGTGAACCTGTTCTGGGAGAAAGGCGCCATAGAAATCAAATAAATAAATAAAACTGCATGCAGTGGTGCATTGTATTAAGCAGCCCGCCGTTCAAATGACTATGGGGGGTACAGACCGCCGCTTTGCGGCGCTCTGCCGCCGCCGCAGAAGGTCCCGGGGGAGCCGGAGCCTTCGACGGCCCGACTCCCCGCGGACCGAAAAAAGAAGCTCCAAAATGGGAGCTTCTTTTCGTCGCGTTTGCGACGTAGCGAGGCGCCAGGGGCCGCGCTCGCTACGTCACAAGCGGCGCGACACGTCGGGACGCTAGCGTCCAGTACGTCAAAGATGGCGGCGCCCTGTAGAAAGGGCCCGCCATCTGTACGATTACTACGATTAGGTTAGGGGGTCGAAGCACCGCCCTTCCTAACCCAATACGTATTATTACGATTTTTTGGCGGATTGTAAACCGCCTAGATTGCCACAAACTGAAACAAACACAAATGTGACACAGAATGCATACACAAGGAGTATATTCATCACGCTCATGCTCAATGTGTCCAGACTATCTCAAGACCATATATCCCTATACAAGCCTGCCTGAATGTTAGAGCGCAGAGGAGGCTTTCTCCTCTCAGTCCACCAACTTCCGTGGTTGTGAGGACTCAGGCGAGAGCCTTCTCTGTGGCTGCTCCCAGACTCCCATGGGAGTCAGGTCATTTCCCTGCTGCCTCTTTTTTGCACAGCTGAAACATTTTTATTTCGCATGTTTGGTAGTGCTTTTAATTATATAGTTTTTTGTGCTGTTTAATATTTAATGGTTTTTATTTTTTAAAATGGTTTTAACTAGTTGTTAGTTTTTTTACTTAAGTACTTTAAATGTTTTATAATATAGTACTGTATTCAGACACATCAAGTTGGAAGAGACCTCAAAGGCATCAAGCCAACCTCTGTCATGCAGGAAGACACAATCAAACACCCCCACAGACAGCCTCTGTTAAATAACCTCCAAAGAAGAGACTCTACCACTCTCCGAGGGAACTCTTCCATGTCGACAGCGCTTACTGTTAGAAGTTCCTCCTTAATGTTGAGGTGGATCTCTTTCCTGTAGCTTGCATCCATTGTTCCAGGTCCTGTTCTCGGAGCGCAGAAAACAAGCTTGCGCCCTCCTCAATATGACATCCCTCAAATATTTAAACGGACTACATATCACCTCAAACCCCGTCTCTTCTCCAACTAAACTACCCAGCTCCCTACGTCTTATATAAATTATATTTGTAGTTTAATTATATTTTAACTTTTGTAATAATGTTTGGGTTTTAACCTTTTTAAATTATTGTAAGCCGCCTCAAATCCCATTTAGGAGAAAGACAGGATACAAGTCCTTTAATTAATAATTAATTAATTAAAGAAAATGCAATCCATGCAAAATGGCTCTACTTTCTCTACTTCTGCAACCTTGAACTGAATAAGAGGCATTCCACTCTGGACAAAAAATCCACCAGATCCATAGGGGGCTTTGCACATATGTGAGAGCAGCAACAGATTCCAACCATTGTTTTGTGTACTGCGTCTGTTTCTATTAAGTTTTGGACACCACCTTGAGAGAGTTTTTTTCCCCTTAAAGATGGCATAAACCACTGTTATCAAACGTTACAACCAAAAACAACAAGATTTGCATGGGAAAAATCAGAAGAATTTCCATTCAATAAATAAAAATAAAAAAATACTCTGGACACTTTTGCATAAGCCTTTGATCCAGTTTTGCCAGCAACCAGAGGAACATAATGGCGCTCTGAAGGAAATAAAATGAAAACAAATGGACAGGCAGAAAGTAATTTTCATTCAGTTCAGTGCTCTCACATTACCATTTTAAAATGCAGCATGGACTAACAATGTTGCAACCCAAGATACGGCTGAAGGGAAAAAATGGGCTCTAATGCTAAAACATCTATTTTCTTCTACAGTAAGAGGTCAGGGTCTGCCAAAGTGGACGAGGCAAGGCTACTCTTGTTCAGGAATAGTTTTGTTAAAGAGGGACAAAGTTTGAAGGAGAGGCAATGGTTCAATGAACAGGAAGCAGGAGAATTCCAGGCAGAACTCCTGCAGAAGAATGCAGCTCTGTGAGTTTGCTTAGATCTCTCAACAGCTTCATTCTGACATTGACATTTTTGTCTCTGCTGAGCCTTGAAGGCACATGGTGGCTGTGGGAAGTCTAGGAGTGACTGAGTCCAGAGAAGCATTTTCATTTAGATGTGTTTATTAAGGTTGGGTTGGTTTTGTATGCAGCAGGCTAGTCCAAGGTATTTTGCTGCTTGAGGCAGAAAGCTAAGATCCTCTCTCCCCAACTATGCCAAGGTACATAGTTCACAGCACACAAACCTGCGAATACCAGGGTGCAAACACAAGAACTTTTCAAGAACAAATTCTGCAGTAGTCTGGGACGAAGATCCATCAATTTCGCTTTCTCCCCACATTCGATTTCTTTTAATAATTTCAACATTCTTCCTCCCCATTATGAAGAAATTTGCACATGTTACTAGTTGATCTTTAAAATGTACCAATGAAAGTTGCTTCAATCTCTAGTTAGATAGAACTAATTATCCGGGATTGGGGAAAGTTATCAAGGTGTATTCTAGGTCTGAAACACACTGCAGAAATAATCCAGTTTGAGATCCACTTTTAACCCCGCCCTGGCTCATGTGAGGGAATCCTGGGAATTGTAGTTTTTTTGTGACACCAGAGCTCTCTGATAGAGAGGCTGAATGTCCACAAAACTACAAGCTTCTAGAATTCCCTAGCTTGAGCCAAGCGGTTAAAGTGGTCTCAAACTGGATTAATTCTGCGTGGTGTTTGGACCTGTAGACAAGCAAAGGAGTTTGTGCAAACAATTAGGGTGTGCCATATCCCGGCTGCAACCAGGATTTTCCCAGTTGGGCGGCACCGTCCCCCTCCCGTCAGGGTGCCTCCAAAAAACGGACAACCCCGGTTGCAGCCGGCCTCGCTGCCTTCGCCTCCTCCACTGCGCTTGGCCGTGCGTAGAGGTGGAGGAAGAGGAGGGCAAGCGGCCTGGGGACAGAGGAGGGAAGTGGAGGCGGTGCCACCCTCCCCGCCTCCCCGCGGCTTCTCCTCCTTCCCGGGCCGGCCGCGAGCCCCCCCCCCGCCTCCTCCTGGCCTTTAAGAGGCCTGGGCCTCCTTAGAGCCAGGAAAGAGGGAGGAGGCCGGCCGGATCGCGGTGTCGCAGCCACCCCCCTGTGCCCCTTCCTGGCTTCTAAGGAGTCCTGGGCCTCCTTAGAAGCCAGGGAAGAGGGAGGAGGCCGGCCGTAATGTGGCAATCCGCGGCGGTCCCCACGCCCCTTCCTGCTTCTAAAGAGGCCTCGGTCCCCTCGAGGCCAGGAAGGAGGGACACTTTTTTTAGTTAAATGGAGGACACCCCACAGCCCCTTCCTGCCTAGGAGGCTCGGTCTCCTCAGAGGCCGGGAAGGGGTACGGGGTGTCCTCCATTAAAAAAAGTGTCCTACACTTGAAAATGTTGTCCTACATTTGTTCTTGGTTTGGCGGTCCTGATGTAGGGCAACCTTAACACAATCAACTTTTACTTATATCTCTCTCTGCTATGGAAGACTGCAAACTTTCATGAGAGAATCAAGTTCCTTATGTGATATCCCTTCAAACATTACTAAGGGACATTGCAGACACTTCTGGTGCCACCATGATACACACAATAATAAATTGTCCAACCCACACTGCAGAAATAATCCAGTTTGACACCATTTTAACTGGTCGACTCATGCTAGGGGAATTCTGAGGACTGTAGAGGGTGGGTTTTTTTTACACATTTAGCTTTCTCATCAGATAACTCTACTTGCATTTCCCAGGATTCCCTGCACGAGACAGGGCAGTTAAAATGGTGTCAAACCAGATTATGTTCTGCGTGTGGAGGCCAACCAGGGTTAGCAATAGGTAGAGGTGAAAAGATATTTTGACAACATGTTCTCTTTTCAGGTTTGGGATGTGGGAATAATTCCACACAGTATCTATTCCAATGAAGTGAAATACAGATGAAATTAGAACTTGTCCCATTGCCTGATAAATGAGAAGCTACAGTGCTATTAGAGTAGTTGTCTGTTAATAAAAGGCTATGGACAACTCAGCATGATTTACTCCAGGGGATATGGGTCAGACTCAGAGCATACCTTTATCTCCTGTTATGGACATGAAATGAGATTACTGTGACGACTCTAACCTATAATCTGAATACACATAAAGGGCACACATACCATGCCAAGTGCACAAAAAACACAAGAAAAATTATCCCTCGTATGATATTTTAGAACAAAAATGCCCTGCTTTAAATCAGTATGCCACTTGTTAAAGGCAGATATTTGTGGATGGTTATTAGCAAGTGTTACTAATAAGTGTTAATTTTTTAAAGTAAAATCCCTTATTCCCTCCACATTTGTGGCTGACATTCAGATATGCAGGTGCATGTTAACGTTAAAAAACGGGATCAGTTAGCATAATATTTTGTAGGTTAGCGTTTTATAGTCTGTGTTTTAGCATCCGTTTTTCAATTATACTATGTTTCTGTGTTCTGCCCTTTGGTGGAAAGGGTGTTATAAAGGTGTGTGGTTGTTATAGCTTTACTCTTTTTGTAAAAAAATAGAATTTATTAAAATTATACAGTAAATAAACAGTAAAGATGACACCCCCCCCCCCCAATATATTACGTTATAAAATGGGACATCCAGGAGCGATATACACATATATAATACTATGCAGCTTGAAACAAAAAACATATGACCAACGGTGGGAAGTGGGCTGACAGTGTTAACAAACTGTACTCAAGCACATGTTTATTTATGTTTGTTTTTTGCAGGATTATATCCCGCCTTTCTCCCACATGGCTTGGTTTTTTGTTATTTTTTTTAAAGAAATGGTGATAAATGCGGTTTAAAATTTCATCATCACTATTCATACTCGGTTTAAAGTACAAGAAACTGTCACTTAAGCACCCAAGCAAATGGGTGCTTTGGAGAATGAGTGGAACTAACACACTAACTGAGTAGAATAACATCCAATTACACTTACTTTTTGGATTCCTTCAGGGGTACGCTTGTTGGCCATTACATAAATACAACTAAACCAAGTGTACATTTATGGCCCAACTGAAATGTGCAGTACTTGTTGCAAGCCCATGGAGCCCAAAAGCCTTGCAACAAGTATATTGTCCATTTTCGTTAACCAATAGAATCATAGAACGTAGAGTGGAGAAGACTGCAAGGGCCATCCAGTCCAACCCCTGCCATGCAGAAATCACAATCAAAGCTCCCCGACAGATGGCCATCCCAGCCTCTGTTTGAAGACCTCTAGGAAGGAGACTACCCACTACAGTCCGAGTAATGCTGAGCACTGACTGAATGAAATACTTTCTGTTCGCCTGTCCACTTGTTTTCATTATTTCCTTCACACAAATTATGTTCCTCTGTTGCTGGCAAAACTGGAATCCGTTTGTTCCACTGTCGAACAGCCTACTGTCAGGAAGTTCCTCCTGAGGTGAGGTGCATCCATTGTTTCTGTGTTCTAGTCCTGAGCAGCAGAAAACAAGCTTGCTCCCCAATATGAACTCCTCAAATATTTAAAACAGGGCTATCAATACCTCTTAACCTTCTCTTCCCAGGCTAAGCATCCCACAGCTCCCTGAGTCTTTCCCATAGGACATGGTTTCCAGACCCGTCACCATTTAGTAGCTCTCCTTTGACACGCTCCAGATTCTCAATATACTTTTTGAATTGTGGTGCCCAGTATCCAGTGAGGCCTGACCAAGGCAGAACAGAGTGACCACTATACTTCTCTTAATCTAACACTAACTTCTATTGATGCAGCCTAATCCATTGCCTTTTAGCTGCCAGCGTTGCACTGTTGACTCATGTTCAACTTGTGGTCTACGTGGACCCTAGATCCCTTCACACACAGTTTCATTCAGCCAGGTGTCCCCCTCCCTATATCTGTGCTTTCATTTTTCCGCCCAAAGTGCATACCTTACATTCTCCGTGTTGAATTCATTTGTTAGCTTGCCCATTTCTAGTCTGTTCAGGTCATTTGAATCTGATCCTGTCCTCCGGGGTATTAGCTACTCCTCCCATAAAGTATCACTGGATTTTTGTTCTATTTATGTTTGGATGTATTGGATTGCTATATGGCCAGACAGCACCCCCGAGATATTTTCGAATAGAATAAGTTATATTTAATGGAATAAAATAAATAAAATAAATATAATATATTTTTAAAAACCAAATGTAGTAAATTAACAGGGATGGGGAAACAGTCTGCAAAACACCCCAAATACCCAAGCTAAGAAGGACTAATAAAAATCTATTAACAGCAGCAAGATTAATTATAGCAAAAAAGGGAAAGACAGAGAGATCTACAAATACGATTGTATAAAAAAATACGGCAAATGGCAAGTAATAAGAACATGTGGAATTAAGCTAAAAAAAAGGAAAATGAAGAGTAATTGGGTGTTTTTATTTTTTATATTGTTTTTTCCACAAATAAACATCATTGTATATGTACATGTACATATTTACAGTATACTATATCATAATTTTTAACCTTTCATATTTCCTATTATTTAAAAGTACTCCTACATGTAAATGTCAGGTAAACCAAGCCATTCTTTTAAACCCTTCTTTTCTAACTGATGAACCATCTGCTAATTGTTTCATTATAAGTCCTGTCTTCAGCAAATGAATTTATAACACAAATTATACCACATAAATTCCTTTTTTTTTTCTTTTATTTATCCATGGTTTCCAAATCTTGCTCAAAGTCATTAAGTGATTCCTTATTATATAAAATCAGCCTATCTGTTTCCATAAATCATATATCTTAAACCAAGAGTCCATACAAGGTATATAAGAGAATTATTTGAAGCAATAGGGAAAATATTTGTACAAAGGTTTTAGTAAAAGAGGGAGGTGTTTTACCTCCGTGGGAAGAGTCACAATTTTGGAGGGTAGAGTATTGAACTTGGCTTTTTAGGCTCTGGTGATGGGGAGCACTTGGGGAGAGGAAAAACATGAATTAGTATTAAACATTTGTGGAATTAGAATGCATTGATGAAAAGAAGACAATAACAAATGAAGATATTAAAATACTTTGTGGTTTTTTATTAAATTACTGGTCTAGTTCAGAAATGGTTAATATGAATAGATTAGTAAGATAGTAAAGGATTGATATTATGTGATTGTTACTTTTGTATGTGAATATCTATTAATCTACACCGCAGCCCAGTTTAATTAGCAAAAAACGTGAAGATCAGGGAGATCTGCCCATAAAGTTGGTAACAACTACGGCAATGGCAACGTAATGATAAGTACATTAATTATGTATGGTAACTTTTTACTGGTTTTTTGTTTTTTGGTCTTTTGGATTGAGACGGGGTTCGGGGATGGTTTTAAATGCACATTTAAGCATAGTGTATGTTATTGTTTCCTTGTCTGTAGCCTGCCTGATTCCTTGGGAAAAGGTGGGACATCCATCACTTTCTATTATTATCTATGTAACGAGGAACAGGTTTTGCTTTTATTTTTTAACTTCTTTATTATTAATCATATTTTTACTAATGCAAATATTATTTAATTATTATTGACTTTTTATTATTTAATAACAATATTTTAATATAATAGTACGTACTACTTGTAAACATTGTTTGTTGTAAGAGGCAGTGTTTTTCTTGTGAATTTTATTTAACTTTTTATAGTATTTCATATTTAATATTATTTTAATATTAATATTTTAAAATTTTTTATTCACTATTTATTATTATTATAAATACTATGCATGTAGGTTAAATTTAAAAACCCCAAACAGTGTATTTCGGTCTACTAGTGCCTCGCTTAAGGGCCAACAGACACTGCATCTCTCATTATTCCCCTCACTAACAGCCTGACTCATTCCTCCACCTTTCCCCCCTCCCCTCCTCGTTCAGCCGACTCTCGCGAGAGTTAGCCCTGACGTAACGCGATGTCCTTAGGGCGCTCCAGCAGCAGCCTCAGGATAGGCGAGGAGGAGGAGGTTGAAAAGAAGAGAGAAAGCGAAGACAAAGGGCGGCGCGCACGCCAAAGAGGCGGTGCCCAACCCCCCTTGAGTGATTGACGAGCCCTGTCAACCAATGAGAGAGGGCCAATCCAAGCGTTGAGCCAATAGCAAGGCGCGTGTAGGCGAGGCCTCGGCGCCGGCTGGGCTCGATTGATCCCAAGCCCTGGCGACGGCGGCGTTGTTCAGTCGGCGCGAGAAACATTCAGAGTAAGTCCTCGCGGCCCATACGCGCCTGCCCTGTTTGAAAAAGGAAAGAACAGCTTCGTTTTTTTTTCCATCGGCGCTGCGTGCGCGCCCCCGCCCCTACCCTCGCTCCCCCCGGCCGCGCCCCCCAGCCACCTCTGTTTAACAATCTGCTGCCTGCTCCCCTTCTCTGACGCTGCCCTCTCCTTCCCGCAGAGTCACCGGGCCCGGCCGCCGCTCGCGCTGAAACCGCCTCGGAACCCCCCACCCTTCCCTCCCCTCCCCTCCCCCCTCCTTCTCCTCCCCTTGAGACACACGACCCCCTCGAGGCGCTGCTCGGAGGTGACACCATCGGCCGCCGTTTCTCCTCCTCGACCGATTCCGGCTTCGTCGCAGCCGGGGCGAGCAGCGTTGGGTTTAATGTCTGTATTGGACAAAACGGTAAGGCACCGACGGGAGAGAGATACATACGGGCATTTGCGCGGAGGGAGAGGGAGGGTGTGTGTTATGCGATCCATCAAGGTCTGGGTTCCAATCCTGCTCACACATTCCCGGCCTCAGAGGATGAGGCCCGGAGGACATTATATTGTTGTTATAAATTTTTCTGACCCCCATTTTTCTCCCATTATTGTTATTACTATATTGTATTACTACTATCGTGTCTTTCTCTCACAAAGGAGGGCTTGCAAATGGCTCCAGGAGCGTGGTGGGGACCCAAAAGGAGGAGAGGAAATAATAACAATATAAGAGGAGAGAGAAGTGGTTGAAATCCCCAAAGCGTGGTTTGACTCTGGGTTCAAATCCGCTGGCCACAGAGGTCCCAAGTCACACTCTCCCAGCCTCAGAGGATGGCCCTGACAAACCCCTTGTTGTACATTATTGCTATCATGTTTTATTCTATCCTGTCTTTCTCCCAACTAGGAGGGGTTTGGGGGGTCCAAAAGGAGGAGGAAAAGTGGGCTGTAAACCCCAAAGATCCGGAGGTTTGGGTTCAAAGCCTGCTGTGGGTTATACAGCTTTAGAGGATGGCCGGCGAGCCCATTCTTACTACTTTCTCCCATAATAGGAGGAGTGTTGGGGAAAAGGCTCCAGGGCCTAAAAGGAGGAGGAACATGGGTTGTAAACCCCATCCAGTCCTGGCTGGCCATAGGGATCCCAAGTCACACCTCTCACGCCCAGATGGCGGCGAGGAAAATGGGCAAGAAAGCCCCCATGATGGGTCGCCGTGAGTGAGTCGGAAAGACTTAAGGCCCACCGCAGATGCGTATGTGGAGGATTATCCACCGTGGCTGTTTTCATAGGATCCCAGATTTGAGGACCTCAAGGGCCATCCAGTCCAGCCCCATTCTGCCATTAAGGCAGAAGACACAAGACACTCACCCCATAGAGAGCCATTACCAATCCGTTTCGCAACCCCAGGAAGGAACCCACCGCTCTCCCCAAAGGGCTCCTCTTGGGGTAAAATGCGAAGGTTACCACGTGTGGATTGTGGGATAACAGTTAATGTTTTTTAATGGGGGGTTTTTTCTCTTGAGGGACCCCTTGCTCGAAAGATGGGCTTTTTATTCCTTAGTTGGGGGATGCAGAGAGAGAGAGAGGGGGAGATTTTTTGGTAATTCTTTCTCTGACCACACTTGAGAGAAAATAATTACACACACACACACATATAACCACAACATACTTAACATGAGGAACATTGAAAGAACAGGAGCACCACATTCCAAACACACACACACACAAAACACGTGTGTTTGGGATATATGTGGGTGTGGTGTGTGTAGGGGTGTGTGTAAATTCTATTAGCATGATGGTGTGATATGTACTACCCACACACAGAGCTTAAGATTACCACAAAATATAACCACCACACTAGACACATGACAGGAACATGAGAAAAGAGCACCACAAGATACATAGTAGTTTATCATATGAGGGGTTGGGTGTCTATATTCATATTATATTTAAGCAGGAGCATTGAGAAAAGAATTGGCACAAATATATCCCCCCACACCAGCCTCTTGTGTCCCAGAAGGAGAGGTGAAAGATCACAACCATACAATTGACACACACCACACATATATCTAGTATACTTTTGCTTGTTATGTACATATTATTTCGATACACGAGAGAGAACTACAGATATGTGTGGGTTACCATATATCTATTTTCTCTATCATATTGTGTTGGTCTATGACCCTAATAGAGATAACTAACTATGTTCAGATAAAGGGGGTTGAGAGAGGATTTGCCACAAATAACACTTAGTGGTGTGTTTTAGCACACAACACCGGAAAAGAAAGACCACCAATCTCTGTTTCCCCTTCCTCCATCTTCTTCTCCCCACCCCATAAGGAATAAAGACCCCCCACCGGGGTCTCCTAAAAGAGATTTAGGTTTGTTTCGTTTTTAAAAAATGCTGGGATTCTACATATAAATGTGTGGGGGGAGATATATATATATAATAGTCCCCTCTTAATGTATGTAGTATATGTTGTGTGTATACTCTATATATATATATCTATTTGTGGTAGAGTGTGTCGGTTGTCCCTCTGCCTCGCATCCTGGTCCTGGGCGCAGAGCTTGCTCCTTCCACAAGATGGGCGGCTGCCAGCCCTCCGCGCTTCTTTCCTCCCGTGTCGAGGGGAGGGGAGCGAGCGAGAGGCCGCTGCCGCCGACTCGTTCTGCTGCGCATGCGCGCGCGCCGCGCCCCTCGTGGCGCAGTTCCTAAACCCGCAGCGTGAGGGGGAGGGCGGTTTAGAACGGACTGAGAAAAGAGCTGGGTTTTTTAGAGGGGCTGCATGTGAAACGCGCATGCGCGAGGGAGAGGATAAAGAGGGGAGATGCGCAGCCGCAGTGTCGACCCAACCACCGACCTCTTCCTCCTCTTTGGCTGACCAGTGGTTAATTCTGCTTTTCTGAGTCATTCAGTCCCAACAGGAGGGAAGAGCAGGGAGGGAGGGAGGTATAAAGGTGGACGAGATGTTGTCGTTAATAGGCCACTGCCTCGTGGTCTGTGATTGCTTTAAGTCCCACAGGTAAAATAGCCAATTTACTTCTCCTTTCCCTCCTCCTCCATGTTTTCCTCCACTATTTTCCTTATCCCAACTGACTGCAGAAAGGGAATGTCTTTTAACACCGCACCACCCAATTCTTGGAGACGAATAACACCCGTTTTGAGACTGCTTAAAACTGCCCTGCTTGATGATGCAGGAATTCTGGAATTGTAGTTTTATTGTGGCCCCCACCACTGGCACTGCTGACAGAAGGCTAAGTGCCTCACAAAACTACGGCTCCCAGAATTCCCTAGCATTGACCAAGGCATTAAAGGGATCTCAAAAGTGGGTTACTTATCAACCACACTGGAGATGAAGCTTTAAGTTGTTGTCGTCTCAAGGCTATGCAATTCGGAGTTGGAGTTTGTTTTGGGCTCTGCTCCGCTCTGGCCCACAACAACACCCAACTCCCAGAACCATAGCCTTGAGACAAAAAGAGTTAAAGCGGCGTCCAGGCGGGTGCAGCCTTGGAGCAAATCTTTTCTGAAGGAAACATTGGGCCTTCTGGAGTAAATTTCAGGAACAACGAAATGCATCTACGCTTCAGAATCCGACGATTTGACACCGTCGTGGCTCCGTCCTGTGGAATCCGGGGTTTGTACCTTCGTGGGATCGTTCGGCCCTTCCTCGTCAGAACTTTGGTGCGCGACAAGCAAAAAGAAAAATCCCGAATCCCAGGGATGGAGAGCCAGACAGTTTAAAGCGATGTCAATTGTGTTGATCTAAACCAGGCAGTTGGTGTTGTGTCATGGGACAATAGGTAATGCATCTTCAGCTATGCTCTTGCAGTTAGCTCTTTGAAGAGTGCATTTTCATTTCTCAGTTGTAGTTTCTTAGTTTGTTTCTGCCCCTTTGTGATCGGTATTCATTTGTCAATGCCCTTGAGCACAATGGGTGTGTTACACATCAGTAGCTGGTGTCCAGTACTATCGACTAAAAAAAGCATGATAAATGGTAACTGATACAACTTGGAACTGATAACACGGCCCGCCTACTAACTGTAGAGCAGTAGGTCAAAAAGTCTTATTCTTCTCACGAATCCAGAAATGAAATAACTTCAGGTTATGCATATGGAAATATAAAATAAAGAATACATTCACTTTAGATTGGGATCCCCTCCAAGGTATATCATTATGTATATAAAACACTTTCCACTTATAAAGGTATGGAATATCACTACGTACTGTTTTACATATTCAGATATTCGAGCTAACAACGACATAAAATCAGCGTCAGTCATAGTTTGGAGCTGTTTTTTTTAGACTGGTTGAACACCCTGTCAGAAATGCTTGGGGCCAGAAGTAGTTTGGATTTAAAAGTTTGGGCTTTTTGCTTATACGGATGATATACCTGGAGGTGGGTCCAAATCTGAACTGAATTTATATTTTCATGTACCTTCTGTAACTAACCTGAAAGTAATTTTTATACTTTTATTTTAGGTTTATTTGCATGAAACAAAGTTTTGTGGCATGAACCATCAGAAAGCAAAGGTCGCTATCCCAGCCACCGTGAACAAAGTTTTGATTTTTGGAGCATTTTGGGTTTTTTTTCAAGGAGAGATACTGAACTTTATTGACCTTTTCCCCCAGCTGCAGGGGTCTTCATGTCAGAGTGGGAAGTTTAACAGAACCAGTTTGTTTTGACATTGTTAAGCTTCAAAAAGCAAGCATAATAGTATGCTAATTTCCATGGTAAACATCACTTAAAATGAAGATATGACATTTTGGGAAGTGAAGCAAAAAAAGGAAAGTCCTGGCTTCGAGCAGTATTGAGAAGGGATTTGTCTCTCATAATTATGGATAGTACAAAGTACCATTACAACTTAAGGTTCTGTTTTCTTCATCTTTCAGAGCTGTTCGCAGCCATTGGTACCTTATTGGGAAATATAGCATACAAGCAAGAACCTCACAGCCTCGTGGCGAAAAATTTTCATGTCAGAGACCGAGAACTCTGCAGTCGTTTATGTCATCACGTCTTCTCCCAGACAAAGAACCAAAAAGTTGCAATCAAAGATCTCTCATCTTATTGATAAAGCCACTAATAAGCCAAATGTCTGTCAATGTCAACCGCAGTTGTCCGACATTCTAATCGCTACAAAATGCCCCGTCTGATTGCCAAGGTAGCATTGAACCTTCTTAAGACATAGCTGAATATGCCATGAATAAAACTGTGAGTGTAAGCATTCTATTTGAATTAACTGCAACTTGCGGGTACATTTAACCACATTTCTTTCTTTTCCTAGGTTGAGGCAAAGAAATGGGATAAAGACATTATAAGTCAACAATGGTTGACGTTGCAAAGGCGCTAATCGGCCCCTCACGTGAAGTTGAATACAATTTATCTTTGGGCTTCTATTACACAAGTCACAAAACGGTTTTCCTAGAGGCTACAAACTGCCATGTAAATTTAACTTGGAAGTAAAAGGATCCTTGCAGAGCTATGATAGCTTAGAGTTCCATACACAGCTTTGTATTGCTGCATCATGAGCTCATACCCTCGCAGCAGATAAAAAAGCTGTGTGTGCAGCTTGTGTCACGTGATGGCAAGTCCTATGTGCACAGTACTTGTAATTTGGAAGCCACCTTGAGTATGAGTTGCAAATGGTAGAGAAAGTGTGGAAGAATAAAAACTTCAACGTGGTCACTAGTTTGTTGTGTTTACCCATATTTCATAAAGCCAATGGTGAACCAGATGTGACATGGTGGAAATGCTGTGGTGAGCAATTTATTAATGTTGTTAGGAGAATGTCATAATCTTAAGATAAAGTAATTGGACAGTAAAGACGCGTTCATATTGAGATTATAATTACTGTTTCTGCACAATCAAATGAACATGAGTTTTTAGGAGGGAGGGAGGTCTTGATAATGCTCACATCTGTAAATAGGTGTGAGAACAAAATATTGGGAATTCTATGACAGTATTTCTTTTCCTTGAAAGATCCCACCAAATTTTTTGGTTTGACTGGGGCGCAGACCCAGTTGATTTAAGATGCCGTTACTTGTCAATGGACCTCATGAGGCGAATAAGCTACAAGCATGTTGGATGGTTCCATTAAAAATTGTTCTCTGTCCCGATGTGAGAATCCTGAAACTGATCTGTAGGTGTGTTTTTTGCTGTTGGAGATTGCAAGTTCTGTTGCTTGTTTTAGAAAAGATTAGTAGTCCAGGGCACACCAATGGCAATCTACAACAACCATACTGATTCTTAAGCGTCACATTGGATCATCCTGGGGGAAATTCCCCTTGTAATATTGCCTGAGTTCTCATTTTTGAGGAAAGGTGGAATATAATAAATACATTTAGCTGAAGTTAGAAGCAAGTGCAAGACAGTTTTTAAATCAAACTCCACCTTGGATTTGCACTAGAGACAGGCTGTGTAGTTCAGACAGAACGTTATCCATACTAAAGTCAGTGGGAATCTGTGTAGACAAACCAGAGTGTGTCCAATTTTTTGGTTTTGAATACTTAATGTCATTTGTGGTGTCTTGGCCTTTTAAGTTCTTAAAGGTTGAAGCTAGCACCTTAAGCCCAGAAGCAAGATTCCTAGACAGTGAAGCTAATAGAGGATCATAGTTTACAGTTTTATTCCCTACATTATTTATTGTTGGCAGGGAAATCCACTTAGAGCTTTCAACCTAACTTTTAAAGACCAAAGTAGCATTCAAAGTACTGTTTTTCCTTGCAGCATGTCAATCCTAAGAAACAAACTATTGGTAACTCTTGCAAAGCCCTGGCTATCGAGCATGCTTGACACAAACCATAAACTCTGCACGTTCATTCTCAAAACACCCACCGGTAAGTGAACGGTTTTATGGCTGATTTTGATTTCCTTGAACAGTGTGAGTAAAAGAAACATCTTTCCGCTCAGCTGGTTGAAATGACTTTGTGTGTTAGCCATATTTGTGCCACAAGGCAGTCATCAGTAAAGTTCAGTAGTATGCTTAAACTTACGCAAGCAACACTCGGGAGATACCTAGTTGTCTGCTTCAATTTAGCTTGCAATAATAAGTATAGTCTAACCTATTCCAGAGCTCTCTGTAGTGAGGTCATCTGTTATAGGACTCGAACATCCCAGAATAGTTCGTTTCACCTAAAAAAACATAATGCGCTCTATCCAGTCTCCAGAACCAGGTGCCCTCTAGATGTTTTGGATTTCAATCTCCATTTTCCCTCACCAGTGATATGTTAACTAAGGCTAATGAGAGTTGCAGAGGCAATGTAACAAATCTGGCATTAGTTTGTATCAGAGACACCAACACATTAATAGCTGCCTTTTTATCCTTAGGGTATTGCCACAGAAAGCATACTATAAGTGACATTTCAGGCACTCTTATGCTGGTGTTTATGTGTACTTGGTTTTTGTTTCAGAGGTAAAGAGATACACTTACAATGGTATACTGATTACCTGTAAAGAGTCATTGAGACAAACCTTTAGTTCATTCTACAAAAACTGCACATGGCACAATAGGCCATTAGAACATATAAACTGGATCTAGAAGCAGAAAGATCGGGTGGTTTTTTTTAAATAGTTTGTTAAGGGTCGATGTTTTGTTCTAAAAGGCAGGCTTGTTCTTACACTATAGACCAAAAATATTCCAAAGGTTCTTGTCATAACTGGTTAGCTAATTAAGTCCTGCTCTGTGTAGCAAGTAGAAACTCCTGATCTATATTGGAGATGCTTGCTAGTTAATGAAACTAAAAGTTGACAAAGAGCAGTGCACAATCTATCTGAAAGCATCGCTAATTGGAACTCATTACTATTGCAGAGAGCAGTGAGTCTGGTACAGGCAAGAAGAGAAAGACAAGAGAACAGAAAGCAAAGATAAAGAGAATGGTTCTGTGCTCATACAGAGACACCACCGCCTCAGTCCAGCCCCAACCAGAAGAACTTATCCTCCAAATGTACGGTAAGTAGAAGGGCCAAATCTGAAGGACGAGGAATATTTATCGGGTCATAAGTGACAACATTCTCAATCCCTGTAATTGTTTCCTAGTAAGAAAATATAGTTGAGCTCATACTTAAACGTTACTGTTATAATCAACCTTAAAACTTTTCAGAAAACATGCAGGGGAGCTGGGTTGCCATTTAACAAATGCAAACAAAAATCCATCAGTGATTCTTATTTGCCCAACGCGA
>NC_056522.1:363352761-363355362 GCF_019175285.1 Sceloporus undulatus | reverse complement strand
GTCGTCTTATATGCCGGAAAATACAGTAGTAGCCTACCACAGTGGTTCTCAGCCTCTTGTCTGTTACCATACCTGACATACCCCACATTATATTTAGGGCTTCCATATTTTTATATCTGAAGCCAGACATGTTCCTAAAGAGGTCACAGTGATCTTTGGAAAATGAGCATTTCCCTTGGGGAGGAGCCAAGTAATACCAAGGTGAAAGTTAAATGGGTTTGCTGATTGTTCCAGCTTCCCTGCCATGCTCTGCATATCCTCTATCACTAGAAATAAAAGGCGAAGGCAGTAAGCCAGTCCTCCCTACCTACCCCTGCTGTGTTCCCAGCCAACTTCCTTATCCATTTATTTTGTGGTTGCCCTAAACCCATCGATCATTCCGGAATCCCATTGTTGATTCCCTAGGAAAACTATCAAGTTTTTGTTACATTGTAAGATGGCACATAGCACCCATTGAAGCTAGGATCACACATATCATCATTACCAAACCTAGTCTCTTCAAACATAATGTGCGCAGAGAGACTCTTCTACTCACTGTGCCTCCCTCAGATCTTATCTGAGTCACATCCCACTTTCTTTGGTCACCTCTTCAGGGCAGGGAAATATTACTCTCTACATCCCCAAAACTCCACTGTCCAATTTCCATACCTCAATTTTGGTTAACTCTGAATGGTGTGTCTTTTTGAATCTATCATATATTTGATTGCACTCTTATCTATTTTTAAATAAAAATCATCTTATTCACCCAGACTTGGCGTCCTACTCAGTTAGTATTGGTATAAATAGTGGAAATGATGTCAAGTTATCCAGCCTCTCATAAGCTTCTTTGAGCTAAGCAATTCCCCAACATTTTAAAGAGAAGCTGACATGGTTGGTGTCTCCGCCTTTTCCAGCAACCCCACCTTTTCTCCAACTCCCAGAATCCCTGACAAATGGCACTGCTCATTATAGCTTTTGGGAGATGAAGTCCAAAAAATCTGGAGAAGTAAAACATGAAAACCACTGACCTAGATCATCTATTTAGAATTAGTGACTTAGTCCATTTGTTGGGACAACACTGCCTGATTAATTTTCTTAAAATTTCAAAGTTATACTAACATCATACATAACAAGCAGCACTAATACATGAATACAAAATTTAAAGTTTTGTAAACATCTGAAATAGCTCTTGGTTTTGCCTTTTGACAAGAAGCATAAATCCCAGATATAGGATCACTCTATTATTGCTCCATTATCCATCATATGTTTGCAATATCAAGCCATATGCATATCAAACCATAATCTAAATCTATAGTTTAAAGTTGATTTGTAAATCTATTTGCATTAACCGTGGTGTGTTGTTAGTTTGCAGTTTTTATCTTTAATTAATCCTGGTTGGTAACCCACCCACAACAATTTCAAGAGAGTTCTTAATGAGGAAAGTGATGAGCAGGTGATGGTCTCCAGCGGTTAGTAGAAACTCTTAGTAGTAGAAACCCACAACAAAGTGAGTTTCTGAGGGGAGGATAGAATAGATGAAGTTTCAACAGCATAATTTTCTGGTCTATATCCTGTGTAATGCATGAGGATAATTACTACGTTTATATCAGAAAAGTGTTATTCAGATTACATCAGTTCTAGCATTATGAGATTCTTAACTCAGCTTTAAATACATTTTGAAAAACAAACACCTGACCCCACTGAAAAGATGGAAAACATTTACACATCAGCTTTTCAAAATCATAAATTATTTTTACTAACTCAAAAAATATAAAGTTGATCATGTTTTGAAAATAATAATAATTTCTAAGCTTGTATTTATACTTTAAGTAGCTACTTCATTAGAAACCAGTAGTTTAAATGCATTTGTATTATTCTCAGGCCGTCAGACTCAAAATCAAAGAAATGGAATCAATATACCTGTGGAGAAACGTGCTGAAAATGGGGTATGTTGCATATTTCAAATAAAATACATTCATGGTTATTTCAGCTTATTTGTATCTCTATACATACATCTTCAATTTAGAATCTTAAATATTTTATCTAGAAGAAGACTTTACTTAGGAAATGAGAATAAGGAAGTTAAAGAACTGTAAAGTGTGCAAAATTCTGGTCTAAATTAAATCAACTAGATGAGAGCCATTGTGATGTAGTGGCTTGAGTGTTAGCCTATGACTGTGAGAAACTCGGATTCAAATCCCCTCTTAGCCATGGAAACCCACTTGGTGAGCTTGGGGAAGTCACTCTTTATCAGCCTTAGAAGCACCCAAATGACAAACCACCTCTGAATAAACGTATGATAGGGGCATTGTCATGCCTCCAGAGCATCTTTGATGCTCTTGAGACATATATTTAGTTGAGATTATATTAGCTTTTCTATGTATTAGTTTAAGAGGGGAAATACAGATCTATAGCTTTAAGAAAGACAAGGGCGGTTTACAGACCGCCAAATAGTACGTATACAATACGTACTAGGGTTAGGAAGAGGCGGTGCTTCCGCACCCCCCTAACCCTAGTACGTATTGAATACGTACAAGATGGCGGCGCCCTGTACACACGGGCGCCGCCATCTTTACGTACTGGACGCACAGCGTCCAGACGTGTCGCGCCGCTTGCGACGTA
>NC_056522.1:363339849-363352661 GCF_019175285.1 Sceloporus undulatus | reverse complement strand
ATCATACAATCAGATTCTTACCAATTTTAAGAATGATCCAGCTTTGGAATTCACATATTAACCAAGATTTTTTTCCCCCAGAGTCAGTGAACATTTTTTGCTGCTGTTGACCTTTTCAGGCAATGTGAAGTCGAAGGCTTTCATGGCTGGCATCCATAGTATTTTGTGGGTTTTTGGGGCTATGTGGCCATGTTCTATCTAGAACAGTTTATTCCTGACGTTTTGCCTGCGTCTGTGGCTGGCATCTTCAGAGAAATGAAAATATATACTCCTCTGAAGATGCCAGCCATGGATGCTGGTGAAACGTCAGGAACAAACTCTTCTAGAACATGGCCACATTTCGTAGGCAAGTTGAACTATTCGACTGTGTTAGCACAGTTTACCTGGTAATAAGTCCCATGTTCATTAACAGCTCTTTTAATAATATGACAGGAGTAACTACACCTTCAGGATTCAGTAATCTTCTATGGTTACACATATTAAAAGCAAACTGTTAATTATATGCATCAACAGATACAAATAAGCATGAAATGCCATCATCTATTCTTTTTTTTTTAATGTCTCAATATTGATGGATAGGAAGTCTGTATGAATGGTAAAATGAGGAGAATTGGGAGAACTGGAGACTGAATGCATAGACAGAATATAAGGCTGAAATGGTAGTGTAAGGAAAACAGAAGATGTAGGATTAGTGAAGGAAGCAAGAGTAAGTGCTGAGTAAGTATGAGGGTGTATAGAGAAGGTATGAGGGAGGGTAAGGTTTTGAAGGAAGGAGGTGGAAGACAGACAGAAAGAGTTTAGAAATAAAGAAGGTGAAGTTTAACTAGAAGGCTTTAAGAGAAGGAAAATACATGTTTAAAGTTGGTAAGGGAAGGGAATGGTGTGATGTTGGTAGAAGGTGAAAGGTTGGAGGAAGGAATGGATAGAAGAGATTAAGTAAAGGATTGGTATGTATTTTTAATGCAAGATGTTTTGAGAGATTTGATTGCTTGGTTTTATTGTTATTGATTTTGACATGTATGTCTTCTTAGATATTAACATGTACACAAAGCTTATTGATCTGGGTTTGTATGTGTTCATTTATGTTGTGTGTTTTATGCTGTATGTCTTTTTAACCAATAAGCATTTGTTAAAGAAAGGTGTCTCTCTCTCTCTCATCATGGGGAACTGTAACTTGTTGACACCAGTCTTATTATTTGTTTATTGATGGCATTTATACCCTCAGAGCGGCTTACAATGATTATTCTTTTTAATTAGAGGGTCCTCCGCAATCCCTCCAAAATATTACTTTTGCTACAAACAGAGGAAATGATGTCTTTCTCTTCATCTGTGGCTTCGGCGGGTTATAGACCGCCACTAAAGTACGCACAGAGCGCCTACTAGGGTTAGGGAGGTGTGGTGCTTCCGCACCTCCCTAACCCTAATACGCGCTCTGCGCATAAAAAATGAAGGCGGCCGTTCCAGACAGCCACCATCATGAGGATGTCACGACCGCGCTGTCTCTACACGGGGCGGCGCGGATGTGACGTCCTCGCTCCGCGCCAGGGCACCCTTTGCGCGAACCAGGAAGGAGCTCCGTTTCGGAGCTCCTTCCTGGTTTGAGGCGACGTTTTGCTTCGCTGGGCGCAGCCTTCAGACGGCTGCACCCAGTGAAGCAAGGTGTCCTTGGGGCTTGAAAACCCAAGGACACCCCTTTTCAGGCTGCGGGGAAGCGACGTTTTGCCGCTTCCCTGCAGCCTGAAAAGCGGCGGATCGGGGCCTCATCGGCTGCCGTTCTGGCCGCTGAGGCTCCGATACACCGGGGAAAGGGGCGGGTACAGACCGCCCCAAATAGGCAGTCTGTAACCCACCTTCCTTTCCAATTTTATCTTCAGTTATATATTTGCACTTGCTGCTGTATTAACAATACTGAAGCTGCATCCACACTGGAGAAGTAACCCGGTTTGGCACCTCTTTAACCGCCCTGGCTCATAGCTATGGAATTCTGGGAGTTGAAGTTTGTTGTGGGCCCAAACTCCACCTCCCAGAATTCCATAGCCATGATGCACCAGAAAAAGAGTTAAAGCGGTGCCAAACCGGGTTATTTCTCCAGTGTGGATGCAGCCTGAAGTCTAACCCGCACAGCAGAATTAACGCAGCTTGACGCCACTTTAACTGCCCTGTTTCAATGCTGGGGAATCCTGGGACTTGTAGTTTGCTGTGGCTCCCTGACAGACAAGGCTAATTGTCTCGTAAAACTACAACTCCCAGAGTTCCCTTGCACTGAGCCAGCCTCTCTCTCTCTCTCTCTGCCATTACCGGGCTTTCCGAGGACGGGGCCGCGCCACTCTTTCCCGGCCCTGCAGTGCTGGAGGGAGACGAGGCCGGCGGCGAAGAGGAGAAAGAGCCGCGGCCAGGCAGCGCCCGCCTTCCCCCTGAGCCCCTGAGGGAAGCCCTGCTCCCAATGGCCCTCGCTACTGCGGCCGCCATGACAGGTAGGGCATCTCACGCATGCGCAATGGAAAGGAAGCAGGCCAGCCATCATTGGCGAAATCATGACAGACAGCCGCGGCTGTTGATTTTGCTTTACGGCACCGTCGCTGCTACTGAAGCTGCCATTATCGTCTGGGGCAACTCACGCATGCGCAATGAAAAGGGGTGCCAGCGCCGGCAAACGAAATATAACAGCCAGGGTTGGGTTTTTTCATTTTGCCTTGCGGCAGTGTCGTAATTACCGCCGCCACGCCATATTCATCCGCGGCGACTCACGCGCAATGAAAGGGGAGTGGGAGCCGGCCAAAAAAACCTCATAACCGATACGGATGGCTGTTGGTTGTGCTTTACGGCACCGTCGTTGCTGCCTCCATGTTAATCTGGCACGGCACCTCACGCATGCACAATGAAAGCGGGGGCGAGGCAGTGAGGTAGTCAGCTGAAGCAGCTGTTGATTTTGCTTTACGGCACTGTCGTTGCTCCTGCCGCTGCCATGATAGTTCACGCATGCGCAATGAAAAGGGAGTGGGAGCCGGCGAAAGAAAAATCATTACCGACATTGGCATCTTGATTTTTCTTTACGGCACCGTCGTTGCTCCTGCTGCCATGATTTTCTGTGGCGATTCACGCAACTGCCAAGAAGGGGGGTTGAGTCAGTGGGCGAGCCGGCGTAAGCAAAATCATAACCGACATGGACGAATGCTGATTTTGCTTTACGGCACTGTCGTTGCCACCTACGCCATGCTCATGCATGCCAACTCGCGCATGCGCAATGAAGAGCCGGCTCGGGGAAGGCTCTTGACGTTGCTTTACGGCAGGGTCGCGCTAGGGGGGCGGGGGAGAAAGCCGCCGGCTTTGAAAGGCTGGTTCTATTTGAGGAGAGAGGGAGCGCGCCCGCGCGCATGCGTGTTGGGAGTCAGGCGGGCTTCCCTCAGAGCCCTAGGATGGGCGCAGCTGCTGCGGCGGAATAGCTGCCGAGAGAGAGAGAGAGGAAAGACTAGGAAAGGTAAGGGGAAAGAGAGGAAGTAATAATAGAGCTTTATTTATATGCTTGGCTCAAGGCTATGGAATTCTGGGAGTTGGAGTTTGTTGTGAGCCCGGAGCGGAGCAGAGCTCCACAACAAACTCCAGCTCCCAGAATTCCATAGCAAAGAGTCAAAGCGGTGCCCCAGAGCTTTCACACATCTGCCCTTCCCAGGATTCCCTAGCACTGGCCCAGGGTCCCAGAGCTGATTCCTGTGTGTGTGTTTGGACCCTTCTCTCCTCCTCCTCCTCTCCTTTCTGCCTTGGGCTCCTGTCCTAAGAAGAAGCCCCTCGGAACCGTATGGCCAGCCATTGTGAAGTCACTGGCCGCAGGGAGGGAGGGAGGGAGGCGTCTGGCTGGCTGCGCCTGGCTCCTCCCGGGGGAAGCGGCCCGAGCTCGGGGCTGATTCCCGGCTTCCTCCTCCTCCGCTCCTTCCTTCCCTCCTTCCTTGCTGCAGGGATGTAGGGCGGCGAGAGAGAGCGAGGAAGGCCGCGGGATCCAGCTCTGTGCGCAGGGACTCGCTTCCCCCGAAGGGCTCCTCTTCCCTGGGTGAGCCTCAGGGCCCAGGAGGGAGGAGAGGGAGCCAGGCTTCACTGGCCGGGATGGGAGCAAGGCTGTGCGGACCTTGGAGGTTTCTGGAAAGGGTACTATCCAGCCATTGCCTTCCCCATGGCCTTGTGTGGCTGTGAGAGATGGGCAGTTAAGGAGCAGGATAGCAGGGAAATGGACTCGTTCAAAGGGTGCTCAGCATCCCATGGACAGCCAAAAAGACCAACAAATGGGTCCTAAAGCAAATCAAACTAGAAATCTCCCTAGAAGCCAAGATGACAAAATTCAGATGGTCGTACTTTGAATCATGGAAATGGAAGAGACCCCAAGGGCCACCCAGCCCAACCCAATCCTGCCCTGCAGGAACTCTCAATCAGAGCATCCCCATTGACAGATGGCCACCCAGCCTCTGTTTAAAGACCTCTAAGGAAGGAGACTCCACTGCACTCAGAGGAAGGAGTGTGTTCCTCTCTCCAACAGCCCTTACTCTCAGGAAGGTCCTCCTGAGGTTGGGGTGGAATCTTTTCCTGGAGCTTGCATCCATTGTTCCTTATTCTAGTCTCTGTAACAGCAGAAAATAAAGTGGCACTTTGACTTTGGAGACATCATGAGAAGGCATTAATCACTGGAAAAAAAGAGTAATGCTAGGAAAGGTAGAGGGAAGTAGAAAGAGAGGAAGGCCGCATGCAAGATGGAGGGACTCTCTTAAAGAAATCATGAGTATGAGTTTGCAGGAGCTGAGCAGAGCGATGGAGGATAGAGGGTCTTGGAGATCTCTCATAACAGGGTTGCTGTGGGTCGAGATCGAGGGCACTTAACAACAACAAACAGAGGCTGGATGGCCGTCTGTCTGGGGCAATTTGATTACAGTGGGTTCTTGTTATCTGCTGGGATTTGGTTCCAGGATCCCCCATGGATGACAAAATCTGTGGATGTTCAAGTCCCATTAAGTATAAAGGCATAGCAAAATGGTGTCCCTTATATAAACTGGCAAAACCAAGGTTTGCTATTTGGAATTTATTACTTTTTAAAAAGTTTTCCAACTGCTTCAGTCCATGGATAAAAAGAAAATCCATGGATCAGGAGGACCAACTGAGTGGTGTATTTACTCCGGGTGATCAGATGTCCTCAAAAAGAAGGTGGACAAGCTGGAGACATCCAGAGGAGGGTGACCAAAATGGGTCTTCTAGAAACCACAAAGCCCTATAAGGAGAGGGTTAGGGAGAAGGGTCTTCTGAAAACCATGCTGTATGCGGAGAGGCTTAGGGAGCTGGGTATCTTCAGCCTGGAGAACTGATGGTTCAGAGGTGACATAACAGCCCTGTTTAAGTATTTGAAAGGGGTCATATTGAGGATGGTGCAATCTTGTTTTCTGCTGCTCCAGAGACTCAGACAAAGGGAGCAAAGTATTCAAGCTATAGGAAAAGAAATTCCACCTAAACATTAGGAAGAACCTCCTGACAGCAAGAGCTGTTTGATAGTGAGACACACTCCCTCGGAGAGTGGTGGAGTCTCCTTCTTTGGAGGTCTTTAAACAGAGACTGGGTGGCCATCTGTCAGGAGTGCTTTGGTTGTGATTTCCTGCATGGCAGAATGGGGTTGGACTGGATGGCCCTTGTGGTCTCTTCTAACTATGATTTTATGATTCTATGACAAGCTGGAGCATGTCCAGAGGAGGGCGACCAAAATGGTGAAAGATCTGGAAACCATGCCCTATGAAGAGAGACTTAGGGAGCTGGGGATGTTTAGCCTGGAGAAAAGAAGGTTAAGAGGTGATATGATAGCCCTGTTTAAGTATTTGAAGGGATGTCATATTGAGGAGAGAGCAAGCTTGTTTTCTGCTGCTCCAGAGAACAGGACCTGGAACAATGGATGCAAGCTGCAAGAAAAGAGATTCCACCTGAACATTAGGAGGAACTTCCTGACAGTAAGGGCTGTTCGACAGTGGAACAAACTCCCTCGGTGTGTAGTGGAGTCTCCTTCCTTAGAGGTCTTTAAACAGAGGCTGGATGGCCAGCTCTTGGGAGTGTTTTGATTCTGTCTTCCTGCATGGCAGAATAGGGTTACATTGGATGGCCCTTGTGGTCTCTTCCATCTCTGATTCTATGATTGTATGACCTGGGAAAGGGCGAGCTGGGATTGACCAGAAATGAGTATTGTCACACTGTTTGGTTTGAAGGGCTTGTTGTTGTGTTGTTGTGTGCCTTGTGTTTCCAATTTACAGCGGCCTTGGGCAAATCAGGTCAAAACACACTGCAGAAATAATCCAGTTTGAGACTGCTTTAAACTGCCTGGCTCAGTGCGAGGAATCCTGGAATTGTAGTTTATTGTGGCACCAGAGTTCTGACAGAGAAGGCGAAAGGTCCACAAAACTACAGTTCTCAGAATTCCCTAGCAGTGAGCCAAGGCAGTTAAAGCGGTCTCAACTGGATTAATCTGCAGTGTGTTTTGGACCTCACACTCTCTCACCTCAGAGGGTGGCAATAGTGTTGGGTTGCAGGTCTAGAGACCAGGGTTTGATTTCCCACCGCCATGAAAGCCATGAGTGACCTTGGTCAGTCCCACTCTCCAGCCTAAGGAGAGGGCAATGGCAAACCACCTCTGAACAAATCTTGCCAAGTCAGGAAGTACCTGAAGGCACACAACAAGAACAGCAACAACAAGGCAATCATCTCACGGGGTTTTCTGAGAAACAAGCAACGATCCAGCTTTCTCTATCAATAAAAGCTGCTCCGCAGTAATAAATGCTGCTTTTAAATGGGTTTCTACTCTTGGATCGAATCTAGAATCAAGCTAAGTTAATCATGCTTAAGTCCCGGCGAAGACATTTTATTTTAGCAAGCCTTTAATGGTTAAGAGGGAAGGTTCTCATTTGCATGTATTTTTATTTGTTTTTAACTTTTCCTTGAGTTTTAAACGATTTTATAGTATTTTGATGTGGAACATAGAATGGAAGAGACCCCAAGGGCCATCCAGTCCAACCTCCTTTCCATGCAGGAAATCACAATCTTCTTGCTAGCCCAAATGTTAAAATTGTTTTTAAAAACTTTTTTTGTAAATGTTATTAATTTGTTCTAGAAGCGGCCTTGAGTCCCGTCCTGGGAGAAAGGTGGCACATAAATAAATAAATACTGAAAATAACTTACTTAACTGTCTTGAGTTAGTTATCAAAAACATGAAAAACAGACATCTACCAAAACACCACACACACACACACACAATGGAGGTAAAGTAAATCTTAACTTTTTGCGTTGTGTGTGCCTTCAAGTCCTTTTCGACTTATGGTGATACTAAGGCAAGTGTAAAGTGGGGTTTTCTGTTGGCAAGTTTCATCTGGAGGGTTTGCACATTGCCATCCTCTGAGGCTGAGTGTGTGTGACTTCATGGCCAAGTGGCTCCAGAGTCATAGTCTAGCACTAGTCCAACCACACACCAGGCTTGCTCTGGTTGCTGCTGTTAATAGGTGATGAGTCTGCAAAGACTGCTTCTTTGCCGGAAGCAATGGAAGAGAGGAGATGAAGGCAGAGTCTGACAGTACTGGTTATATGTCATGTATGGCATGGCACACAAGCCCTCTGAAGAAACCGGCCAAGAAACCCGTGATAGATTTTCCTACCATAAGTGGGAAATGACCTGAAGGTACACAACAACAACAACAATCCCCATGTTACTATGAATAGGGCAAGAGAATTGGGATGAGAACTGCCTAATGCTGTTCCATGCCCAGCTGTTTGTTCCCTTGGCACCAGAGAGTAGTGGTTTGGGAAGCAGATGGCAATATCATCTTTAATTTTCTTCTCCAATGCATTGGCCACTTTGTTCTGCCTCACTTGTGATTCCTAAAGACAGGAAAGGGAAAACATTTTCTGTGATGCACTTCAATTAAGACTGTTGCCTAACCAGGGAGGAAAACCACTTCACACCTTTAAAATTAGGCTTATTGTTCAAAATGTAAGAACTTTTAATAGTACTTTCAAGAAAATACTATCCCACAAAGATCAGAAAAGCCATATCTTTATAAAAACTGTTACTAAAGCCAACTATGTGGTTGTGGACTGGTATTTCCAAGATGATGCTAAACAAAAAGAAGTAATTATTTAAGGGCAAACTGCATTAATGGGATGCAACAGGGTTTTCTTGGCTGTTCCAAGCTAGTTGTGGAACCCCCCCCCTTGTGAGACCCAACTGGGGCTGACATTGCCTTTCCTACTGCATGGTTGTTCACTCAGGCATTTCAGACTTAGAACATGATTTGTTGTTGTTGTGTTGTTGCTGTGTTTTACTATCAGATGCAATGTTTCGGTTTGTGATAATAAATTGTTGTTGAAGTGATTTATTTATTGTATCTCTACCCCGAGATCTGCTGAACAGGATGGATTGCAGACATTTAAATTAAAAGAAGCAGAAACCAGGCTTTAGAAATTGCCTAGCAATCAAACATTAGTAAATTTATTTGTGTCTTTATTTACAGCTCTGTTGAAACTGGATGAAGAAAAGAATGGATATGGGTAACCAACATCCTTCCATCAAAAGGCTGCAAGAATACAGAAAGAAGTGAAAGACTTAGAATCACAAGTAACAACTTTTAGTGGTCTGGCCAGTGACCGAGCTTAAAGAATCTAGAGAGGGCTTTGACTAAACAACTTTGAATAGATTCTGTGGATGCGGAAGGCAGGGGTTATGTTCAACAAGCCAGAAAGAGGGCTGCCCAGAAAACGAGAGACTGCTTAAAGAACTGGAACAGAATGCAAACCACCCTCAAAGACGGGAGATAGCCTCTATATTTAATGAAGCACAGACATTAGTGGAACAGAAATCACAGCTTTTTACAAAGGAGGCAACTGTGTGACTGAGGAATTGAAGAGGTTATTCAGGAATCATTTTTAGACTCACACAAGTGAAAACTGAGGGAAAATCTCTTTAAGGAAAGCCAGGTACCGCACTTTGACAAAGTATGTGCTGTTCAGGAGATCATAGACATTGTACAAAACAGCAGCCCTCCCTGCCATGGTCCAGTGATGCACATCCCTCTGCGCCAAGATTAATCGTCATGGTTGATGTAACAAAGCAAAAGGCACCCTTATTGCTGTATTAATGGGAGTAAATAACAACGAGACCTGTAGACATTTGTCCTGTGTGCTGACAGGCATGATTGCTGATCTGGATGCCTTGTATGTGGTCGGCCAGAAATAGAAACTATCGAAAGAGAGTGTAGAAGAGATTAACAGATTGCAGAAATACTTGGATCTGGACGAAGAAGCCGATACCACTTAGTGCTATGACTTGGCCCAAAACAGATGCATTATAAAAATGAAGAAATCCGTCAGAAGAAAAAAATTAATGCTTCCCTTTTAAAGGTGAGAAAGCTTCAGATGTACCTGGAGGTCAAAGGCTGAGCTACAGGGATTAATGTGCTCAGTTGGATGAAGTGAGTCCTGGCAAAAATCCATGCATCCGAGAAGCAGAAGGCGAGCAGTGATAGAAGTTCAAACCCTTATAACGTTTATTGACTTAAAGGAGGCACTTGTCAAACGACAAGCTTTTGTGGAACAAACAGAAGCCGAGCCCCATCACACAGAGCCATTTTGGCATATTCTTGGAAACGTGTCCGAATCAGCAAGAGGTGTTGTCATTTGATGGGAACAGAACTGATAAGAATACATGAGACTGGAGGAAATGCTTACGAAACAACTTCTAGCACTGGATGCTATAGACCCTCAAGGAGACGAGCGCTCAAAAGTAGCCAGGAAACAGGCAGTGAAGCTTGCACAGAATATTCTGTACTACTTAGACATGAAAACAGATGAATGGGAGTACAAAAAGAGATGTCTTGTGCTAGATATTGCTTTCTCCCTTGCAGTCTGTGCCAGCCAGTCTCCCACAAATGCAAGACCAAAAGTTGTTCATTTACTAATCTCTTTGAGGTTGAGTAAATGTTGGAATGGGATGTGCAGCAGCTTCTTTATTCCGCTGCAGCTGGCAGTGATAGCAGTCCACATGGAAATTATGTTAGACATTTTGTCACAGACCCCCCCCCCCAAATTTTAGATCACATGATTTTGTGATGAAGATTGCCCAAGCCCAACATTTGGCCAGAACACCCTGTGCAGATAAGATACTGGTGTAGGACATTAAGAGAATGCAATCTCCAAAGGTGTTTCCTCAAATCAGGCAGAGTAAAACAAATGAAGAGAAGATCTGGACAATGTCATTAGCCATAAACCAGTTTACATGTTGGTGTTGTCTGATACAGCACAGTTTGCAATCCAAAGGATTAAATGTAAATTACTCATGGCTTTGTGTGTGTTGTTGGTTAGTTTTGCTGATCTTTCACCTAAGGTTTGACTTCATTAATACAACTTGTAGTCATTTGAGCCTATTATTAGGATGGTGCGTAATAACAGTGTAGAAATCTGTTGCAGGCCATTTACTCTGAAGCAGTTTGCTAATTCCATAGGGTTGCTTCTGAGTCAGCTGTCTGCAGGGACAGTGATTCGGATTGGTCATTCCAAATGTAATTTCCCTTAAAAACTGAGATAAACACAGAACAAAGGAATTCTAAACTTTAAAAGCATAAGATAGGTTGAAACATAATACTATGGATCCCCCCATTGGCCCTTTCATAGTGATAAGCAATGTTGTCAAATTTGTATGTCCAAAATAATTTGCTTCTTGATAGACATTGGATCGCATGTCATTATTTCTTGGCATTTTTCTGAATCCAGTGAAAAATTGTTGCTTGCTTGTTAATGGAAAATCAAGCAAGTGTTTTATAGCTGGGTTTGGCCTGGAAAATCCTGGTGCTTAATAAATGTCATGCATTACTCATATATTCCCAATCCTTTGTGTTGGTTTCTTCAGCAATCTCTACACTTACTGATAAGTGATGACAGCAATATATACCTTAGATGTGCTTAATCTGCTTTTCTCACCCAGTTTTTAATCTTCCAACAATCAGAATAAGAAATCTTCAGAGTGTTTCTATTTTAAATATGGAAGGGCTGTCTGTTAGGTGACATGAATTGGCTGCATGTAAAAGGCCTCTTTCCCTCTTTATAGTAGAGACTGAGAATGTTAATAACTATGCCTAAATACTCTGAGCTTCAAATCAGTTTTAGGTTTGTTTCTTCCCCTTTCCTTGTTGATTCAGTAAGATAGAAACCATCGTCAATTATAGTTTTTTCAGCCGCATTGATAGTAGCATGCAGAAATCTCTAGTAGAAAGTAAACAAATAATAAAAATCAAACTGGCATTTTCCACACAGCTTTTATAATCAAAGTTACTTCCTTGTAGAGGGTTTTGTTTCTCTGAGATGTCTTTTAAATTGTATCAGTTCAATTTCTCCCTATAAGTGGGGTTTGAATTGAAGTTATAAAGAAGTCAGATTGGAAACAAGTGCCTTTGTAAGTGGACACTTGAATAGCACCTTACAGCTTGACTGTTTCTAGTTGCTATAGGTGCTTCCCGTAGGTATGTCTGTAGCACCCGGATCATTTTGTCCTGTAAGCTATAACATGGATTTTCAAATGGCCATATTGTCAGAACCTATCCCAGCAATATTACAGACAACAGAGGTCTAGATGATTGAGTTTAAGGCCATTCAGGATGCTGAGGTTGGGATTTACTTGACTCTGGACCACAGTGACTCACTATGTGGCCCTGCCCCGTGGCCATTTATCTCTTTGTGCTCCCTTTTACTGTTTAGAAGGAGTTATGTGGGTTCTTACTGCACACGAAGTAATGTTCACTTTTTGGTTAAAGGTATTTGACTTGGCAAATTCTTTGTCAAGAAAAATTTGGTTTAGTTCCTATTGGGTTTAAATCGATCCTGTACTAAACAACATACCTTTAATTCTTTATTTTGCTCTTCCTGAAAGTTTGAAATATTATTTCTACCTGCTTGTTTTCCAATTTGTGTCCTCAGTGAATTGGATAGTATCTATCATTAAAACATCTTACATTCAGTAGGGCTGTCTTAGTCCTAAGGGCTTTAATTCAAAAGTCTGTGTGCATGCATGTAGAGCTCCCATATGTCCTGAATCCTGGTTTAATTTTTCAGATAACTTTCCATGTTATGTTTTTTCCAACTCCCTTTTTGCTTATCTTTTAACCCGAAATTCAGATTCAGTTAAAAAGCCATTGTTTTTTTTACAGTTCCATACACATTTTGAGCTTTTATTATAGCTAAGGAGTTCCTGGATCGACTGCAGATCTAATGTATAATTTGTGAGATGAAATTAAACAAACTAAGTTGTCTTTAATTCTGTCCCCATCGGTCTCAGAAAGCTTTCTGATCCACTGCAGGCTTCTTGAAGGGAACAAGAGGAGTGATTTCACATCGTTTCCTTTTTAGTCTATAGCCCCCTGCACTCCTAATCTGCTTCTAGAGCATGTGGGGGCCATTTGGAATAGCGAGGGCTGTAGGATAAAAAGAAATTTACAAAAATTCCTGCCCTCTATTTAAGCGAATAACCCTTTGTGAATACAGGACATACTAGGATACAAACCCATGCTATTAACATTCAGTATAGATTCATAGGTTTAAGTCCTAACTGGTTGCTCTGTCAGGACTGTCCCCTCAGCAGAAGTCTGCTCAGTGATGCTTCTTCTGAGGAAAAGTGAAAAGATTGTAAGATCCAAGCCATTGTACTTACTGTATCTTTCCGGTATTTGTTTAAACACTCATATTTTACATGTTTTGGTGGATACTGCTACTTCTAGAGTTATAATGCAATCCCTTTGTTTGAAAGCCTGCAAATATAAGGG
>NC_056522.1:363337108-363339824 GCF_019175285.1 Sceloporus undulatus | reverse complement strand
CCTTGCCTGGTACCTTTTTGTATTGAACAGTTGTCCGTTTTACTTCCCCAGGTCTATGTTTTCTTAAGAGATGATCTGTTGGGAGCTGTACACTGATGGTGGTCAAGAATTAAGCCAGAAGTGGATAGAGCATAAGCCAAAGGTAGGAGAGCCCACCCTTTTACCCCATCTCTAACTCTGTCTCTCTTTCATCTCCTTTCTACAATTTTCTTCCTACATAGTGCAGGGATATAAAAATCTGACTGCTGGCTCTTAAAGTGGGCTGGGCTGGGCTGGGGTCCATCAGGCCAAGAGATGTTACTTAGCTATGTAGGATACTGACAATTATATCTACAACTAAAATACAACATTTTTCTCTGGCACCATCTATTGCAGAAATCCTACTGACCTAGGGTTCCTGGTTGAGAAACTCTGGCTTGTAAACAACATATGAATAGAGAGTGTGGGTTACTACTGCTTTATTTTAGTTACTACAATCATGACATGCATCAAATAGCAGATGAGAGTGGAGAAATAACTCTCTGTTGCCTGCAATTCTTGATGGGTAGGACTCTGTTCTATCAACTGTCTCTTTTTTTTCCTGAACACACCCAAGGGATGGGCAACATCCACCCCTGTGTGGGTGATCCATTGTGTCTCTGTCATTTCTTACGATCAACCAAGGCGTCAGGAGCAGGAAAACTTGTGTCATGATAATAGCATTTGTTATTTCTCCTGTAATTAAAGCTCTGTTATAGCCCCTACACATAACTAGAATTTTAAAAACAGAACTTCATTTATCCTCTTAACTGAAAAGCTGATAAATGGGCCTCTCGGATTTTTTTTTTTAAAAGGCTTGAGAACAAAAGGCATGGTCAGTCTCTCTAGCTGATACAAGAATGATGATTACAATACTATCAGTGTGTTATATAAATGTACATTCCCCTACAAAATGGTTTCATTTTATTTTCCAATGTGCAACATTTGCATTCAGTTCAAAATAATGGAAGTGGAGTTACGCCTGTGGTGCTGATATATATGCTGATGTGCATTCTTAACCAATGCATATCTGTCTGTCCCAGCTGGAATTGATGTTAGGTGGTGCATTTGGGCATTCATTTAGGTGCACATCTCGTTGTACAACACTGCCATTCTGCACAAGGGTTGTGTAACGTCCTATGTGGAGCTTTGCACTACATAAATCCAATGTAGGATCTCAGCATGACTTTATAGCGGCTTTATCCATTTCATATTATTTTATGAGGAGGAAAGCATGCTAGTCCTGGGGCCCATTCACATTACAAACTTATCGCACTATCATTCCACTTTTACTGGCATGTTTCCACAGAATGATCGCCCTTCACATCATGTATTAGCCTACCCCTCTGTCCTCGTTATATTTTTATTGTGTTATTAACAGATATTTTAATCTCCAGTTTTAATTGTACCATGCTTAATCTTGTTTTAAGGGGGAGGATTTGAGACATAATATTGAATGTGGATATTTTAATGTGTTGTGAGCCACTTTTATTGTCTTGTTACAGAAAAGCGGGATAAAAATAAATGTTTTATTATTTATTTATTATTTATTTCTGTCCTATGAAATCTTTATAACTACAGTTTAGGGAGGGGCACTTAGAATCCTCAGTCAGAGAGTTCTAGTGCCTCCCCAAATTAAAAACCCCAGGACTCCCTAGATGCAGCCATAGCAGTTAAAAGTGGAATAACAGCACTATAACTGTGCAGTGTGAAGGAGGAGGATATTTATTTCTTACCCACCTCTCCCCATGGATTGAAGTAGGAAACAACAGATCAAAACACAACACTTAACATCTGTCAAAAACATTACATCAGTTGAAAACACATAAACCAGTTTAAAAGAACAAATAAAATGAGCACATCAAAACAATCAATCCACAGTTTAAAATTTACAATGTAAAAATCATCTGGATAGCCTGCAGGAAGAGACTGGTCTTTAATGCTGTTTTAAATTCAGACGGCCTACTCAGCAGTTGATACTCTTCTGGCAGGTTGTTCCACAATCTTGGGGCAGCTGAAGAAAAAATCCTCTGACTGACAACAGCCAAAAACTAGTTTTGGCTAACTGGAGGATCCAGAGGACCTGTGTGTATGGGGGGGGGGGGGGTGAATGGGTCCCTGATCCCTTCTGTTGTTAGGGCGCAGTGTTATCAGTAAGCTGATGATACCCAAATATATTTCTCCATGTCTTGGTCTACAGCTTTGACTACAGATGGTATTTCTCCTCTCAATAAATGTGTTAAAGCGGTAATGGACTGGATGAGGAAAAACAGACTAAAACTGCATCCAGACAAAACAAAAGTACTCACAGTAGGAGCCCCCACTCCAGGTACTGGGATACACCAAAAGATCCTAGATGGAGTCACACTCCCCTCAAAGAGCACTCTCTGTGTCTCTCTCACTCTCAGTCTGGGGGTGCTCCTAGACTTGTCACTCCATATGACTAATCAGGTAAATATGACGGTCAGGAGTGCCTGTTATTAGCTTGGGCTGATACATCACCTGCACCTAGGGTTGCCATAACTCTGGACCTCCAAACTGGGACAAATGTAGGACAAAAGTAGGACAAAATTCTCAAATGTAGGGCACATTTTTAAAAAATGGAGGACATGCAAAAAAAAAAAAACGGGAGGATTGTGTTAAAAATGGGGCAGAGAAGGCATGTTTCTTACGCAGGATCATAAAATGGAGGAAATTT
>NC_056522.1:363327069-363337083 GCF_019175285.1 Sceloporus undulatus | reverse complement strand
TTGAGACAGGCCCATGGAAGTCATGGTATCCATGAATTCACGAACCGCACCGGATGGAACGTGGCTGGCCACGAAGGGAATGTTGAAGTCTCCCAGGACAAGAAGCCTGGGGGACTCCAACAAAACCTCCGAGACCAGCTGTGTCAGTTCGTTAGTGTTTTATTGATTGTATTTTATATCTGTACTGTGTTATTTTATTGATGTAATCCTGCCTCGATCCACAGGGAGAGGCGGGAAAATATAAATGATAATTATTATTATATTATTAACTAAAACTTAGAAATAATGAGTTATAACTAATACAGTTACATGCAGTTTGCTCTTATTTTGAGATAAGGAGGGTATAATAAAAACATATAAGGAATGGAACAAGTAAGAGCAAAGTTACTTTATTGGCATAACAAGTTAAAACAACGCTGAGCCCTGACTCTGCCCACAGGCCGGCTTTTTTGGCCCATCTGTATAGGGCCTAAAATATTGTTTGAGCAAAACAAAAGGAACAGCAGCAAGTTGTTTGAGTTTATTCCAAAAAGCTGCCTTCCCTGGTAGATTGATTGAAAGGGATGGAGACCAAAGATGAAAAAGTATGTGATGGAAGTTCTGGGACTTGCAATCTTCTTAATGTATAAAATGCAAAAGTCTTCAAAATCCTTTTCACCAGCTTGTCAAAGGGATGCAATCAAAGTGCTTTTCCCAGTGGGATGCAAAGTGGCAGAGTGTGTAAACTGTTCTGTCAAAATCATTGGGATGAGCAAGGCAGGAAGGTCATGTTCTGCAAAACAGCAGACTTATAATAAGTCATGCTTTACTTGCAGATTAGCAGCTTGACAAATTCAGAACCCAAACAGCTCAGTTAGGTTACCACATAAAAGGCCTTTCTGGCCTCTTTGCTCATTAGAAGCAACAAGGCGTATTGCTCCTTTGAGCAGATGATGAAAACAGAAAGTGCTTTTTCCCCCTCATAAATTCTTTGGCATATCTTACAAAAATGTTGTCATACTTTAATGGCTTCTCTACCAGATAATCTCAATTACTTGTATACACTGGTCGCTTCACATTTACTGGGGTTAAGGTTGAAGGACCCCCGTAAATGTGGAAAAATCACAAATAAAAAAAAACACAGTTCTTTTAACCTGAGAGAACACCTCTTTAGGAATCTCCAGGTCCAGTGCAATTCCATGATCAACATCTGCCAGAATTTGATCATAGAATCATGCTGGAGGGCTTAAAATGCCCAGAGAAGTGTTTTCTCTAGGAATTTCAAGGTCTTCCATCACAACTCTATGTTCAACTTCTGGTGGAGTTGCAGTGGAGGACCTAGTGATTTCTAGAGAGAATATATTAAACAATACTGCAAATAATCAAATCCACAAACATCAAAGCCGCAAATGTGGAGGGCCAACTGTGCTGCTATGGCCATCAGGTCAGAACATGGGCAGAAGTCGTCCTGTTGGTGTCCCTTCATGTGTAGGTTCCTTGTGAAAGAAGCAATTGGACTTCTTTGGGTGCATCTACACCAGCCAAAAATTTCCAGGTGCAATCTGGAGTATTCTGCTTCAGAGCTGCTCCAGATTCACTATGCAAGTTCCACACACAGTGGCACCACAGCAAGGCAACACTATCTTGTTGTCCAGATGGTCAGATAGCCCAACTGTGCATCAATACTGGTGACTTGTCCTCACCAACCACAAAAGCAACTCCCTGACAAGTGAGCCTTGCTGACAACATTGCTTCTGGTGAGGTCAGAATGGGGCACCCAGCCACATGATCAATGAAGTTGGGGTAGAGCAGCCCATCCTCATTGATCACATAGCTGGGCACCTCATTCTAACATGAGGCAAATGATTTGAGAGTGGGGCTCTTCCGGGGGGATGATTGCTTGGGAAGGTGGTGACACCTTGCTTGGAAAGGTAGTGGAGCACCAAGGAGAAAGACTTTTTTCCCTTCCCCACCAGTGGCTGGGCTCAGCTGGGGAGCAATTGGCAGGTCACACTGGACCTTTAAGGATTGTGACACTTGGCACCCACCCAAATCTAGCTCCATCCCTGGTGTCCACACAGGAAATTCTGAATTTCCCTGGGAAAATCAGGAGTAAACTGAGAAATCCAGAGTAATCTGCCTGGTTTCTAAAATCAAGTTAAGGGGCAGAAAGGGCTGATTCACTGTGAAATCATGCTGTATGTCATATGAACAGATCATAACGGATATGGGGTAGGTCTGAAAGTTTTGGCCAGTGTAGACAAGCCATTGGTCAATTTAAAACAGCTCAAGGTTGTGCATGCAGAGTTGCACATGTGGTAATATCGATACTCATTGTACACTAGTGCATTGCACCTGGATATAATTTTATATTGTTAATGAGTGCACACAGACATTTGGTTGTGCACATTTTATATCTTGGTTCAGTTGCAAATCATTCAGCAAAAGGTTGTGTAGCACAATAACGCATTATCCCACAGGCAAAAATTTACAATGTAGCATCTTGGCCTGCTTGTACTTTTGGGTTTCTTGATGCAACAAGAGAAATGGACTAGAAACCATTAAGACACTAGTTCAAATACTGCCTCAGCAACAGCTTTACCTGATTGCCTTTGATAACCCACTGTCATTTCATCAGGAGAACAACAGAAGCTGGGAACTAATAATAGTGACCTGCCTTATGTATTGGCATGACCTAGAGATAAAGATGCAGGAGATATTCAGAAGGCAAATCTGAAGATACCAAAGAGACAGAAGAATGGGTATGAGAATTGCCTCCTTCTGGAAGTGGAGAAAGGAGAACCTCAAGGTTTAGAAGTATATCCTCCATGGACTAAAGACATTATTCTGCTCTTCTACTTGATTAAGAAAGGTCCACTTCCCAAACCTCAGCTGAGCAAGCAACACAGTTTTTTAAAATGTCCTTGGAAGAGGTGAAATTAAGAAGCCTGTCCTGTCAATACAGTAGTACATTTTCAGTTGAATGCTTACCTTTCCTAGAGCAACATTTGCTGTTAGGTGCCTCTGTCTACTCTGAATTCTCCTCATGCTCCACTAAGAATTGTCCTGCCTCTTTCTATAAACTTCTGCAGTTCACCACCTGCAAAAGATACAAGGATTCTTACAAAGGTTGCTGAGATAACGACTATAAAGTGCCCTTGATCATCTCAATTAAGACACATGTGAAATATACCAAGTTTCATCAAAGGAAGAAAAGAAATGGAACGCCATATGTGTGCAAGACATTCCTGTTGAAAATAATATGCCAGTGGTCCTGTTGAGGAGAAATGTGCATGTTAAGTTCATTTGCTTCCCAGCTTGGCAAAAGCAAAACCAGTAGAAAGTGAGATGCATACTGTCCATTTTGAGCTATCATCAGCACCTGGGAGACTACCTGCTGCTTGAACAACTGCTAAGTACCCTTTGATGTTCATAAATCTGCCTATAGTAGATGGAGCGATGGAAATCTTTCCATTGTTAGTGTATTTGTGAAGTGCATAAGCTCAGGCTGAAACTATTTTAAATCAACATGCCTCCTGCAATGCGTTTCTGCATAAAAGTGCTTGAAAACCTACACTTGATTTCATGAGGGAAAAAATGGCCCTGTAAATAATATTACCATTATTGTGATGATGATGATTAGTAGGACTACTAATATCATACCACAGATAGGGGGGATAATGGAATTTTGCACCAGAGACCCATGGGAGACCTTGGACAAGTCATACTCTTTCAGAAAAAGCAGAACCCCTTTGAACAAATCTTACCAAGAAACCCCTGTGATAGATTCACCTTAGGATTGCAATAAAACAGAAATGGCTTGAAGTCACAGAGCAGCAACAACAACAACAACAAATAAGAGCCCCAAAAACAGGAAAGCCAGACCAGCAATATTACACTACATTATTATAGCATTAATTTTTTCCCTTTAAATGCTATAGTTACCTCCTGTGGAATCCTGGAATTTGCAGTTCAGGGAGGGGTATATAGACTTCTCAGACAGAGAGCTCTTAGGCCTCCCTAAACTACAAACCCCAGAATTCCACAGGAGCCAGGCAGCCACAGCAATTAAAGTGGAATAATAGCACTGTAGTCAGTGTGATGTAGTGGTTTGAGCATTGGACTATGACTTTGGAGATCAGGGTTCAAATCCTTGCTCAGGTATGGAAACCCCCTGGGTGATCCTGGTCAAGTCATAACCTCTCAGCCTCCTAGAAAGGCAATGGCAAACCTCCTCTGAAGAAACTTCCCAAGAAAACCCCATAATAGGTTTGCCTTAGACTCGCTATAAATCAGAAATAACTTGAAGGCACACAACAACAGTGTAGTGTGTTATTGTCCCAAGGAAAGCTCCAAGTAAGCACCTTGCTTGGTCAAGATCAATTGAGGCCTTTTATACTCCTGACCCAAGAGTTTTTCTCCCAAGATGCACCTCTTGCATTGATCTTTTTAGCAAGCACTGATGCTGCCATAAAATAATTTCACCCACTGCATTATCACTAGATGCTACATGATTCACTGTGAATCAAGCTTGAATCATACAGTTGATGAAACAGATTGGGTCTGTGAAAGATTACCTTACCAACTTCTTTCTCTCAATGAGTCTCATAGGTGCTGCAAGATCCCTTTGTATATTGGTTTTCCAGACAAAGACAACTTTGTCTTTAGCTAGATCCATTTAATATGGGTTAATTTAACTACCTAGAGCGGTAGTGGAACATTAGACCAGGGAGATATGCCTTGCTAATCTAGCAAAAGCACATGTGTTTGGGAGCAGGGTTTGTCAGAATTTGACCAGAAGAACAAACTCCCAGTTTCTCTAGCCTTGAAAGACCTGAAACAAAACATCTATTTTTGTGTAAGTGGTAAGGAACTATTTTAGTCAGGGCATCAGAGAATTTATGTTTCCTAGCTAGGTGCTGGCTCTAAAGTATGTTTAAATGTAACTTGTTTGGGTTCTTCTGCAACTTATTTATTTATTTGTTTAATGGACAGTATATCCCATCTTTCTCTCAAATAGGATGACCAGATGTCCTCCTTTTCCAAGACATGTTCTACATTTCAACCGAGGAGGAATTCCAAAATGTCCTCCCTTATGAGCATGTCTACGCATGAATTTACATCTATATGGCCCGATCCAGACGGGTCTATAGTGCGCCCTCATCACGTGCTAGGGGTTGGCCGAGGGCGCACCTCCCATACATGCCTCACCCCTAGCACATGACAAGGGCATCAAAATGGCGGTGCCCTAAGATTTTGATGCAGTGGATGCCTAGCGTCCGCACATCACAGCGCCATAATGATGTCACAAATGCACCATTGGCACACTGTGGTGTCATTATGGCGCCGCAAAAAGAACCCGCTTTTTGCGGGTTCTTTTTGCTCCACAAGGGAGCCACATGGTCTGTCCACTGCGGCTTCCTCACAGAGCAAAACAAGGCGCGGGCAGACCACCCTGTTGGGCGGTCTGTACCCCACCAATGATTGTTTTTAGTTTCTATTTGGGACTGTCCTAGATTTTTCTGGAATGTTCTGCATTTTATGATATCTTGTCCTTCTTTGATATTAGGACCTCTGGTCACCCTAGACTCAAAGCAGCCCTGGTGGCACAGTGGTTAAATGCCTGTACTGCAGCCATAAGGTTATGAGTTCGATCCCAGGGCTCCAAGGTTGACTCAGCTTTCCATACTGCCGTAGGTTGGTAAAATGAGTATCCAGCTTAATGGGGGCAATTGGCTTACAGATTGTAAACTACACACAACAACAGGAGCAACAACAGTTTGGAATATCTCTCTCCTGGTAGTTAGCTACTTTTAAATTGCATTTGGAGCTGCCTTAGTAATGGGGGAAGGTCAGGGCAGTTCCAGAGTCAACATACTCTGGATTTCCCCCCAAGTAACCTGGCCAGTGCAGATAATGTAATGTGTTTTAAGAGGGGTATATCCCAGTTCTGTTGCTGAATGGGCTGGACATCATCCAATCTGTTTGCTCCAGAAGCAGAGTTTGGGCCATGCATCATCTAGTCTCCCACTAAGAAGATCAGCGGGGAGGTCATTTTATTTGGCCTGTGCAGACAGGGCCTAGGGTGCATTCTTTCCATGTATATGTGTTTCCAGATAAGAAACCACCAATAGAGATTAGGACATTCTGGTCACCCTAGACGCAAAGCAGCCCTGGTGGTGCAGTGGTTAAATGCCTGTACTGTAGCCACTCACTCAAAACCATAAGGTTGTGAGTTCAAGACCAGCAAAAGGGCTCAAGCTCCACTCAGGCTTGCATCCTTCTGAGGTGGCCAAAATGAGTACCCAGATTGTTGGGGGCAAATTAGCTTACAGTCGTAAACCGCTTAGACACTGCTTAGGTGGTATGAAGCGGTATATAAATGAAGCTTGTTTATTATGTTTTACTATCAGAGAGCACATTATTGACAACACTTATGCTGTACATTGTTATCCTAAAGGTTCCAATTTTTAAAGAACACTTCATCAAGCCAATTGCACCAGAGAATGAATAAGTATGGAACTGCAAACTATGTGCTTGAACATTGCTGTTATCATTATTACCCCCTGCCTCTTCCATCTGTCAGATTCATTCTGCTATAACAAGTACCTTTCAAACATGAAAGGGAGAGAGAGAGAAAGAGACACCTCTACTTTTGTACAGGTCATAACATGTCACATAAGATTAGCATGTCACTGTTATCATTTACAGGTCAATTATAGTCCTGTCCACACAAGCAGCATCTATATTGAAAGGACAGGGTGTGCATCTCATGTTGTCCCCTTTTCCTGACCAAGGAATGCTCAGTTGAAATGTCTCTTTCTCAAATGAATGGATGTTTAATGAATACAGTAGATCATTGGTATCTGCTGGGGTTTGGTTCCAGGCCCCCAGGTGGATATCAAAATCCATGGATTCTCAAGTCCTATTAAATACAGTGGCATAGTAGATGTGTCCATTATATAAAATGACAAAAACAAGGTTTGCATATAGATGCATATAGATGCATATATAGATATATCTGAATATTTTCAAGCCATGGGTGGTTGAATCCATGGATATGGTGGCCAATTCTACTCTTTTTTACAGAGTGTCACATGATGGACTCATTGGGGTCAGAAAGTAGCATTAGTAGATTCAGCTTCAGTCCTTCCTTCCAAATGTACTTGGTTATGTGAAAAGGGCAATTAAGGATCACCCTATTAAAAATAAATAAATAAATAAATAAAGACAAAATACATTCAGAAGACGATTTGATTCCTTCCATGCTTCATTGACAATAGAAACTATAGCTAAAGGGGGGGAAATCATGAAATAAACAGGCTAGGAGCCTAAGATAAATGGATATTTGTTGCCTTATTCTGTACATTGTGATAATCGTGGATTTTTTGTTGCTGTTGCCAGTTGTTGCATTATTGATATATTTTTGTCATTTATTAGTCCATGGGGTAAAATAATAGAGAAATGTCAGCTTGTAAAAACATCTGCAAAGAATTTATGGGTCTATTTATTAGCAAAAGTGTTTTTTTTTCCAAAACATCTCTAAATAGGCATTAAATGTATTATCAAAACTTGGAGCACCTTTCAGAGCTCACTGCTGATGCTATTTTAGATTATTGCACACTCTTTATGTCCGATCCGAGCATGGGCTGGACACAGGCTTAAACAGATGAAGGCCCATTTAAACGGGCCTTTGCGCCGCTTGTGTCACGTGCTGGGGTTGGCCAAGGACGCAGTGTCCATACCGGCCTCATTTTGTACATTTTAACATAATGGCCGCATCACGTTCAAACAGCGCGGAGTGGCCATTACGTCTTGGCGCCGCTGAAGGGCGCTTGTGGTGCCCTTTCAGCGGTGCCAAAAGAGCTCCATTTCAGAGCTCCTTCCGCCGTGCATATCACTGGCGCGATCCTTAAACGGCCATGCCAGCGATACAAAGAGAAAGGGGTCCTTTCCCTGCCGCTGTTGGAGTGTCCTTGGGGCATGAAGCCCCAAGGACACCCCTTTCCAGGCCGCAGGGAAGGGGCATTTTGCCGCTTCCCTGAGGCCTGGAAAAGTGGTGGATCGGAGCCTTTGGGGCTGCCGCTGTGGCCCCAATCCGTTGGGGAAAGGGGCGGGTGCAGGACGCCCCAAAGGGGCAGTCTGTATCCTGCAAAAAGTATCGTTCTTTGAAAAGTACACTAGGAGTCTGGATCAGGTACGTGATGCAACCAAGTTGGGCACAGAGGTGTGCAATAAGATCAATTTTCAACCATTTAAGATCATGCCCAGCCAGTGCCCGGATTGGGCAAAAAGAGGCGTGCAATAATCTCCTTAATCTTCTGCCCACTTCCATAACACTTTGAGCAATGCCAGGTCACTGAATCTACCCATGATGCCACTGAGTGTTCTATACAGGAACCCCTTAGTTCAGAAAATTAAGCTTCATCACTAAAAATACACACAAAAAACCTTTATTCAGAAAACTATAGATGTTCGGCATAGATATTTGTCATCAGAACAAGAAAACAACAATAAAACCTAGGCTAAAAGACTACTTAGTAACTGGTGTAGCTATGTATGGATCTTAATGGAATAAATCAACAAAGTAAAACAAAATTGTTTTTGTTGTTGTTGCTGCTGGTGGTGGTGGTTGACACAATAAAGACTAACTAAGAACAACTGAGGGCCAGTGTAGATTAGTGATTTGAGTGTTGTATTAGGACACTGGAAGACCAGGGATCAAAGCCCAGCTTGGCCATAAAAACCCACTGGGAGACCTTGGGCAAGTGACAGTCTCTCAGCCTCAGAGGATGGCAATGACAAACATTCTCTGAAGAAACTTGCCAAAAGAATTAATATGATAGGTTCGCCTTAGGCAGGAAATGACTTGAAAGCACACAACAACAACAACAACAATTACTGTACCTGATATATTTTTGTTCTTACCAATAGAACATATATACACATGTTCCCGTAATCTTGAGGTAGGTTCTTGCCAGCACACAGGGACAGAGAATGGGGCTGACTGGAGGATATTTTGTACACAATTCTGAAACGTTTAGACATCAGTGCTATCAGGTGATTAAAAAGCAGTACACTATATTTTCAATGGCTCATTTGACTTGGGTCCCATCACCAAGAAATCATGATGTATATGCAAATATTCCAGAATTTGGGGGTAAAAACTGTGGCCCCAAGTGCTTCATATAAGGGAGACATAACCTGTAGTAATAATAACATCATGAATTCCACAAAAAAAATAAAATAAAAAAAATAAAAATAAAAATAAAAATAAAAAATAAAAAAAAATTAAAAACCCCACAAAAATCATCATTTTTTGGTTACCATGGATCTATTTTCCAAGAACCAAGGTAATTATAGATCATTATCAGAACAGTTTTCATGGAGTAGAAGATGAAAGCTACTCAATACGAGTGACTTCTTGGGACCAGTCAATATGTCACTTCCTAAAAATTGATGTGCCATAGGCATGCCAAGAGCCTGAATGTTAATTGGCTGTCAACACCACTGGACAAAAGGTGTTAAACACTGGATGTGATAAGTAGTTGTTTGACAGCCACCATTTAAGGTTTCTTTTGACCCTTGCCTCAGGGAACTTAATGACAACTCTGCTTGCGAGAAAGAGGTAATGGGAATAATTTCCAATGAAGCTGCTGAGTTAGTTTGCTGAAGCAAAAAATAGCAAAGTCCAAGATCCTATTTGACTGCTGATGAAGTGGAAAGCTGTGCCAATGTACTTGTGCTGGTGTCCGGGAAAGCAGCCAAAGGGCTGATAAGGCAGCTAGTTCACAAACAAACAACCCCCTCCCAGCACAGCAAAGTCAGTGTAAGCTACACAGTCCTGGAGAGTTGCAGTAGCTTTACCAAAAGGGATTACCAAAAGAATTGTCAGACGGTCCGAGGTTCAGGGTAACAGATAGGCAGGTCGATAAAGCAGTCCAAGGTCAAGGTTTCCGGGTAGTCAAGACAAGAAGCCAACGGAGCCAGAGACAGAGTCTTTCCTCTAAAAGAGTCAGATATCCACTGGCAAAG
>NC_056522.1:363324231-363326969 GCF_019175285.1 Sceloporus undulatus | reverse complement strand
TACACCATTTTAGTAGGTACAGCCCATCCACTTTCTAAAATAGGGGTGGGCAACTGTGGTGGATTTGGGGCTCAATTCTGTGCCCTTGCCACACCCTGGCATGTGTGTGTGTGCCTTCAGGTCACCTGTTGACTTTTGGTGACTCTATGAATTTCATAGGGTTTTTTTTTTAAGGTAAGGAATACTCAGACATGGTTTTGCCAGTTCCTTCCTCTGATATATCGCCTACAGCAGCTGGTATTCATTGGTGGTCTCCCATCTCAATATTAACCAGATCTGACCCCAGTTTGTTTCCAAGGCAGATAGCATTTGTCCAGAAATCAACCACTATGCAGGCTCCAAGGTATTTACAAAATTAAAATGGTCACTAGAGATTGCTCCATTCACTGGAAAGGCAATGTTGCAGTTAGAGGAGATTATCGCACTAGCATCCATAACGTTCCGATAGCATCCCAGAAACATTCTGTAAACTAACGATATAGGAACAGGTGTTACCACATTTGATTCATAACAGTGTGATGTTATTGTGATGACAATGAATACTATCACACATGCTTTGCTGTTCTAGCAGTAATGGCGCTCAGGTTGTTTGTAACACATCCCTTTTTTGCACATGCATACTGATGCTGTGAGGTTTCTAGTACTGCAAAACACACACACACACAAACCCAATGTTGGCATTTGAAGGAATGCCAACAACATTTTTTGGTCACGAGAATGCACTGTTGTTTCTTGTTAACATAGCATGATAACGGCTATAATAGTTTTTAAACATTAAAACAATGGGGGAAAATTTATTCGTGCCACACTCCTCGTGTCACCACCGGAAGAAGAGTAGAGTTTGGGGATGTTCTAGAACAGGAGGGAAGGAGGTAGTCCCTACCAATCAGAACACAAGGATGGATTGAGACCGGGAGGATTATCGCACACAGAAAGTGATCATGTCAAGTATGGATGGAATTTTCCCATTTTTGACCAGGAATGGGGAGAAAGCCAGACTGGGTGCAAGATGAGTACTGAATGAGAATGGGGCTGTGTGATAATTCGTTCCATTCAGGTTACAGCTCATGCCCAGCCTGTTAGGAAAACACTGTGTGATCATCTCCAGAGTGTTGGACTGAGTCTCGCAAGATCCAGGTTCAGGGCCCTAAGTCATGAATTTCACTGGGTGATCTCTCTAACTCTATCCCTCCCTCCCTCTCCCTCCCTCTCTCTGCCTGACATATCTTAAAGATTTGTCATGAGGGTAAAGTAGGTATGAAGAAGAGCCATATATGCCATTTAAATTTATTGGAGGAAAGGCAGGGCATATATGCAGATGGAATAGATAAACAGACAGACAGACAGAATCATAGGGTTAGAAGAGACCTCAATGGCCATCCAGATCAACCTCCCTGCCATGCAGAAATACACCATCAAGGCACCCCCGACAGATGGCCATCCAGCCTTTGTTTAAAAAATCTCCAAAGAAGGAGACTCCACCACAATCCAAGGGGGTGTGTTCCATTGTCAAACATCTTTAATGTCAGGAAATTATTCCTAATGTTGAGGTGGAATATCTTTTTTCTGTAGTTTGAATCCATCACTATGTGTTCTATTCTCTGGAGCTGCTGAAAGCAAATTTGCTACATCTTCAGTATGCTATCCCTTCAAATATTTAAACAGGGCTATCATATCACCTTTTAAGTAACCTTCTCTTCTTCAGGCTAAACATACCCAGTTCCCTAAGATTCTCCTCATAGGGCATGGTTTCCAGACCTTTCACCATTTTGGTTACCCTCTTCTGGACACGCTTCAGCTTGTCAACATCCTTTTTGAATTATGGTGCCCAGAACCAGACACAGGATGGACAGACAGACAGACAGTCACACACAAGTCAGCAAGTGTTCCAGGTCCAGAGGTAGCCCACCCCATGGACTCATTCAAACCTAGTACCAGTCTGAATATGGAACACAGGATGGAGATAAGAAATTCCACTCTTGGAAAATTTAATAAGTTTTTGTGAGGATCAGTGCATCTTAACTAGAATACAGCACTTAACAAATTTGGACCTTATACTGTAAAATAATAGCTGGTGTTCTGTTATTGCCATACACACTATACATCAGTCCCCTTACACAACTGGTTGCACTTTTAGGGCCAATGAGTAAAATGAACATTCAGATGAACATTATGTAAGCATAGTTGTGCATATAATGTCTTTGTACATCACTGCATAATGCATGTTCGACATTGCAACTAGGTTGCATATGGTTGCACATGGTCATACATTATGCATCAATCAGTAGCACACATTTGATTGTGTAACACTGAAAATCTGAATCAATTGTTTAATGGTGAGTCAACACGAGTAAATCCCCATTTATTTATTGGGTCTTCTGGTCGGGATTAACAATGGCTGAGTATTCTGAGTATTCCTTGTCTAAGAACATCCTATAAAATTCATGTAGTCTCCATAAATTGACAGGCAACTTGAAGGTGCATACACACACACACAGGAAGGCAGGTCAAGAAGACATACTAACCACAAAGTCCTTTATGTCAATCACATTCTCCTAGTGTGGATAAAGATGCAATTGAAATGGTGAAATCCTTGTACAAGAGGAAAGAAAGTACTGACAGCTTGTAAAACTCCAAAGTCTGTAAAAGTATACAAAAAACATTCCCCAAAACTTTATGGATAGGAAGGAGCAATCCGTATGTGGGGTGGGGTGGGGGAGACCCAAAGAGTACAGTAA
>NC_056522.1:363158211-363324131 GCF_019175285.1 Sceloporus undulatus | reverse complement strand
TGAATCAAGCATTGCCAGAGAATTTGATTTTGACAGTGTTATTAGAAATTTGGCCGATAAAAAAGCCAGAAAAGCTCATTTCATTAGCTGATTAGGCTTATCCTTGCTTTGTAAAAAGTATAAAGTATAGTGTTATCTGGTCACTCTGGTGCACAGGGAATAAAGCATTTAGTCTGAGATTAGCCATTATGTTCAATTATGTTTTTATACTTACACCAAAAGTGGTCCATTTTGTTCATATTTTATCCTAACCATATTATTCTACAAAGAAATAAAAACTGCAACTTTAAAATTTCATGTTATACCATTATCTTTATTGAAAAGACTTAACTGAGGATTTAAGCTCTTGTTCCACCTTGCAAAATTTATCTTTGCGACCTTACAAGTAGGACCTGTCACAAAGTGTTGTACCATCTCTTCCTGTTCAGCTAGATATGATCTTCTTTGAGATACTTTGGCCCCTCTCCTTTTTTAAAAAAAAAAAACCTGGTGGCAGTGTGCGCATATTCTGTCAACTTGTCAAATTTAAAAACCTTCAGGTGTGTGTGTATGTGTGTGTGTGTGTTGTGTGTATTTGGGTCATTACAGATTATGGCAACCCTAAAATGACCCCATCCTGGGGTTTTCTTGGCAAGATTGGTTCCGAGGAGATTTGCCTGAGGCTGAGAGAGTGTGACTCCCCCAAAGTCATGGGTTTCCACAGCCTTCCCTCTGAATGCCAGCCTCTAGCTTCCCCTTCGCTTCCAGCCCAGCATTTCCTCCTCTTTGGAACTTCTTCCCTTACCTTCTAGCCCAAAGCATTCGCATAATCTGTCACAATAATAGTAGTAGTAGCAACAACAACAACAACAACAACACATGTTGCTTGTAGGGGAGGCTACCTGAATGCCATCTCTGCATCCTCTTTCTTTGCTTTCCCGCAGAATGCCATCTCTCCTTACATACACACATGTAGCACAAGCATTCACACATTGTATCAATTTGTCAAATTGAAAGGGAAACATTTGTAACATTTGCATTGTATTATTTGCATATTCTGTCACACACACAAAAATAATTTTAAAAATGCCACTTGCAAAGAACAAGCATTTGCATAATCTGTCAAACATAAAATTACACCAAAAAAGATAGAGAGAAAGCTGCCTGCAAGGGGGAGGCATGTTCTGCCCTCTGCCCTCCCTCTGCCCTAAATCCCTCCCCTGAACTTGACTCGATCATGACCGAGGCCAAGTTCACATTTGCTGGCAGCAGGGAAGAAACGGGTTTTCCTAAAAGACACAGAAAATAATCCACTTTTGGAAAAAATGCTCCAAAAGGGATTTGCCCTGGATCGGGTGTGCAAGACCCTAATTCTGATGTGTTTAAACTAGTGCCAATAGGAACTTCCAACTTTTAATCCAGGTTACAGTTCGGTACAAAAGGTAGTCTGAATGGCCTCTTCATTTCATTCCCCCTTGCCTTTCTGGTTTTCCATTCCAAAAATCAAAACATTCCACTGCTATGGAGCGTATTACTGTACTCTTTGGGTCTCCCCCACCCCACCCCACATACGCGATTGCTCCTTCCTATCCATAAAGTTTTGGGGACATGTTTTTTGTATACTTTTTACAGCCTTTGGAGTTTTACAAGCTGTCAGTACTTTCTTTCCTCTTTACAAGGATTTCACCATTCAATTGCATCTTATCCACACTAGGAGAATGTGATTGACATAAAGGACTTTGTGGTTAGTTGTCTTCTTGACCTGCCTTCCTGTGTGTGTGTGATGCACCCTTCAAGTTGCCTGTCAATTTATGGAGACTACATCGAATTTTATAGGATGTCTTAGACAAGGAACATACTCAGAATACTCAGCCATTGTTAACCCGACCAGAAGACCCAATAAATAAATGGGATTTACTCACTGTTGACTCACCATTTAAACAATTGATTCAGATTTTCAGTGTTACACAATCAAATGTGTGCTACTATTGTGCATAATGTATGACCATGTGCAACCATATGCAACCTAGTTGCAATGTCGAACATGCATTATGCAGTGATGCTACAAAGACATTAATGCACAACTATGCTTACATAATGTTCATCTGAAGTTCATTTACTCATTGCCCTAAAAGTGCAACCAGTTGTGTAAGGGGACTGATGTATAGTGTGTATGGCAATAACAGAACACCAGCTATTATTTACAGTATAAGGTCCAAATTTGTACGTGCTGTATTCTAGTTAAGATGCACTGATCCTCACAAAAACTATTAAATTTCCAAGAGTGGAATTTCTTATTCCATCCTGTGTTCCATATTCAGACTGGTACTAGGTTTGAATGAGGATGAGGGGGGCTACCTCTGACCTGGAACACTTGCTGACTTGTGTGTGACTGTCTGTCTGTCTGTTCATCCTGTGTCTGGTTCTGCCGGCACCAAATTCAAAAAGGATGTTGACAAGCTGAAGCGTGTCCAGAAGAGGGTAACCAAAATGGTGAAAGGTCTGGAAGCCATGCCCTATGAGGACGAATCTTAGGGAACTGGTATGTTTAGCCTGAAGAAGAGAAGGTTACTTAAAAGGTGATATGATAGCCCTGTTAAATATTTGAAAGGGATAGCATACTGAAGATAGCAAATTGCTTTCAGCAGCTCCAGGGAATAGACAATAGTGATGGATTCAAACTACAGAAAAAAGATATTCCACCTCAAAACTTAGGACTAATTTCCTGACATTAAAGATGTTTGACAATGGAACACACTCCCTGGATTGTGGTGGAGTCTCCTTCATTGGAGCGAGATTTTTTAAACAAAGGCTGGATGGCCATCTGTCGGGGGGCTTGATGGTTGTATTTCTGCATGGCAGGGAGGTTGATCTGGCATGGCCATTGAGGTCTTTCTAACCTATGATTCTGTCTGTCTGTCTGTTTATCTATTCCATCTGCATATATACCTGCCTTTCCTCCACTAAATTTAAATGGCATATATGCGCTCTTCTTATACCTACTTTACCCTCATGACAAATCTTTAAGATATGTCAGGCAGAGAGGGCAGAGGAGGGGAGGGGGGAGGAGGATAGAGTTAGAGAATCACCCAGTGATATTCATGACTTAGGCCCTGAACCTGGATCTTGCGAGATCAGTTCAACACTCTGGAGCTGATCACACCAGTGTTTTCCTAACAGGCTGGGCCATGAGCGTAAACCTGAATGGACACGAATTATCACAACAGCCCCATTTCATTCAGTTATCATCTTGCACCCAGTCTGGCTTTCTCCCCATTCCTGGTCAAATGGGAAAACTTCCATCCATACTTGACATGATCACTTTCTGTGTGCGATAATCCTCCGGTCTCAATCCTCCTTGTGTTCTGATTGGTAGGGACTACCTCCTCCCCTCCTGTTCTAGAACATCCCCCAACTCTACTCTTCTTCCGGTGGTGACACGAGAGTGTGGCACAAATAATTTTCCCCATTGTTTTACTGTTTAAAAACTATTATAGCCTTTATCATGCTATGTACAAGAACAAAGTGCAATTTTCTTCGTGACCCAAACATGTTTGGCATTTCCTTCAACTGCCAACATTGGGTTTGTGTGTGTGTGTTTTGCCAGTACTAGAAAACTCACAGCATCACGTATGCAGTTGCAAAAAAACGGGATGTGTACAAACAACCTGAGCCGCCATTACTGCTAGAACAGCAAAGCATGTGTGATAGTATTCATTGTCATCACAATAACATCACGCTGTTATGAATACACATGTGGTACACTGTTCCTATATCGCTATTTACAGAATGTTTCTGGGATGCTATCGGAACGTTATGGATGCTAGTGCGATAATCTCCTCTAACTGCAACACATTGCCTTTCCGTGAATGGAGCATCTCAGTTGACCATTTTAATTTTGTAAATACCTTGGCCCTGCATAGTGGTTGATTTCTGGACAAATGCTATCTGCCTTGGAAACAAACTGGGGTCAGATCTGGTTAATATTGAGATGGGAGACCACAATGAAATACCAGCTGCTGTAGGCGATATATCAGAGGAAGGAACTGGCAAAACCATGTCTGATATCCTTACCTTAAAAAAAACACAACCCTATGAAATTCATGGAGTCACCAAAGTCAACAGGTGACCTGAAGGCACACACACACACGCCAGGGTGTGGCAAGGGCCACGAATTGAGCCCCAAATCCACCACAGTTGCCCACCCCTATTTTAGGAAATGGATGGGTGTACCTACTAAAATGGTGTATGTTGCCATCTTGGTCTATCTTACATAGCCTGCTCAGGAAGTTCTCTGCACAGAACAATATCCTAATTTTCCACAAGACCCTGGTGCCCCCCCCCCCCCCCGGTGTTCTGGCTCAGATGGCATTAATTTGGCGGAAGGACAGAAAACTGAGGGGGCTGCTGTTTGCACTCTGTCCAACCCAAGGCTTATCTATCACAATTTGACAGCCAGGCTTCTATTTAAGGACGGGTGCTGAATAGAGCTGCTTCTCTGGAGAGATGATCTAAATGGGTCACACTTGACCAAAAATCATACTGAGTGTTGTCGCTTCAGTTAGCAAAAATCTGGACTCTGAGCAAGACTTTGGTACTCAAATCAGGTGGAACGATATAGATTTTCAAAGGAATCAGAGTACTTAGCTGTTATGCTGTTGGCCACGATTGGCAACTGCAGGGAGGGGGAATAATTTCCATTCCTATCATCCCACCAAATGGCTGAACAATCCTAATTCTTTACTCCCACCTATTTCCTTATACAGGCTCAAAATGGCCCTCAGGTGTGCTGTGTTCCCACCGTTTGGGGCATTTTGGTGCAGTTTGAAGTCAAAAAGTGCCCCCCAATCGTGTCCATTGTTTAGAAAATTGGGGTGGTGGTGGTGCTTGAGGGTTCACAGTGTAGAACTCAGGGTTGTCACTTTCCCTATTACTGCTGTTGTTGCCTTCATGTCAACTCCAATTTATGATGGTCATATCCTAGCAATTCTTTGGCAAGATTTATTCAGAGGACACCTGCCTTTGGCTTCCATTGCACTTGTTTTATTTTGTTTTATTATGGTTATCCTTTTTGAATGCCATTCAAGGTAGTATATGATTATAAACCGAGTAAATGAATAAATAAGCACCCAATAGTTAAGTCCTGGTGCAGACAAAATGAAATTATTCAATAACGCACCATCATGATTGGCACCATTTTATTTCAGGTCCCTAGGAGTGGTATAAATGAATCATGCTCCCAAAAAAATTCAGAGATGTCGCTGGTTTACATCACAATATTTCAATCTTTGCAAGTGGGCGTATTAATCTACTTATACTAACAGAGGTAGGGGTCAAGGTGATGAAATCCCACTAGCCTTTTTTCCAAAGAACATAAAAGCTTTGTAAAGGGATAAAAATACATTCATGCAGGAATACTAATACAGCCAGCTCTCCATATCTACAGATCCTCCCCCTCTGCAATGGATTCATGCATCAATGCATACCAAGGGCCCACTGTACTACTACTACTACTTCTACTTCTAATAATAATAATAATAATTCCACCTGTCTCCTGATATAGGGACTCAAGGCGGCTTACTATAAAATTTTAAAACAGTACAGGCTAAAAAATAATACAGTGTTGTTGTTGTTGTTATTCTGCTTTCCCCCCCAATATATGGACTCAAGGAAGCTATGTAATTCTGGGATTTGTAGTTTTGTGAGATATTTAGCCTTCTCTGTCAGAGAGCGCTCGTGTCACAACAAAATATAAATCCCAAGATTCCATGGCATTGAGCCACAGCAGTTAAAGTGGCGTCAAACTGCATTATTTCTGTAGTGCAGAAGCAGACTCTATCTCCTGAGGGTAGGAGAAGAAAGGCTCTGGGAAGTAGAAAAACACAGCGAGAAAAATCTCTCAATGACTTCCAACTCATTTAGTGAAACTTCAGCAGCTTGTGTTTGTGGTGGCAGCTTGTGAAGAATTAGTAGAATTGAGGGTCCTTCTCTCATATTCTATTCTTCTGTAGAATACACACACACACACACAATAAGTACACTTCTACCTTTGGTACTTCAGGAAGATCTAACCAAAGAGGTCAAAGAGGAGTACAAAATGGAATCTCTCCCCCAAGGATATGTCTGTTATAAAACGGCAAATGCCACATTAGGAAGATGAATGAAATAAAAACCCTGAGAGGATCCCAGCAGCAAAAGAACCTGTACAATATCGTTCTTTTGAAATTGACATTTTAGTCATACAGGCCAGATAAGTGTTCAGAGTTTTAGAATGAGGATGGCAGTGAGCAAGGGCAGCTTACATAACAGCACTGATTCTGTTAGTTGCCAAGAAAAGGAGACTGAAAAGAGTGATGTCAACTTTTTAAAAGAACCTATAAAAAACAGAGAGAGAGAGGGAGAGAGAGAGAGAGAATGGCTTTTGTGCTGCTTGTGTAATGTTTCCAAAAGTAACTTCTGAATGGAAAGTGTCCAGAATAAGCACAAGGTAGGAATCATGCTGGATTGGACCAAAGGCTTAAGTAATCCAAAATTTTGTTATGCAGTGGCCAAAGAAATGCATCTGAGAAGTCCACCAGCAAAACCATAATGCAACTGCACCCTTCATCTCACAGGGACAATTCTAAGCACTTCACCAAAGCACAGATCCCATGATACCATCGGATGCAACTCTGAGAGTTAAAGCGGGATCAATCCTGGGATTTGATGCTGTACACTTACTAGTTAGGCAGCTCTGTCCCTGGCTTCACTTATTCACCATCTTACTCCATGACTGAGCCAGTGGCATCACTAGAGTAGTTCATGGTGTCACTCTCCACCCCATTGACCTCCTCCCCTACCATGCCATACAGAATCCTCAGTAATTTTCTTGTACTAATATTACTCATAAATCATAATTCCTGAATATCACTGAATGTAATGGTAATGGTTGTGACATAAACAACTGGCAGAATTAAAATTATACCTTTAAATTACAATGTCATATGCACAGTCAAATATATTTACATGTACATAATTGTGTGTGTTTAAAGTGAAAATTTAGTGAGATGTGACGTTTTGAAAGAAAATTTTAAAAGAATACATTTTTTTAAAAAAAATTAACATTAATTAAAAAACCTGGGGCTCTCCCTACTCACTCCATCTCTTCAGTGTTTTAAATAGATTCAGGCAAATGCTACAGCCTGTTTCTGCCCAAAGACAGATATTTGGGGAACAGATGTGTCACCTGGTGGTGCAGTTTGTACCTTCGCACTCCCCTAGTGATTCCCCTGGACTGTGTCGGCCATTAGAAGGTCAGGGACTTCATGCTTGTCCCGGAAATACTGATCTTGCAAAACTTTCAACAGGTTATAGTTTTTTGTGGGTTTTTCAGACTATGTGGCCATGTTCTAGAAGAGTTTCTTCCTGATGTTTTGCCAGCATCTGCAGCTGGCATCTTTTTGGAATTTTTAAATATATTAATTAGAATCTCCTTTTTGCTAAAATTACAAATATTTCCGAGGACTGCTAGTGATCACAGAACAAAATGGTAGTTTCTTGTTGAATGGCAGCTGTTTTTTAAAATTATTTTTATTAAAAACCGAGAACAAACCACAAGTCCCCAAGCACCTCTGAGCATTCAAAAAACAAGATAAAATTATGGTTTTAAAGAGAAATCTTACTGAAGGTTTGGAAGACAATAGTGCTGAATGTGGGAAAAGAATGATCAAGTACAGGCATAATTTAATTAACAAAGCTTGACAGTGAAGTTCCTTTTCATAAAAGGTGTTTATACCCACCAGCCCCGCCTTTTTTCTTCATCCTCAATCTAACTGGAATTTTTTTTAGCAGCATCAGACTGGGAAGATGTTGGGCTGGAGAAACAAAGACTTTTCATGTCAGATTGCTGCAGCCTATCTGCGATAAACTTCTATCTGCATATCTGCAATCAAGCTTGAGCTGGGAAAGACCAGGCTTCTACTCTAGTTGATCCTACAGTAGCCGAGTGTGCCTGCCTACAACAGGCAAGATAAACAGCAGCTCCCCCCAGAATCAGAAGCATATGTGAACAGTAAAAAGTGGAGAGCAGAGAGGTTTGTCTCACCAGATATCCTGGGCATGTTTGAAAAAGCATAAATCAATAAATCTGGGCACCAAAATGGAAACTGCAAGAAACGTAGAGGCTAGTGAATGAAAAAGACATCCCTGGATGCTTTTTTGCAAGAAATCTTCAAGTGATCTCTTGATGTTGTTATGTGCTTTCAAGTCATTTCTGACTTATGGTAACCCTAAGGCAAACTGTATCATGGGGTTTTCTTGGCATGTTTCTTCAGAGGGGGCTTGTCATTGCCATCCTCTGAGGCTGAGAGAGTATGACTGGGTCAAGATCAGCCAGTGGCTTTCCGTGTCCAAGCCGGGATACGAACTCCGGTCTCCAGAGTGATAGACCAACACTCAAACCACTATATCATGCTGGCTCAACTCAGGTGATCTCTAGAAGGTTAAAAATGGTTTCTTTTACTTAATGTGAGACTTGCCTGACCTGGTTGTTTCATTTTACATGTGCATGCTGTTAGTTTTGAGTCCAGGAATGCATTTGCTCCATTAACTGAGGTACACCTTTTAAATAGGCCGCAGGCATGGATAAGATTTGGCAGGATTAGGCCATGGGTAATTGGATGCATTAAAAAATCATGGCAAGTTCTGTTGAGCTGGTTTAATAAAGGAACTGATCAGGGTGACATTTAGCAAAGTGACAAAAAAATGGATATTTAGTTTACGATCATATGTCACACATATTATGGCTCTGTAGGAGGCCTTAAAACATTCCCCCTTCTTACCCTTTTATTCCTCAAAGCCAGTTTGAGTAGCAGCTTTTGTACCTTGTGTGCTGCCAAGTTCACAAGGCATTTTAAGAGTACAAGAAACATAATTTAATTTGTGCGGAACGGTGGCAAAGGCACTGTACTGATGTGTCAGCCAATCAGCACAGAAGTGTGTCTGTATACAGGAGCAGGCTAAAGTCTAATTTGTACTACAAAAATAATGCAGTTTGGCACCACTTTAACTGTCATGGCTCCATCCTATGGAATTCTGGGATTCACAGTTTGTTGTGGCACCAGAGCTCTCTGACAGAGAAGGCTAAATATCTCACAGTACTACAAATCCTACAATTCCATAGCAGTCAGCCATGACAGTTAAAGCAGTGTCAAACTGCATCATTTCTGCAATGCAGGTTTGACCATGGTCACATACTCTGATTATGATAGAAAATGCACTTTATATACATTGAGAGCCAAGGTGGTATAACATTTTGGTGTTGAAGTAAGATTCTAGGAGACCAGGATCTGAATCACTGATCAGCTATGAAAATCCACTGGATGACCTTGGCAAGCCACACACTCTCAGCCTCAAAGGAAGGCAAGGGCAAACCAGTTTGCTGTAAGTCAGAGTCAGATGAGGCACACAATGACAAACACAGTCTACAGATATGCTTTCTCCTTTATTAATAAAACCTGAGTCCTTACAGGAGTTTTTGGACTTTCAAAAAGCCAGGTTCTTGGGTTTTTATTTCTTTGAGCATTCAAAACTTTTTTTACATCTCTATATCAGATGAAAGCTCTACTGCTTCACCAGATGACAACCCCCAGATTAATATAGGATGCAGTCATAGTAGTTAAAAGTGGAATCATAGCCTGGCATCCTGTTAGTGATATGCAAATGTGTAAGTTGCATCATGAATGATTAACCATAACACAATGCATGTATTCTGCTAATGGTGGCCAAAACAGAGTTGCACATACAGAAGGGGGACTCATTGCACTTTGCAGTTTTGCATTTCCCATCATTCTCTGCCCATTGCAGAATGGTACCCAGTCATTGACATGTGTTGCACAAAATTGCTATTCTGCATGTGGGTTGTGTAGTGCTGACTTAGCATATTTCCACATGCAGATATTTATGCTTCACAGAGGAGATGTTGGACTGCAGTCTTCGCATTATTATTGTGCAGTGTAAAAGGGTACCAGAACTTGGAACATCTGATTTGAAAATTAATTTTATATTGTTGAACATTAGAAGTTGAAAAATTAATTCACTGCCATAAACACTAAGCATCAACATTGTTTAATCAGTTACATTATTGTTAGTTAATGTGTTGATTAAGCCAGTTGGGTTGGGCAACACCATGGGATTGACAAAGGCTGCATCTACACTACAGTTTGACACCACTTTAAGTGCTGTGGCTCCATGCTATGGAATCCTGGGATTTGTAGTTTAACAAGGCCTTTAGTCTTCTCTGCTAAAGAGTGCTGGTGTCTCACCAAACTACAGATCCCAGGATTCTGTAAGCTGGACCCATGGCAGTTAAAGTAGTGTCAACATTCATTATTTCCTACAGTGAAGATGCACCAATGGCATAGAGGTCGTCACTGCTGATCTTAGGGGAACACATTTTGTTTGTGATTCCTTCAGAAGGGCTCTTTTTGTCCTTTTAAAGTTCTCTGTCTCTGATTTGGAATATTTGCCCCCCTGGATGACTTACAAAGTCAAGAAAGCAATTGTTGCCTGGGAGCCCAATATGTCTGAGAACTCTTGGGTTGGAAAAAGTTGCCAGCAAACACAGCATCTTATCTTACAAAAATACTTCAGTTCAATTTGTAACTCATCTGCATCTCTCCTTTCTTTCCACCCCCACCAACAGGTACATTTCACTCATTCTTGAAAAGCCTTGTTTGTTAAAGGTTAATAAGAAGAAGTGATTCATTTCAGTTCAAAGACACTGATCCGCTGCAAGTACAGCAATAAGGGAATAGCTGCAAAGTAGAAGCCATAGAAATCTGCCTTCTGCCAGAGGATGGCCGGTGGCAGAACAAGGGCAGAGGCAGCCTTGACCCATCCTCAGTGTGTGTATCACCATCCACAGTCCCTGCCAATCATATTTGACACTATAAGGAGGAACCCTATGCACTCAGGAAGGAATGCAAGAGTATTTCCACACAAGAGAGAATATCAGTGCGCCTATACTCAGTATCATTGCTACTTTGCATGTTTCTCTAAGAGTGCATTTACACTGTAGAAATAATGCAGTTTGATACCACTTTCAATGCTGTAGCTCCATCCTATGGAATCCTGGGATTTATAGTTTTGTAGGGTCTTTAACCCTCTTTGCTGAACTGTGCTGGTTTTTTTTTACAAAACTATAAATCCCAGGATTCCATAGGATGGGGGCATGACAGTTAAAGTGGTGTCAAACTGCATTATTTCTACAGTCTAGATGCACCCTATGAGTTTAGGCACAGCATGCATTCTTTTCTCTTCCTGTTTGTTGATCTTAGCCAAGCCCTCTCCCTTCCTCATCAGTTTGAAGATTGGGTGGATACAGGCTGCCTACAGGCCAGGCACAAGACCTGTTTTTCTGTGTGCAATGATCTCCTCTGTCTGCTGTTAGTCTGAGTTTCTTTATCTTCCATTTGTACTCTGCACCTCTCCCTTTCTCTCCCTCTCCATGTTTGAAGAGCACATGTTAAAGGGTGTCTCAGCATGAATGTTACGATGCCTTTAGTTTTTATAAGTAAACGTACTTCATGTGTTTTTGCAAAGAAGTCTAAGGTTGCTTTATTTCTCTTCTATACTTTATGTGGTGGTGGTGGTGCTTGATGCAGTGGCATGGAACTGGTTGTTACTCAGCTTCTTCTTGTAAATCCTAGCTACTCTGTTTCTGAGATACACTACTATTTCGCACATTCCTCCTACAGACTCAAGGCTATGTGTTTGTGTAGGGAGGAAACTTAGGACCTTATTGCACCACTTAAATAACCTGGCTTACCTCTTCCGAGTTGAAGTGTAATTTGTACTGCAGCCAGATTCTATTGCAGAGATTTTGCTGCAGAAGCCGCTGGGCGAGTCCAGCCCAGCTGCAGTCTGTGTCCCAGGCTGCTTCGGGAGCCTCATTTCGAAACTTCAAAAAATGGCCACCGAAGCACACCTGAGCTGCAGCTGGGCTGGACTTGCCCAGCAGCTTCGGTGGCAAAATCCTTGTAACAGGACCTAGCTGCAGTTCGAATTACACTTCAGTTCGGAAGAGGTAAGCCAGGTTATTTAAGTGGCATGATAAGGTCCTTAGTGCATACTTGTGGATTTAAGGTCTTGGAAAACTTGCCATTCTGAACTAAAAGTCCTAGAATCTCCCAGCCAGCATGACCAGTTAAACTCCTTCTTACCACCACAGTCTTTGGGTGTCACTGGTAACACTCACATACAAAGAGGGAAAGAAAGAGAGAGAGAGAGACTTGGGTGGTGCTTAAGGTGACATTAAGCCACACAGAATATGATTCTTCATTGCATCAACAGGAGTATAGTGTCTAGATCAAGGGAAGTGATGATAGTACCACTGTATTCTGCTTTGGTCAGGCCTCATTTGTAATACTGTGCCCAAATTCAAAAAGGATGTTGAGAAGCTGAAGTGTGTCCAGAAAAGGGTGGCTAAAATGGTGAAAGTTCTGGAAACCATGCCTTCTGAGGAGAGACTTAGGGAGCTGGGGATGTTTAGCCTGGATAAGAGAAGGTTAAGAGGTGATGAGATAGCCCTGTTTAAATATTTGAAGGGATGTCATATTGAGGGGGAAACAAACTTGTTTTCTACTACTCCAGAGAATAGGACCCGGAGCAGTGGATTCAAACTAAATGAAAAGAGATTTCACCTCAACATTAGGAGGAACTTCCTTACAATAAGAGTTGTTCAACAGTGGAACACATTCCCTCAGAGTGTGGTGGAGACTCCTTCTTTGGAGGTTTTAACACAGAGGTTGCTTGCTTTGATTCTATGTTCCTACATGGCAGTGGGTTGGACTGGATGGCCCTTGTGGTCTCTTCCAACTCTGTGATTCTATGATTCAATATTTAGAATCATAACGTGACCCTCTCCTTAAGGAGAGAAAAGCTTGAAACCTTGCTTCCCTGTGTGGTTGTCTTGTCCTTGCTATGAATTTTAGAGGTGGTGGTGGGAAACTGCTGTGATTGTCCTATTGGGCTGCCCATGCCCCCATAAGCTGCCCCTCTTCTTTATCTTTGGTCTTGTGATGTCTATGAAAACCTTTGCTATGCTGTTTTTTTTATCTTCACATTTGCCCTTTACAAATAATTAATATTAATCCAGTATGATCCTTTGCTGCTGCTAGACTGCTGGCTTTTTAAATTTAGCCCTTGTGTGCCTTGGTGAGGTACAGAGAATTATATGAAAAGTGGTAAAAATCTGGCATCTCAGTCACACAGATGTAGAAAACATCTCCAGCCTTCCGATGGGAAGCTATCTCTAAGCACTTATTTTAGATGCCCTGCTCTATTGTGCTGGGTTCCTATTTATACACTCATCTTCCATCTCTTTGGTCTACACAATAAAGGAAGAGGTCAAGGGAGCGCATGGCATGGAGGGAGGCCTTTTCATTTTCCTTCTGAGTTTCAAATTGGTGAGGATAAGTGGCTGTGTTACCAAAGAGGATTTGGCTAGTTTCTGCTGTTGATAACAGTGGTGTAAATGATGTAGAAGAGAGAAAGTGTATTCTGAGCATGTATGCACTGCTGTACATGCACACAGAGCCTCTCAAATTCTATACCAAGCTACAAAGAGCTGGAGTCACAGATTGCTTGTAGACGCTGTCTCTGTGAACAATGTTGTTGTTGTTGTTGTCGTTGTTGTGTGCCTTCAAATTTTTTCTGACTCATGGCAATCCTAAGGTAAACCTATCACAGGATTGTCTTGGCAAGTTTCTTCAGATGGTGTTTGCCCTTGCCATCCTCTGAGACTGAGAGAGTGGGACCTGCCCAGGGTCACCCAGCAGATTTCATGGCTGTGCAGGGATTCAAACCCTGTTCTCCAAAGTATTGCCATGGATGAATAAATTGAATCTGATGGTTTATAATTAGTCTTGTGGTGGAAGCATTCTTTGCAAGGAGACAGTTCCATGTTCTATCCCCAGCATCTCCTGGTAAGCTAAGAAAGAATTTTGCCAGAAACCTGGAGAATCCCCGTCAGTTAGTGTCAAAAAATGCAACTCACACAGCATTTCTCACAATTAGCAATATTGCCTATGGCTGCTTCAAGTCATAGTCCAACAACCTCTGAAAGGTCACATAGCTTGTACCTATGATTTATTTTTAGTAGCCAGCAAAAGTACCCAACTTTGCATGCTTTCTGAAAACCCCTTAGTCCCACAATCACTCCAGAGCTCTTTCTGTCCCACACACATAGGTGTTGTTCCTTTCCCTCATACTCCACCCCCCAGTCTTCCTCTTCCTCTGTTACTTTAAAAGTGTGAAACCTTGAAGAATCGCAAGCCGGACCTACAGAATCAATGGGAACATAGTAAACCAATACTGATCTAAGTCCCATTTTGCATTCTGAAACTTGGCGTAGATACTAAAGGGGGCACACAACACATTGGAAAAGACAGTAATGCTGGGAAAAGTTGAAAGCAGCATAAAAAGCAGAAGATCACATTATGAGTAGATTGATTCAGTAATGGAAGCCACAAACCTAAGTTTGCAAGCTGTGAGCAAGATGTGAGCCCTGATGACCAGGATTCATGGAGGTTTTTGGTTACCATAAGTTGAAGCCAATTTGACAGAACAAAAGAAAAAAAAGGAACAACAACAACAATTTTTGGGAAGGTGATGTATAAATGCTATGAATGAATGAATTCAAAGACATAGCCATATTATCTGGAAAATCAGTATGCAAAGGGATCTTGTAGCACCTTTGTTAGTCTCAAAGGGGATAGAAGATCCCTTTACATAATGAATGAATGAATGCTTTCAACCTTAACACAGTTGTCCCTCCTGATTCACAGTCTTGCCGTCTACATCCCTCAGTCTTATGTGGATGGCAAGCTGAGAGGGACATAATGGTGTGTGCACCTCAGGCGCATGAACAACGCAGCAAACAGGAGCAAATCCCTATTGTAATCAATGGGGCTCCAATATTGGTGATTTTTCTGATTTGTGAAGGGGGGGGGGGGGGGTGTCCAGAACGGATCCCTCACAAATTGGAAGGGATGACTGTGTTAGTAAATTTAAATCTATTTGTAGCCTGCAGTACTATTTCCAATTACTAGGTGGCAGATATCCCTTACCAGCAGTGATGAAGGCAGATCTGGGATAGTCATTTCTCCAGAGGGGTTTTAGACAGCTCTGGGCTATGAGTCCTTCTGCAGGGCTGCAAAACATAGCTTAAAAACATTAGAAATAGAAAAGCACCTTGTTGCTTGGTAAGCGGTGTGTAGGAGAATGAGGAAAATTTAAATAAGTACTGTGGTAGAAGATGAGAAAGAGAACAAGAAAGAAAAGGAAGGGAAAGTGAAGGTGAAGAGCAGGGGAAAAGAGAAAGACAACCAAGCTGAGAGAAGAAATAAGAGGTCTGTAAGTCTTGCAAAGCGGGTATTTACAGAATCACAGAATCATAGTGTTGATTTGGGCTCTCAATGGTCACATTATACTTTGATGTACAAGGAGCACATCCTGTTCAAAATTCAGTACCTGAGTCAATGAGGAGGCATGTGCAAATGCAGCCAAAGTTAGCTGCTGCTTCTTGATCTTCTTTTGAGGACTGAGCTGCTTGATGAAGAGTTGAGCAGGGTGACCCCTGGCATACTGCTCAACACTATCATTATGTGATCTAAACTGAAACTGTTTCAGTGTATTGAGGTTGTAGACATTTTTTAACAGGAAGAGCTAAAGAATATTCTTTTCGTATTTAAATTGCAATTGCAAAGGCTAAAGCATAAAGGAGAGCAGCAATGTCAATAGTCTAAGGCAAAATGATTGTTTACAGTTACATCAGTAGTTAGTGCATGTTAAAAGGGCTTCTTTGAAGTCTGTTCCTCATCTATGATTAAAGTATTTTTTTTTCTTTTCACTGGAGTGTTTATCAGTATAAGTTTCATAGAACTGCTTTATGGCACCCTTAAAACCAAACAGTCGGGGAGGTTCCAAATTGATGCTGAAAGGATTGTATAATAGAGCTTTACACGGTTTTTCATATAATGAGGCCCAAGACTACCTCAGATGTTTCACTAGAATGATACAGATATCCACTTGCCTTGCAGAAAACACAGTTTGGCAGGGTCAGCCCCAGTTAATCCTCTGCTGCCTATTGCAACTACTTTTAAAAAATGTCCCAGTTTCCTTCTCCTCCTCCCTCTTTCCCCCTTTGGTTGCTGCAAACTGAATTTGAAATTTAAAAAAATAGTTTGCACTCAATTAACTCAGGAGGCGGGAGGTCAGAGAAGAGACAGAGTTTTGCCCTTCCCAGTAGGCTCAGGCAAAGGCATGAATGCACACACACATGACTATTGTATTTGCTGAGTTGGGATTTTCTCTCCGCTCTTTCTAACCTCGGTACATAAATTCTAAGGTTTCTTTGCTCTGAACACTAGTTCTTCCACAGTATATGTTATGTAGCTTCATGTATACTTAGCCACATTGTGGGAAAGCACCAGGACTCATGGTTTTAATGTGATAGCCCCTCTGAACAGTAGTTCTGTTACTGGTGGAGAGCCAAGGGTCAGATCAGAGAGGTATTTGACTATGTCCCATGGTTGGACAAAGACTGATAGCTTGATCCACAGAGATCCACTGGGGTCTCCAATTCCATACATGAAATGTTCTTTCAGAGGGGCTATTGGAACAAATGCATGAATTGGATGGAGGAACTTTGATCATTGTGGAAAGTGGAAGAGGCTACCCACCTCTACAATAACTCTCACTCTGTGTGTGTGTGTGTGTGTGTGTGTGTGTGTGTGTGTGTACATGTGTGCACACAGACATAAGGGATGACAGCCAGCATGGTGCTTTGATTTGAGTGTTGGACTTTGTTTCTCATGATCCCCATAGAAAGCCAGTGGGGGATCATAGAATCATAGAACTGGAAGAGAACACAAGGGCCATCCAGTCCAACCCTTGCCATGCAGTAAGTCACTCACTCTCCACCCCACAAAACCCCATAATATGGCCTTAGGTCTTAATGTCACCATAAGTTAGAAATGACTTGCAGGAACACAGTGACAACAGGCATATGGTGGACTCAGGTTTATATATGTCACTAACAGGATGGTGGCCCCTGTGTTGATCTTGTCTTACTTCCTGCAGCAGTCTCTTGTATTTGACCTCTGTCGCTTCGTAATTTTTCTGCCTCAGTCTCTTTTGGTCTGTCTCATTATGGGCCTTTTGTCTGATTAAAGGCCATTTCACACTACACAATTATAGGACCATAAAAACATCCTATGGAATCTTGGGGTTTGTTGTTTGTTAACTGCCCTCGAGTTGATCCTGACTTATGGTGACCCTATGAATGATGCATCTCCAAGACTCCCTATCTTTCACTGCACTGCTTAGGTCCTGTAAATTCATTTCCCTGAGCTCCTTAACAGAGTCCATCCATCTACCATGCAGTCTTCTTCTTTTTCTACATCCCTCTACCTTTCTAAGCATTATTGTCTTTTCCAGTGAGTCATGATGTTATCAAAGTACAACAACCTCAACTTTATCGTCTTGGTTTCCAGGGAGATTTCAGGCTTGATCTGTTCTTGGACCCATTTGTTTGTCTCTGGCTGTCCATGGTATCCTGAGCACTTTTTTCCAGCACCACATCACTAATGAATTGATTGTAGTCTGATAAGGCACTAGGACTACTTTGCTGAGAATTTTACCTGCCCCTCTCTAAACTGCAGATCTCAGGATGTCATGGGATAGAACCAGGCCAGTTAAAGTGTAATCATTGTGCTGTAATTGTGTGGTGTGAATGGACCCCCACCTCTAGGCCTCCATCCACTTGACAAGCACATCTGACTTCACGGGGAGTTCTACTTGTTCAGTTTTGGATATTTTGTCAAACAAGAAATGTGAGTCACTTGTATGTCCTGTTTTTCTAACTCCTGCCCTCCCATGTAACAGCCCCCAACTATAGTAATCTTGTTAGCCCATTTGGAAATGAAACAGTCTTTATAAGATAAGATTCCCCCCTGTCCTGTACTTTTCTTTGAAATCTCTGTGGGTTTGTGGAAATCCAAGCCGTTCTTCAGAACAAAGTGTGACAGATAAAGGTGGGGGAAATGGTGTACATGTCTCTTGATTAGATACTCATTTTCATGATGCACTCTCAGCATTTGATCCTGCTAATCATAAGAGATTGTTACTACGGTGACAAAACCCTGTCAGTCTCAAGTCATCTCCTGAGTGCTTTTCACTTAAATATCAACCTGTTTCAGTTGCCATTGGCACATGTGTGCCCAAAAGGCTTAACTGCTGAGCTCCTGCAATCTTGTTTTCAAAATTATTTTGCTACACAGGAAATAAGACAAGAAAGGCTGGATTTTTTGGATGCAATCAAAAGAAAAGTTGGATAGCAATCACAGTTTTTCATACACTGAAAAAAAACCCACACAAATCTGTAATAATTGTTATATACACATATTACCCAGTGTGGTGTAGTGGACTGAGTGTTGGACTACGACTCTGGAGATAAGCTGGGAGAGGCTGCAGCAATTTGCTTTTGCCTGAGTCCACTAGAAAAGCCAAAAATCTGCTCCTTCTCCTTCCCCTCCTGGTGAATTAATTGAGTTGCAAACTGGACTTTGAATTCAGTCTGCATCAACAGAACTAAGGTGAAGACAAAGGAAGAAAGTGGGAGGAGGAGAGAAACTGAGTCATTTTTAAAGCAGCTACAAAAGTGGGATGATAGAGGATTAATTGGGACCATCCCTACCAAATTGGAACAGTTGGAGGATAAAATGAAGCACAAAAACTCCTCTGGGTGAGATGATCCATAATTCCTGATAACGTCTCGTACCTTTTCCTACTTTTTCTTCAAGAAGATGAACCTGTGTTGATTATGCACAAGTATTCATGAGTAAAAACTACTTATAAAGGTTTTCTGAGTTTACCAAAGCCTGGCTTTCTAAACTTGATATTCTACTAGATTTGACATTAGCAGAGGAAGATACTTAATGTTGACCTCTTTATAAGGTATATAAAAGAGGTCTACATTCAGTATCTTCCTCTGCTAATGTCAAGTCTGGTAGGATATCAAGTTTAGAAAGCCAGGCTTTGGTAGTTAAAACTCAGAAAACCTTTATTAAGAAACTATAGACCCAGTCCAGTGATGTTTATTGTCAGATGTGACTAGCAAGTCTTTTAAACTAAGAAATTAAACTATACACAATTTCAAATTTCAGGTGGGCTTAATTTTTATTTGTTATACTTAATAAACATATTTGTCCTCTTTCCCCCATACCACCTCCTTTCATTGTTGTTACAGCTAGACTCTTTCACAGAAATAACTTTGAACAGGCTTAACACATGCTTTCCTCTCTTTTAGAAGCATCTCAGTACCTGTTTCTGAAATTACCACAATTTAGCAATACCAGTTCTACTATATCCCATCACACCTACTTCCCAATACTTTATGGCAGGCAAGTTGCATCACACTCCTTGTATGTGGGGTAGAGTGAGGTGGTGAACTCTTTAGGGTTATTCAAATGTTGTTTTTGCTAGTGGGACTAGCAAATAATCTCATTCATGCATTCCAGTTTTGTTGTTCATACTGTTTTTTTTAAAACGGCATCTATGCGCATCTCTGTGAGTTCGGTTGCTCACACCTATCATCACTGTGAATAAAGATAGAGTCAAATGATGTGGATGTATTTGAAAACATGTTCAAGGAATGCAGAGTTTTATCCCAGTTTATCACAGAATTACTTCCATTGGTTATTCACACAGCCACCATTGTGAATCTTTTAAGAAAATTATTTTTTTTTAAAAAAAAATCCCAAAATCTATTATCCCAGGATTTGCTGTTTTTTGGGTAGCCCCCCAAAACCTTAGTGGATTATTATTATTAACCTTTATTTATGAAGCGCTGTAAATTTACACAGCGCTGTACATACAATCTTTTTAATTAGACCGTTCCCTGCCCTCAGGCTTACAATCTAAAAAGACATGATACAGAAGGAGAAGGGAGTGGTGGAGGGAAAGGGTAAGAGGTCCAGCAGTTCCTCTCTACCTCCAAGGCCTGGACCAAGGCAGATGGACTGGAGGGAGGGCTTGGCTTCATAATGGATGGTTAATCATCTTCCAGGGAAAATACATACTCTCAAGTAGGATAATGCATATACAGTACATAGCAATACAGGAAATGGTTTGATAAACAGACAACAAAAGAACACCAAATAGCAAGTGACAATTATGCAATGCCTGGGAAGGCTACTCTGAACAGGATGGTTTTCAACTCCGTTTTGAAGCTGGTTAAAGAAGTGATGGTTCTTGCTCATGGGGGAAGAAGGTTCCAGGAGTGAGGGGCAGCAAGTGAAAAGGGGCGAATCTGAGATGGGGCAGAGGAAATCCTGGGCTGGGACAGCAGACCTTGACTACCAGAACGGAGGGCCCTAGTGGGAAGGTGAGGAGAAAGAAGGTCTGATAAGTAAGGAGGGGCCAGTCCATGGAGGGCTTTAAATGTCGACAACAGGAGCTTATACTGAATGCATGTGAACAACAGAAATTAACCCCACGTTCATCCAGGTTATTTTTCACTACCTGAATAGCCCCTCTTTTTCTGCCTAGCTCATTAGTTACCTTGCTTGAGAGAGCCACGTCTCTCCCCATTTCCCAACAGAAAGTATCCAGTGCTGCAATAACTCAAGAAGCCTCAACTAGTTTGAGAAAAGCTGCTCACTTCTAAAGCACAGGAGTTGGGAGCTGAAACATATTTGCAGAGACAACTTAAGAGACCACTGCCAGGAATTGCAGGAGGCGCCATGCACCTTCCATAGAAATGTCTTTGTGCTAACGATTTCTGCTGCATCTGACTGAAAGGTCAACGCCACTTGAGGCCCAGCCATCTTATAGCTATTATTGGCTTTTCTCCCTCTTCTCTTCATCTTCTTCTCTCTCTCTCCCTGTTGCAAACACCCTATTAGAAACAAACTGCTATTTCTGTGCCATCAACACATTTCAGATGACTTTGCTCAGTGCAGTGTATAATTATCCAAACTGTGAAAGAGCAGGAAAAACTGCTACCAAGGCTCCTATGAACATGCCCATGACAAAATGTGAGATGATATTTATAAACACCACTCGAAAGAGCAGGTATTTCCACACATATAAAGAGGGATGGTTTTTTCTCACTTGAAGGGCTGTTGTAATGATTTTTTTTTCTTGCACTGATTCCTTTCAAATGGCTTTTGATGAAGTTCCTCATCAAAGGCTCCAGAGTAAACGCAGGCGTCCTCTTATAAAAAGATGTGTTACAATAGGTGCCAGAAAGTGCTAAGGCAGCTTCCCATTGAACATAAAGAAAACACAAATTATGACCAAGAGGATTTACATAAATTCAATCTAGATGACAAGGCTGTTGAAATAAAGATTTCTCTGATCAATCATTGATCAGAACGTAGAGTGCAGTCAAGAAATCAGAAGAAGACCAGGAATGGGAAGGGCAACTATGAAAGAACGAGAAAAGATCCTGAGGTGCAAAGATCTAAAAATGAACACTGAAATTAGGATCGTCCAAGCCATAGTATTTCCCATCACCATGTACTGATGCGAGAGCTGGGCAGTGAAGAAAGCTGACAGAAAGAAAATCAACTAATTTGAGGTGTGGTGCTGGAAAAGAGTGTCGAGGATACCATGGACAACCAAAAAGACAAACTAATAGATCCAACAACAGATCAAGGCTGAACTCTCCCTGGAAGCCAAGATGACTAAATTGAGGCTGTCATATTTAGTCCATATCTTGAGAAGGCAAAACTCACTATTAAAGACAATAATGCTAGGAAAGATGGAGGTCAGAAGAAAGCGAGGAAGTCTGCATATCGGATGAATAGACCCATTCAAGGAGGCCACGGCCCTGAGCCTGCAGGACCTGAGCAGAGTGGTTGAGGTCAGTGGGTCTTGGAGGTGTCTCATGAGTCAAAGTTACTCAAAGGCCGTTAACAACAGGAAGTATGGAATAGAAATAAATGAATATCTATCTATCTGTCTGTCTGTCTGTCTGTCTGTCTGTCTTATATCCAGTGGCATCCCCACTCTTGGTGTCACCCACTGTGGGGGACAGAACCCAGGGGGGCAGGGCATCCAGGGGTGATGCCTTTGGCTTTCTTCAGTGCTGCCCCATTGTTCTCCTCATGAGGAGAAGGAATAGACCAAATGGCACTGGGGCTCTTGGCCTCCCTCGGTGCTGCCCCATCATTCTTCTCATGAGGAGAAGGTCCAGATGGGACAGCGTGGGGGAGTGCACTTGGCCTCCCTTGGTGCTCTCCCTTCATTCCCACTGTGAGGAGAAGGATGGGACCAGACACCACTGGGGGCAGCATGCTTGGCCTCCCTTGGTGCTGCCCCATCATTCTCCTCATGAGGAGAAGGACTGGACAGCACGGGTGACACACGCTTGGCCTCCCTGGAGAGAATGATGTGACAGCATGGGAGGGGGATTGCCCAATTAAGTGTCACCCCTCTTCTGGAGTGTCACCTGGTGTGGACCGCACCCTTCACTCCCCTAATGACACCACTGCTTGAATAAAGTCTTTCTCTCAATATGGGACTCAGGGTATCTCACAAGATGAGTTAAAATGGAATACAGATATATCTCAATGAACAAAGTAGATGTGTTTCTGCACATTATTTCTTTAACAGAAAGTTTGATACCAGCCCTATAAATAACATGGAAGAAATAGGGATAGGGTCTTACCACAAAAAAGTAGAGCACTTCAACAGGTTTAAGCAAACTTTTATTCAAAACAAACAATATGCACAGGCAAAATGAAACAACCAGAGTTAAGTAAGCTTTGTATAAATAAACACAAAACATTTTGGACCTTTTGGTGAACAATCCAAAATGCATCCAGGGTTGACTTTTTCTTTCACCAGCCTCCCCTTTGCTTATGATCTCTGTTTTGGCAGCCAAACTTATAGCTCTATGATTTTTAATCATTTGGAAGCAGGTGATGAGTAGGTTGCCATACAGCAGCCCCTCAAATCAGGACATCTAATTTTGATATAATGCAAATTATTATAATTATGCATATTAGTAATTTGCATTCTGATTATGCAAATTCATCACATTAATCATTCCATGTTTTCTACCATAATGTTTCAATCTCAGTGCTACTACCAAGCTAAGAGCTCTTTTCTTCTTCTTTTTTCTCCTCAGCCCTGGCTGAATGCTAGGGAATTCTGGGAACTGTAGTTTTGTGAGACATTTAGCCTCCTCTGTCAGAGAGCTCTTGCTGCCACAACAAACTACAATTCTCAGAATTCCCTAGCACTCAGCCAGGGCAGTTAAAACGGTCTCGAACAGGATTATTTCTGCAGTCTGTTTTGGACCTAAGTCTAATTTATGTGTTGGTGATTTTTTTTAATCTTTTTTAAAAAATTATTGATGCAAAGTATTGTTAAGTACCCTTAACAGGCCACCATGGCCAAACCAGCACTGATGCTTACTGCGGGGTTTTGAGAGTTATAGTCCCCAAATGTTTCATTTCAAAGCTCTAGCACAGGCTCACAGCAGCCTGGGCAGATGCTGTTCACCTAACTGGGGCCAGGGTCACTAGTGCCATCGAGTCTTTTTAGAGAAAAATTGAGCTCCCTGTGTCCTTCTTTTAAACTCTGATCAAAATAGTTGTTTCTTCAGACACACTCAACCTGAATTATATTATCTCTGGGCTGTGTTATAGAAGATGGGATAAGGAAAGAAGCTAAATCCAGATTCCCAAATGTCTCTCTCCTTTCAGAAGAGTCCATCGACTGAATGACATCTCCTTAATAGCAGCCGCATACTTGAACCACTCTGCTAGAGCCATCAAAATCATCTTCTGAGATCCTACTGGTTCCCTTAACACTTTCCAGACCAAACTCCAATATTGTTGCAAAACATAGGGCTGCAAATGTTGAATCAAAGGTATGCGCATTGGGCACTTCTGATGTGGATTGGCACTTCTCATGCACATTGGGCTTTTCTGATGTGCATTGTGCTGATGCACACTGGCTGTTCCTATTCTCTAGCATTCTATGGAGAAATGCATGCCACGAGTGGTATGCGATGCCAAGTCACCCGACGTGGGTCAGGGAGGAGTAGGAACAGGTGCATGTATGAACATTGCTCCTCCTCCCTGCTGTTTCCTGACCTTCAGCTGTGTCTTGGAGACAGCTGGAAGCTGGAAAATGGGACTGGGGAAAAGGAGCCACAGGCACATGCCTCTGGTTCCTTCTCCCTGCCTTCTCCCAGCTTCCAACTACCTCTCTGAGAGATCTGGAAGCTGGGAAAAGGGCACTGGGGAGAAGGAGTCACAGGCACACACCCGCTGCCCCTCTGTAGGGGATGAGGGGAGGGGGAACGACTGGCGCATGCCCGTTGCTCCTCTGTAGGGACCTTTTTTGGCCCCTAGCTGCCTCAGTAGGAACAGCTGCGGGCTGGGAAAGGTCCAGGAGGAGGAGTAACTGGTGCGTGCCTATTTCTCCTCCTCCCCAGGGACCTTTCATTGCCCCTAGCTGTCTCTGGAGGGACAGCTAGGGGTTGGGAAAGCTCAGGGAGGAGGAAGAATGGGTGTTTGCCTATTCCTCCTCCTCCCCTGGGATCTTTCCCGGCTTCCAGCTGTCTCTGAGAGACAGGGCGGGAGAAAGGGCGGGGGAGATGTCCTGCCCCGGAAGTCCCAGCACCAGGTGCTACCTGGGCCAGAAAAGGTTTAATTAGGGCATGCAGCCCTAAAAAAGTTCACCATCACTGCCCTAGTTGGTTCCAGATATGCACTGGGGAGTGCCTTGATGCACACTGGTGCCCATTGTGCATTGGGCTATGGTGTATCAAGCACTCCACCATTGTGCAATGGATGCTGGTACATAGTACCAGCAGCCCCTAGGTGGATGCAGAGTTGTAAAATTGCTCAATTCCATTCCCCATGTATGTAAGTTCACTTACAAAGGCTTTGTTGTTATTAATTGGATTAACAGTTAACTGTGGATGAGACATCTGTGAATGAGACATCTCCATATCCCAGATTCTCCACTGCTCTGCTTAGGTCCAGCAAGTTCATGCTCATGACCTCTCTTGTGGAGTCTATTCATTTGGCATGTTGTCTTCCTCTCTTCCTACTACCTTCTACCTTTCCTAGCATTATTGTATTTTCTAGTGAGTCATACCTCCTCATGATGTGGTCAAAGTACACTAGTGTCAGTTTGATCATCCTGGCTTCCAGGGAGAGATCAGGCTTGATCTGTTCCATAATCCATTTCTTTGTCTTTTTTATACTCAGCACTCTTCTTCAGCACCACAGCTCAAATCCATTTATTTTCTTCTTATCTGCTTTCTTCACTGTCCATCACTTAGACAGATATCTGTGAAAGCAATCTTGTGTCCATACACCTAAACATTAGGGGGGAAATGTGATGGCAAGAGCTGTTTGACAGTGGAATATACTGTCTTGGAGGGTGGCCTTTCCTTCTTTGGAGGTCTTTAAATAGAACTTATATGGCCATTTCCCACTAGTACTTAAGGTGTGGGTTCTTGTGTGACAGAGGAGTAGATTAGATGGTCCTTGCGATCTTGTCCATTTCAGGGAGTCTCTCTCTCTCTGTTGGATTGATTTCAATTTTGCCAACACTGATTTGACTAGAATATATTTGAAATAATTCAGTCCACTTTTTAGAGAAATTGACTTTCATATGATTTGCAAACAGTCATCCATGTGTGATTCTCTACTAGCACCACTACAACACATGTTTTGAAGTGAAGATTTACAAACACTAGTGGTATGGTTTAGAAAACATTAGTCATATTAGTCTGCCAGGAGCATCCTGTTCTTTAAACCTGCATTTTCTTTCTTTTGCAAGAATCACAGGTAATAGTGCTCCCATCGTGAACTTATTCCTACACCACCTCCCTAATTTGCAGAGTGACAATTGCATGTCACATTATCTAGCCATTACAGGGATTACTCTGTAGTCTATTCTTTTTTAAAAAAAAACCAGGCACAAAAACGGCTGCTTAGCTTTAAACTGAAAAAGGAGATGCAGGGAAGGAAGATCTGAACAATGAAATGCAATGTTTTCCTTGGTTTCTTCCTGATTGTGATTCTTAACTCATGTTTGCTCTTTCACGGGCCTTATAAACAAAAGAGCCAGGTCATATCTCTGTAGGAGATTGAAAAAGGAGAGCATCCATCAGGCTCCCACTAAGCAGGCATTGTTAGTGGCAAAAGGACTGCACACCCAATAGCAGAGCTTAGAAGAGTTACTTTTTTGATTTACTGCTCCTGGAATTCTACAAGCTGAAAAAGCTACTCTTTAAGATTATACTTTGTTGTACCAATAGTATTTAGCAATAGCATTTACATTTCTATACAGCATATCAGTGAACTCAGCACTCTCTAATCAGTTTAGAATATATAATTCAATTGCCCCCAACAAGCTGGGTACTGATGGCATAGTAAAATGATGTCCCTTACATAAAATGGAATATTCAAAGTTTGCGTTTGGAAATTTATTTATTTTTTCAATATTTTCAATCCATGGATGCTTGAATCCATGGATAAAGAATCTGTGGATACAGAGAGGTGACTGTATTATTGTGGTAATAGTGTCACTAAGGCTGCATCAGCACTGCAGAAATAATCTGGTATAATAATAATAATAATAATAATAATAATAATAATTTTTATTTTTACCCCGCCTTTCCATAAAAAATGATCAAGGCGGCTTACAAGGATTAAAACATCACTTAGTAATACAAGATAAAAACAGTTACAATATTACAATTACAATATAAAAATTAAAACGTTACGACAAAGTGGGAAAAGGAATCAATATAAACCACACATAACAAGAGCAATGAAATGGAAAAGATGGTCGAATTTAACTGGTCCGGGGTCGGTAGGGAAAAACAGGGGGAGAGAAAAACAGTGCATATCAGTGAACTCAGCACTCTCTAATCAGTTTAGAATATATAATTCAATTGCCCCCAACAAGCTGGGTGGTTTGATACCACTTTAACTGCCATGGCTCAATGCTGTGGCATTCTGCAAATTGTAGTTTTGTGAGACATTTAGCCTTCTCTGTCAGAGAGCTCTGTTGCCACAACAAACTACAATTCCCAGAATTCCATAGCATTGAGCCATAGCAGTACAAGTGGTGTCAAACTGGATTATTTATACAGTGTCAATGCATCTTAAGTAGCAGATATTGGCCAATTTCCCCTTAATTTGGAAAATTTACCTTTTTAGGGTACTGCATGGGGAGTCCTAGTTTAAGAGTAAATTTTCCAGGTTTTGCAAAATATTCATTGGTAGCAAATGGTTCTCCTGGCTCTTGCTTTCTTTCAACACAACCAGTGTGCAAGGTACACATATTAATATTTCACAAAGAAGCTCATAGACACTGAAGCCATTCCAAAAAGCATCTGGCACAGCATGACCCTGCTATTTTCATTAAGTCTTGCAATGAGGTTGATGTCCTGGGGAGCCTTCAGGAGCACAGAATTTTCATTGGCATTTTCTTTGCTGGTTTGCTTCTGTGTGAACTTTGTAAACTGTGCGGAGAGGGATATAAATATTTCAAAAGAGCCTCATTAGCCAGGGAGCCATAGAGGCTGGGGTCTTCAGTGTCCTTGACAAGGAGAATCTGCTTTGGGATTTATTCCAGACTTTCATGGCACCAGCTACAGGGCTGAGCCCATCTGGGATTAGGGTTAAGCACCTAAAATTGCTCTTAAAATCCAAAGTGGATTCAGCATCCCACCATTATCAGAGCTACACTTCTCCAACGCAAGTGAGCAAGTCATGGGGTTCTGATGGCCTTCCTTTGGTCAAAACATTCCCTCTTATGCCATTTGGATGCAGCATTTCTTTATCTCCGTGGTAGGACTGATGAACTCCCAACAGGCTTAGCCAGGATGACCACTGGTAAGAAATGCTAAAAGGTACAGTTTGGCAGTGTAGAAGAAACATAGAATCTTAGAGTTGGCAAGAGCCTCAATTTCAGCTCTGTGCTGTGCAGGAATACACAACTAAAGCACTCCTGACAGATGCCCAACCAGCCTCTGCCTAAAGACCTCCAATGAGGGAGAATCTATCACTCACTGGGGCAGTTTGTCCCCGTGGTGAACAGCTCTTTCAGTAAAGAAGTGCTTTCTAATGTGGAATAATCCATTGGTTTGTGTTCTAGTCTCTGGAGCAGCAGAAAGCAAACGTGAGCCATCTTCAGCATGGCATCCTGTCAGATATGTAAAGATTACTTTAAATATCTTGAACCATAGATATTGTATGTGTTTTTAACTGATGTGTGTTGTATGTTGTACATCAATTTGTTGTTCCCACCTTGATCCATGGAGAGACATTTATTTATTTATTTATTTATTTCAGATAGGAATTTCTTATTTACTATTTCTTTCAGGTAAGAATTATTGTTGTTGTTGTTGTTTAAAGATTGGTGGTGAGTCAAGTCAGTGGTCTGGTTCTGAGGATTGCATTTGGCCATAATCCAGGCCAGAAACTTTCCCCATGAATTATCATCTGGTTTATTATGCAGACCCTGGTGAACGACAGCTGTGGAAAAGGGAATCTTCAGTGAGCTATCTTTGCTCTTAGGTTTTATTTCTGCATCCCTTTGAACACCTCTGTATAATGAATAAACCACCATCCTGCTGCACGGTGACCTCCTTTCTTTTTGACAGATCTTCAAGCCTGGTTGGCCTGGATCAGAATGGACCAGGCCCTGGGACGGATACAAAGAATCACTGTTTGCTCCAGATGTCTTGTTTTGCAGAAATAACGGGAGGGAAATTTAACCCCCACCCCCCATTGTCTTTTAGAAGTTTTCAGTGCAATCTGAATGGCATCTTCTAAGAATGGATGCTTCTCACAACTATAGCAGGACTCCTAACCTTTCTTTTTAAAGAAATGGCTATAAAATGCACCCACTCCTACATACAAAAGGATCTTTGGATACTGGTTTTCCAGACTAACACAGCTGTATCTTTGAATTCTACCACTCTTACATAGTTTTACTGTGAAGGTTTCAGATTATTTCTAGAACTTTTTAATTTTTTATTAATCTTTAGACATATTTCTAGAACTTTGATGACCAAAATATCAGCAACAAAACTCCAACTCTTTACTAGATGACTTTTTGGGGGAAAATGGACCAGATGTTATACAATCATGGCCACTTGCTTGTCCTGAGGTTGTTTACTCAAATATATAAGTGTATATTTAAAAGATTATATTTGGAATTGTCCAGTGTAAGTCCTCAGGCAACATTTTAAGTTTTTACTAAAGGGGAAAAAATAGATTTTCTTGGTAGTAAACAGATGGAGGAGAGGGGAGGAAGTTACTCTGCTATAAATCATGGCTTCTGGGCAGAGTGAGGGAAACTTACAACATAAATAAAATAAAGTGGATGTTAGTCGAGCAAACTAATGTTTCAATTACAAGGCTGGGTTTGTCAGTTTGACCTCTGAACGTCTTGGAACCTGTGGCTTTCTTCTGGATCCAGTCTCCCTCAACTAAGAATTTCTACTTCCTTGGCTTGGCTTCATCCTTTTTCACTCGCTGCCCCACATTCCTGGAATTGCCTCCCTGAACACTTTTGAACTTCCCTAGTTTTTAAAATCTCAATTTAATACTTTACTTGTTTTCCAAAAGCTTTTGAAATTTTACTTTGATATTGCTTTATTAACTTGTATATTTTTGATGATATGTATTTGTCAGTTATTTGTCAACATCTTTATCAATGTCTTGGATGAAGGAATAGAGGGCATGCTTATCAAATTTGCAGATGACACCAAATTAGGAGGAGCTGGTGCCCCAGAGGAGAGGATCAAAATTCAAAATTGTCAGAATCCTGTGCACCCCACTGGTCACTTCTCTCCAAGATGAAGAGGAGCCATGGCTGAGCACCTTTGGGTCTGGCCGGTCAGCCACTTACTAATTAACTTAACAGTTGCATTGTCTAGTCCACATTTTACTTACTGAAATCAGCAAGGATTTCAGGCCTTGCTGAAATCAAGATATGCTATATCTACAGCGTTCCCTTCATCTACCAATCTGGTAATTTTATCAAAAAAAGAGATCAGATTAGTCTGGCATGATTTGTTTCTCAGAAACCAATGGAGATTATCACATGGAGGCTTACCATCGCTTAAAACGTGGCTAAAGTTTCCGAAAACCATGATGATGTGATCACCAGTCGCGCTTGTTTTTCATGATTAAATTGTCAGGAAGGCGTCCCACTCCTCTTCTATCATCAAAATGTTCTCGCAGATATTCCAATAATGGTAACTTCTGTTATTGGAGAAATGGCTGCTGCGCAAATGCTTTGATGACGGGAGAGGAGTGGGATGCCTCCTTGATGATTTAATCATGGAAACAAGAGTGACTTCCATCACACCGTTTTATGGTTTTCGGATGATTTAGCCACGTTTTAGCGATGATAAGCCTCTGTGTGATAATCTTCATTGTTGACTTTTTGTTATTATGGCATTCCCTTCTAAATGTTCACAGACACTCTGTTTAATTATCCACTCTAGAATCTTTCCTGGTATCGATGTCAGACTAACTGAGCAATAATTGTTAGGATCCTCCCCCCCCCCCCCCCCGTTTTGAAGATTAGGACAACGTCTGCCCTCCTCCAATCTGCTGGGACTTCTCCTGTTCTCCAGGAGTTCTCAAAGATTATTGCCAATAGCTCTGATATTACATTTGCCAGTTCTTTTGGATGTAGTTCATCTGGTCCCAAAGACTTAAATTCACTTAGATTAACCAGATATTCCTTTTCTACCTCTTTACTGGATACTCTTGATGCCGTCCTGTTGTGCAACCTTGAAATGCATTGACAGGGATTCTTAGGGCTCTGCTATATTCGGAGAGCCAATGAGTTGTCATGGTTTGAGCATTGGACTATAACTCTGGAAACCAGGATTCGAATCACAGCTTGGCCATGTAAACACACTGGGTGACTTTGGGCAAGTCACATTCTCTCAGCCTCAGAGGATGGCAATGGCAACCCCCCTCTGAACAAGTCTAGCCAAGAAAACCCCCTAGTAGGGTTGCCATAAGTTGGAAACAACTTAAAGGCACAGAACAACAACTGCTATGTAGCTATGTATACAGAAAGTTATTTAATGTACGCTGTAGTACAGTATTCCTGTCATACAAAAAAATCCCTTGGTACAGTGTCGTATAATGGCTTCAAAATGAGTGTGCTACAGGTTTTAATCTTAACTTTAAAGCAGCCATCCAAAGTGCACAATGCTTTCCCTAGAATAGTTCTAGAGTTCTTTTAAAGCTGAATCTAAAATCCAGAACAACTTTACTGCCTTTGTAGAGCTCTGGGTTAATCTTCAGTAGATCATAAATTATTAGGAGCACTCAGCACTGTTTGCTTCTTCTTCTCTCCCATCCTTAATTTTTTGAAGAATGTCATCACTCATCTGAAGATGGACACATCTATTCCTAGACCAATCTGCCTGTGCTTTAAGATTTTTCTAAGACTCCTTCTTCGGGAGTCTTTTTTGTTAGAGAACATATTTAGGGGTAGCCATCTTGGCCATAAAGCATCAGACGTGCTTTATTCAACTACAACAGAAGTGTCCTTTCCCTTAATGGCATCCTGATGATGGAATGCCAACTGCACAGGCTTGGCTGGCAACTCTGTTAACTACAGAGTGTCTTGGAGATCTCCTGTTTATAGGGTTGTCCTAAATTAATGCCAACTTGATGACAAGTAATAGCAACAACAATGAATGAGAGATCTGGGGTGATCTTGGCCATGAAAGATCAGGGCTATGGCTTTCTTCACTTCAGTCAATCTGTCTGTAACGTGGTCTTCCTCTTTTTCTTTTGGCTTCCACTTTTCCAGGCATTGTGAATCCTATTGTCTCATTATATCATAGACTAGACTGCTGTCTTCAGATGAAACAGAGGTTTCTGCTCTGTTGTGAGTGTCAAATTAAGATCCAGTTGCCAATCTGTTCATCTTTTGTACACATAATGTGAGGTAATACCTTATCCTCTTCACTTCGAGTAGCAATATATCTTGGGCCACATCTGAACCCAGGGATTCCACAACTGACAAGGCAATGTGGAAGGTCTTCCCTGTGGAAGAGAATGTTTAAAAACCACCATATTAAACAAGTCCCAGAAAGAGTCCCTTGTCTCTTTATATACTCTCATTTTAAGTCTAGCACAAGAAAGCAAGGCTGAGAGGAAATGTGTCAGGAGGGCCCTGAAGATTAAATAAAGTCTAAGAAACTTGTGCCTATTTTTAGTCAGACTGAGTTAAATGGCTTATTCATCAGTGAGATTCTAGATGAGTTCCAGAGAGGACAAAGAAGCATGTGTTTCAGTCCTCCCTCCTCCGCTGCTGCATGCAGAGCAAATGTCTCCCTGTCTTGTTCCCAGAGTGATTCAAAAGTAAGTCTAGGAAACAATCTGCTACATCAGCACAAAGAGGTATTTGGTTGGGGTCTGTGTGATTACAATGGTTTGGGTATAAAAGGGGGGGGGTATAAATATAGGATTGCCATAAACCCAAAGTTGCTTCCACAACTGGCAATCACAGCGAAAATCAAAAGTCTTCATCCATGAGCAGAGTTGGAGAATGGAAAATGTCCAGTTAGCTCAGTGTCAATTTCAGTAACAGTTAACTGTTAACAATTTTCAACTAAGGACTCCTCTAGACTGCCGAATGGTTCTGATAAATATCAGGTCTTTCTGTTTCAGGTTTCTCTGCCTTGTCATGGCTGTTTCCCTCTCCTCAAACCAGTCATGCCCTATACAGGTTGAGCCTCCCTTATCTGAAATTCCAAAATCCAAAATATTCCAAAAACCAAAACATTTTTCGTGAGTGGCTGAGAGAGTGACACCTTTGTTTTTTGATGGTTCAAGGTACACAAACTTTGCTTTGCAGATTTATTAATTCCAAGAAATATTGCTCAATTCGTCACAAAACAACCAAAGAGACCCCAGAATTTTAACATGAAATCAGCTTTATTTAGCCGGCTTGGCTTCAGAGGAAAATAAAGTTTCCAGAGGTCTGAAGCCCCTCTCAACGGGCGTAAGACCCTTTTATAGGATTCAAGCAAAGAAACTCTAATGCATACAGAAAAAGTTAAACATAGCATATTTAATTCATTCATTGGTTACAGAAAAGTATACATTTTGGTACCCCACGTGTGCCCCCATCCTCTCCCTTTATCATTAGGATGGAATTCCATACATTTCTGATTTTGTCTAATGCAGGCTTTTGGGTGCCTTATGATAAGCAGAAAGAGGTCCTAAAGATGTTACTCTGACCTTTTTAACTATACTTCTCAAAACAACCTTTAAGCCTGGTCTTCATCTCCAAATTCTTAAACTATTAAAATATTGGCTATATTGATTAGATGTTGAATATATTGGCTATACCTACTTCAACTTCATGCACAAAATTATTTTAAAAACGTTGTATAAAATTACCTTCAGGCTATATGTGTAAGGTGTATAAGAAACATAAACAAATTTTGTGTTTATACTTGTGCCCCATTTCCAAGATATCTCATCAGTTATGTGCATGCAAATCCAAGCATCCCAAAATCCAAAAATAAAAAATCTGGCATCCCAAACACTTCTGGTCCCAAGCATTTCAACTAAGGGAGACTCAGCCTATATATGCCAGGATTTTGGCTCTGGTCTGTTGCTTGTTGTCGCTCTTTTAGTGGGGTGGGCATGGTTTCCTTCCACCTCCCTTTTCTTATTCTGAGCTCAACACCTCCCTCAACTACATCCTTTTAAAACACTGAAGAGATAGTGTGAGGAGGCCAGGCTCAGTGGGAGGACAAAGGAGAAGCCCCAGTTTTTTTAAAATTAATTTTTAAACGTTAATTTTTTTGCAAAAATAATTAAAACAATTAACTATGTTAAAGACATCACATCTTACCAAATTTTCACTTTAACCACTTGAAATCCTGTACCTGTAAATACATTTAGGCTGTGTGCAGGATATTGTAATTTAATTTAAATTCTATTTTTGGTAGTTGTTTATGTCACAGCTATAGTTTTTGCATTTAGATATCACTGAATGTAAAAGCAATAGTTGTGGCATAAACAACTAGGAATTCCGAGTAACATTAGTACAAAAAATATTACTACAAAAAATATTACTAATGGTTTTGTATGGTGTGGCATGGGGGAGATCAACGGGATATGAATGACACCATGAGTGAATGCGCCAAGTGACACCAGCTCTAGTGACACCATAACCTCCACCCCAACTGTCACTGCTGTGGCCTCTGAGGGAGGGAAGAGCAGTCATTCTTTCCTTTTCGTAAATATGCCTCTTTTAAAATTTCAACTCATCTGCAAGCATCTTATACACCCATCCTAGTTTCTTTAGGTAAATGCCAGTTTCCTATCTTCTACCATGCTGTAGTGCAGCCAGGATCCACAAGGTCTAAGGTTCCAGGACTTTGTGATTAGTAGGGGCTAGGATAGCAACTCAACCTCTCTTATTCCTTGTAAGTTTAGCTGCAGTCTCTGTAATGGCTAGAGGAAAAATATGTGGTTTCTATGGCTCCACAGCTGCTCCAGCCTACTAGCATGACCTGGCCCTCTGTTTCTATGCCAGGGTGGCTGTCTGCATGGGCACCCCACTAAGCCACTGGTGTATCTGCCACCACCACCACAGGTCACTCACTTCTGAGGTTGGAACAAGGCACCCAGCAATGATCACATTGGAAATAGTAGGTGGCTCAGTGGATACCTGGGTAGACTGCCAACTCAGCATAGAAACTTAGGGCTTTGCATCTTCCCGGAAGATCTGGAATAAGAGACAAGTTTTAAAAAATGTTTTAAAAGGGTGATATACCCCAGTTCGGATGCAGAATGTGCTGCATGTTGTCTGCTTGCACCAAAACTGGGGTTTGGGTGGTGCATCATCCAAACAGGACAACATAAGGTCAGGGGTGAAGTGGGCATTTTGGCCTGTACAGACAGGGCCTTAATTATGCTGGATTGTTACAAGCTATCCTTGTTGCACTCCAAAATATTTTGGGTGGTGGCTTGGTCTTGAATGAGCAAGATCCATTACATTTACAAAACACCTGCTCTTGATGGAGATGAAAACTTTCAGATTTTGATCAGTACAGCCATCTGAAATTTTCGAGGATTCCTGGGGCTGATGGTTAACAGAATTGTCACGATGCATTACAAAATTTATCACAATACCACTGTTCCTCTATTCTCTTCTCTCCATTCATAAAGATTAACGAAGAACAGAAAATGTTACCAAGCCACAAGACAGATTCAGTAGCATTGCTTTCAGAGGAGCAGGGAAGCAATATCTGGACTCAAAATAACTATTTGAGCTGAACACAATATCCCCCACTTATGGTTTATATTTTTAAAATTGACGTATTCATGAGTAACATTGAAATGTACTGGATATATCTAACAGTATGGAAGTAAACTGGTTGATATTTTACATGATTCATAAATTAAAATTTCCGTCAGTTTGTTCATCAGAAAGGAGTGGGGAGCCAAGGCTGTTGCAATCCATTATTTTTAAAGATGAGAGAAGGTCAAGATTTGGCATCCTTTCATAGGCTGTCAGAATTTAATAGACTTCCTAATACACTGGCATACTCTCATATAGTGTGCTAATTCTGAATGGTTTAAAAATAGCCATATGTCCTTTATGATGGAAGGGACATGGTCTCTCAGTATTTCTAAGATATTATGAAAGTTTAAGAATTTGGTCCTTCCTTCCATCCATCCTTCCTTCCTTCCAATTTCAATCTGTATTGGGTTTAATATTTTGTAAGCCAGCTTGAGTCTCATTATTGGAGAAAGTGTAGGATATGAAGGAGGAGGAAGGGGATCACAATAGCACAATTACAAAATGTTGTCCTATTTGGACCATTCCACATTATCCAATGATCACAGAATCATAGGATCGTAGGGTTGGAAGAGACCACAAGGGCCATCCAGTCCAACCCCCTGCCATGCAGGAAATCTCACTGAAAGCATCCCCGACAGATGTCCATCCAGCCTCTGTTTAAAGACCTCCAAGGAGGGAGACTCCACCATTCTCCAAGGGAGTGTGTTCCACTGTCTAACAGCCCTTACTGTCAGGAAGTTCCTCCTAATGTTCAGGTGGAATCTCTTTTCCTGTAGCTTGCATCCATTGTTCTGTGTCCCAGTCTCTGGAGCAGCAGAAAACAAGCTTGCTCCCTCCTCAGTATGACATCTCTTCAAATATTTAAACAAGGCTATCATATCACCTTTTAACTTTCTCTTCTCCATGTTAAACACATCCAGCTTCCTAAGTCTCTTCTCATAGGGCATGGTTTCCAGACCCTTCACCATTTTAGTTGCCCTCCTTTGGACACACTCCAGTGTCTCAACATCCTTTTTAAATTGTGGTGCCCTGAAGTGGACACAATATTGCAGGTGGGGCCTGACCAAGGCAGAATAGAGTGGCACTATTACTTCCTTTGATCTAGACACTATACTTTTATCGATGCAGTCTAAAATCGCATTGACATTTTTAGCTGCCACAGCGCACTGTTGACTCATGTTCAACTTGTGGCCTACTTGGACACCTAGATCCCTTTCACATGTACAGTGGTACCCCGGGATACGAATGCGCCGCCTTACGAAATTTCCGGGTTACGAAAAAAAATCAATTAAAAAAACTGTTCCGGGTTACGAAGGTTATTTCGGGTTACGAAAGAAATTTTTGGTGCTTTTCGGCGCTTTTTCGCACCAAATCACGGCTTTCGCTATTAGCGCCTATGGGTTTTCGGCTTGCGAAAGCTTTTCGGGTTACGAAAGCGGCGGCGGAACGAATTAATTTTGTAACCCGGGGTACCTCTGTAGTCTCATTCAGCCAGGTGTCCCCCATCCTATATCTGTGCTTTTCGTTTTTCCGCCCTAAGTGCAGTACCTTACATTTCTCCCTGTTGAAGTTCATTTTGTTAGATTTGGCCCAGCTTTCTAGTCTATTCAGGTCATTTTGAATTTTGATCCTGTCCTATTAGCTATTCCTCCTAATTTGCTATTCCTCCTAATTTGGTGTCATCTGCAAATTTGATAAGTATGCCCCCAATTCTCTCATCCAAGTCACTGATAAAGAATCTCATTGATTCTTAGAATCTTGGATAGGATCATTCACGGGCCCAAACTCCAGTAAACAATACCTAGCACACTGAAACCAAGATAACAAGAACAATCATCATAATACTAGTCATAATACTCTCTCTAGGCATTGCTTGGTTCTCCACTGTGATTCTGGGGACAAAATTTGGCCCATGCATAGCATAGAATTCTGCTGGTGGACCTAGTAATGTCTAGAGAAATGTTCTCTCTAGGTTTTGTTAGGTTTTCCAGTGTGATTCTATGGTATGCTTCAGCTGGAAATCATTCATCTCATTGAAAATAATAAAGTTCCCTATTTTTCATGGTTTCAGATATCTACAGCAGGTCTTGGAATGTATTCATGGATAAAGGGTCATACTATATTCACAGTCATTACTTAGTCATGACTGTGACACTATTGTAAGGCTCCTACCTACCTCCCAACCTACTTAACTGGTTATCATCTGCCTGGGAAGAAGGAAGTCCATTTTGCCAGTAATTAGAATATCAGTTAATGAAATTTCCATCAGGTTTGATGGTGGTGGTGGTGCGGGGTCAGACCTGGAAATGTTACTTACTTAAATATACTTAGCTAAATAGCTGTTACAGGGTTTTGGTCAACTTTCTTTTTCTTTTTTCCTCTTTCTTTGGAGCTTATCGCTCAGCATTTTAAACTGGTTCCAGCCTTCTGGGCTGGAGCTGGAATGCTGGATGGAGGCGGGGATTATTTCACATTAAATCACTGGCCTCCATCAGCCTGGGTCTGAGTCGCGCTCTGCCAGCACTTTTTACAAGTTGGAAAGCTTTCTGATTTCTAAAAAGTGCTGACGGAGCATGGCTTGGACCCAACTGGGACATTGGCTGATGGCGGTCAGCAGTTCAGTGGTGTTTTAGTGTGCAATAATCCCCGCCTCCATCCCGCATCCCGGCTCCAGCCCAGGAGGCTACAGTGGATTTAAAATGCTGAGAGATAAGCTCCTTTCTTTCTTTCTTTCTTTCTTTCTTTCTTTCCAAAAAATAGATATTGCTTCTGTGGATCTTAGCTTCCAAATGTAAATGCACCAGAGCTTGGAAAAATTACTTTATGACTCTTCCAGCCAGTATGGCCAGTGGCCATGCTGTATTTGGGATTATAAGAATTGTAGTCATAGACGGTAATTTTTCCCAATGCAAAAGTCGTACAGATCTTAGGAAGTAACCTTACGTTTCTGGCATGGGGGGGTCACTTGGGTGTTATGAACCTCCATTTTGATAACATAGACCTTCCTCTCTAAAAGGGGAGAACAACATCCACTGTTAAAGGCATCTTAACTGTTGTTGTGTGCCTTCAAGCCATTTTCAATGTATGGTGACTTTATGGTGGTCGTATCATGGGATTTTCTTGACAAGATTTGTTCAAAGAGGGATTTACCATTGCCTTCCTCCAAGGCTGAGAGAGTATCACTTGACCAAGTTCACTCAGGGGTTTTTCAGAGTCCTAGTCCAACAGGGAGTTGGCCTGGATGGCCTTTGTGGTCTCTTCCAATTGTATGATTCCTTGAACACTGATACCACTACACCATGATGATTGACTTTCTTATAGTGGCAGAAAGTGGCTTCATTTCTGTAAGAACTGTTCAACAGTGGACTAGGCTTTCTCAGAGGATGGAGTACTCTTCTTCTATGGAGGTCTTTAAACAAGGTTGGGTGGGCATCTCTCAGGATTTGTGTATTCCTAAATGACAGAAGTTTGAACTAGCTGGACTTTCTGGACCCTTACAACTCTAAGATTACAGTATATTATTCTATAATCTACCAACAATGTTTTCATTGCAAGGGTGGGGAGAGCATGCCCCATACAGCGAGTTGTTGTTTGTTGCTAGCTGCCTTCAAGTCAACCTCAACTCATGGCGACCCTGTGAATGAGATGTCTCCGAGTCCCCCTCTACTTCTATGCTCCTGTAGGCTCTCTGACTGAGTGTATCCATCTAGCATGTGGTCTTCCTCTCTTTCTACTGCCCTCTATCATCCCCAGCATCGATGTCTTTTCCAATGAGTCATGCCTTCTTATGAGGTGACCAAAGTACAACAGATTCTATTTAGTCATCTTCACTTCCAGGGCTTTGTTTGTTTTCAGGACCCAATTGTTTGTAGTATTGCCCATCCACAGTATCCTCACCACTCTTCTCCAGCACCATATCTCAAATGAACCAATTTCCTTCCTATCGGCTTTCTTCACTGTCCAGTTCTCACATCTGTACATGTTGATAGGGAATGCAATGGCTTGGACGATTCTCCCTTTAATGTTCAGCTGTATATATTTTTACATTTTAGGATTTTATCTAGTTCTTTCATACCTGCCCTTCCCATGATCAATGATTAGATATGATGGGAGCCAAAAATCATTTGATTCCAGAATAGGTAAGGGTGATATGCAAATGGAACTAGATCTTCTTCTGACTTCACTGCAATCGCCATTCTGATCAATGTTTGATCCAAGGTATGGGAAATCTTTAACTGAGACAGGATTAAAATCCACCAGAATCAAAGCTCCCCCAGTTCTCCCAACACACATCTTCAGAATGGATTTTTAAAAAAGTATTCCAACTCTGGAGCTGCCATTCTCATTTTCTCTTGTGCAGAAAGCAACGGGAGGGCTATTTTAAAGGAACAATTGCAGGAGGAGGAAAGACAAGGAAAGCTCTAGTCGCACCTTTGGCCAGTGCAAGCCTGAAAAAAAATACTTCCCACCTCCCACCTGTACTCTGCAATTGCTTCACTTAAAATATGTCAGCTATCAGAAGCAAAGTAGTACATACCGACTCAAAATAGCTCCAATTTAACTCAAATTAGGTCTGATCTAACTCAAATCAGCTGACACGAGGCCAAGCTAAACATTGTGTATAACTGCATTTAATATGTCTAGTTCTCTTTCTTCTAAATAACAGCTGAGATGGGACAAAAAATCAGGATTGGAACAGCATGTGAGAATGGGGTTAACTGTTCACCTCTTGCCTTGGTCCTGATGAAAATCAGCTCCCCACTCCCCTATTAGCCCTGGGAGAAAAAAACAACATTGATACCAATCTAGACTGCATCCACACTGCAGAAATAATGCCATTTCATAGAATCATAGTTTGCATCCATTGTTCTGTGTCCTATTCTCTGGAGCAGCAGAAAAAAAGCTTGCTGCATCCTCAATATGACATCCTTTCAAATATTTAAACAAGGCTATCATATCACCTCTTAACCTTCTCTTCTCCATGCTATGGAATTCTGGGATTTGTAGATATTTAGCCTTCTCTGTTAGAGAGCTCTGGTACCATAACAAATTACAAACTTCTGAAGATGCCAGCCACAGATGCTGGCAAAACGTCAGGAATAAACTCTTCTAGAACATGGTCACATAGCCCAAAAAATCCACAAAAAAAACTATGGATGTTGGCCATGAAAGCCTCCAACCTTTAATTACAAATCCTTGGATTCCATAGCACTGAACAATGGCAGCTAAAGTGGTGTCAAACCAGATTATTTCTGTAGTACAGATAGAGCCTTGATCCAATTGAAACTGGCTGCTTGCATCTATTGTTCTGTTTTCATAGATATAGCTAACTGGTCATCACAGCCTGAAGGTTTGTATCCTATCTTTTTCGAGTTCCTTTCTAGTTCTATTTGCATATCAGTCTTGCATATCAGTCTACTCTAGAATCAAATGAATTATGTCTCCCATCATGTGTTGTAATGGTTTGAGTGTTGGACTAGGACTTTGGAGACCTGGGTTCGAATCCCAGCTTGGCCATGTAAAGCATTGGGTGACCTTAGGCAATTCACACTCTCTCAGCCTCAGAGGATAGCATTGGCAAACCCTCTCTGAAGAACATTATCAAGAAAACCCCATGATAAGTTCACCTTATGGTTGCCATAAGTTGGATATGACATGGGAGTTTATCATACGGGAGGAATTTATCTTAATTTTGAATGAAAAGAAAGTGGGGTCAGAACACATTCACGTGAATTCGAATTGTGTTTGAACTGACTTCCCATTGCCTGAAAATAGCTTGCCATTGGCTGAAATTGTGTGTGATCACCTCTCACGCAATAAAGTGAAACCCCTTGATTGCATCCGGACTGACTTCCCATTGCTCATAATTGCGTGTGGTAGTCTATCACGCAATAACGTTAAACCCCATGATTGCGTTCAGATTGCCATTGGATTATACTTCCAATTTCCCTTGTCTGATAATGTCCTTGGACACACAACAACCCATCATCCCCAATTACTGACTATGCTGGCAGTTATGTTGGGACGTGTAGTGCAAGCATCTAGAAATATGGATGAAAGGGGCATTTGTCAATTTCCCGACTGGGATCAAATTTGAAAGTTCTGATCCCTTGAAAAACTTGCATGGTTATTAAAATGGCATGTTGAAATTTCCTGCAATTTACAAGAACTTTTCCTTTGCTTGTTCCCAGCACAAAATAAAGTACACAGCAGTGTGAGAAACTGCACAGCTTTGTTGTAAAAAAGCTACATGCACACTCTTATCAATATGCACAAAAAACTGTGCAGCTTTCTGAGGTGGAAAAACAACAACAACTCACCCAGTTACCTTGGGTCCCAGCAGACCAGAAGGGACCACTACATTGGGAATGTTTGGTGTAAATTAGGATGGGGAAAGAGCAGCCTTTGGGCCTCATATGGTCTGACATGACCATTTTTTGGAGGCTCCCATGGACACCACACCATCAAAAAAATAATTTTAACATAAAATCAACCATGCCATCTACTTGCTTTAGCATAGTTTTTACCCCCAGTTGAACTGTCTTGAGCCCAGGAAATGGCATTTTAAAGCAAGAAATAAACCTTAAAAGTTGGCAGTGGCATTTTGAGTAAAAATTGTTAGAAGTTAATACATGTTGGAATTGGCAGTGTGGTGTAGGAGATGCAGCCCTCTGAGATCCAATGAGGGATTTGCATATGCCCCGCACCTTGTCAAGTTGCCCACACAGTTTATACATATTGGAAGGGGCCAGATGAGGATATTGCCCTCCAAATAAGAATTCTGACTCCTCTGATGAAATTTTCCTCCACTTCATAAATTTCAGTAACTTCATTTGAACATTTTAGAAATACAGTTTCAGCATCCAAAGAAAAAGGACAGGCAAAGTAACCAAGGGAATGCAAAGACAGCAAATGTAAGAGTTCTAGGTGTAAACAACCTCTAACATGTCAGTCTCTGCTATGCTAGAAATTTGGGGATAGAAGGAAAATTGCATGTGGGGCAGAGTTCTTACTTTAAAGAAATGGTCTCATTTTCCATCACTCGGTAGTCAGTGTAGACACAGAGCCTCGACTTTATGAAATGATTGTCAGCCATTGAGCAGTTGGGGGTTTAATAAATTTCCTACATTTGTTACTTGTCATGGGCTAAAAAGATGGGGTGTCTTCATTCATTTGGCAGGGCACAATATGTAGCTGGGTTCTGCTTGATGGATCACAGACTATGCAAGTCTGATTTTCCGCTGCTCTCTTTAGAGTGCCTTGATAAGAAAACTTGCACGGAGTAAGCGTTTTCTGAACACAATGAGAATTCCAACATATTGAGAGCCATAGCCATGTTAGTCCAGAATATCAGTATGCAAAGGGATCTGGTAGCACTTTTTGAGACGAAAGACTTTATCACATGAGCCTTTAAATCTGCTATTAAAGTTAAGGAATAACGCCTTTGGAAACACTCATTGCATGATGTCGTAGCCATTTTATTGTTCCTTTGCTCTTAGAGTGTCCCTTTTCATTGATGGCAAGCACCATCGATATGTTTCCAAACACACTGCTGCAGCATTTCTCCTCAAATGCAGTAACTTCTTGGCATGGTTGTTCTGGCATTCGGAAGTCACATGGGTCATTGTCCTCATCTCTTTCCCCCTCCTTATTGTGACGAACTGACTTACAAACCAGCCAATCAGAAGCCAGAGACCCTAGGCCAATCAGGTGCTGGCTGAGGAGTTTGAAGATTCCGCTTGGCAGTTGGGTTGAGTCAGTTAGGGTTTGGAATCCTGAGGGATGAAGCTGGAGTTCGGTGGGGAGATAGTTAGGATTAGGGACTGAGGAAACAGTATTTTGATAATAGACCAAGGAAAGATCTGTTAGGTCCAGAGAGGGACAATATTAGTTCTGGAGAGTCTAGAGAGGAGAGACTCAGTGCAGCCAGACTCAGAAAGAGGGGTTTGGGTTACATAATTTCTAGAGTGATAGTATAGCCTGAGTTAGTATTAGAGACAATTAAAACCAGACCTGTATATATGTAATAAAAGAGGACATAGTAACAGCTTCATGTCAAAGTTACCTTTGCCTATTCTGTGTTAAAATAAACTTTTATTCTTGTTTAACTATCCACTTGGCCTGTGTTTGGGCATCCATCCACGCTACTGACCTTTAAAAAACCCACAGGGGTGTTGGGTTGAAAGAAAGGAAGGAATTGTGAGGTGGTGGGGAATCGCTACACTTATTTCATAGGAGGGTTCTCCGCAAGTTCCTCACCAGCCTGCCAAAGAAGGAGTAACTTCTTACTCACGAGGAGATTATCATTCCTTCTTTGTCAAGGAGGGAAGGGCTAAAGAAGGATGAAGAAGATAGAACGTGGGGACCTTTGATGGCACAAAATACCTTCCACACAGACACAAGGGTGTTTGGGGGTGCATTTGGGGGATAAATTACTTTTTTATATGCATGTGGGGGAGGATGCAGCCCTCCAAGTTCTCCCGGGTGGGCTAATGCACCCCCCCAAATCTCCCACAGTTGCCCACCCCTGCTTTACAAGTATAACACATTGTTTAATTTATGAGACCACTTTAATACCCGGAACAAATAGCTTGTTTGTTCAGAACAGGAAACATATTTTTAAAAGAAATATTTAATATATCATCGGATCCAATCAGTTCCATCATAAGTTTTTAATTGACTAGATACGTCTACAGGACACACAGTAATTAAAGGTTATATACAGAAGGTAATTTACAAAAAACAATTGAAAGAACTACAAAGGAGCAGAATCCAATAATATATTAGTCCATAAAATCTGTCCACTGTCCTCCTGCCACACTCTCCATGAAATATACAACAGAAATATGATTAATCATCTTGGGAAGGTGTACCCATTCCCCATCCCTTCCCATTTATACAAAGCATTTTCATCCAGAACAAAAGAAATACACAAACCACCATAGGGTTTATCAGACAAAACAACACCGCTGTACACAGATAAAATAGAATGATATAGGCAGATATGCAGATTGAATAAAAGGTCTGTTTTCCTAAAAAAATAGTGTTCCCTCATTCCTTTCTCCATTTTGTATGCTATATGCCACTTTGCAAACTCAAAGCCATTTGCCAGAGAGGGAGCAAAAAGTAGTTCAGTTATAAAATGTTTTAACTAATCCAGCATTGTTATATAAACTATGGTGCTAGATGGATAAAATATAAACTGTGCCATCTTGAACATAGAAAAGTGTGTAAAAATGGTTCCAATATTCATGTATTTTCATCAAGAGACACATGTCCACACATTAATGTCAACTGATCTAGAGCCTAGCAGCGATTCAGACTGATTTTGGCAAATCAATCAAGCAAGCTGAGCTTATTTGCAATGGATCATACAAGCATGGGCCCTGTTCAAAAGTTATATCCCTTCATGAACAACTTGTGGTACTGGATCTGGGTATGGATGGTGAAATTTGTTACAGTATTTTCCCTCTCTCCTAGATTCACATTTTAAGGATCTCGAGGTTTTTCTGTCCCAGATCTGAATAAACTAGCAAATTTTATTTAAGTGCTTAATATATATACATACATACATGCTGAAACTTGATCTTTCAACTGCTCTGGCCAAACTCATCTGAGACAGCAATGCTCCAAATGGAGCTGACCATGTTTGCCTACCTACTATTAAGGTGTTTTATATGAAAAGTATCTCATAACATGAAGGTGCAACTCTGTAATTCAGCACTAACATGTTTGAATAGACTGAGATCCAAACCTGGGAATTTAAGAGTTACGCAGTTAAAGCCCGAGACCTGGATGGATGATTCTGTCAGTTTTAGTTTCTCCCGTATTTGAATTTTCCACAACTTAAGTTCCTTCCATCTCAAATATTTAGAAGCTTGTGAAATTTGGCAAATTCTCATAAAAAGTAACTGAAATCCTTCAAGATGCCTGGTATGGAGAGAATGCATTCCCCACTATACACGGAACCATAAGAAAAAGCATTGTCAGATCCATCTGCTTATGCCCTGGTTAAAAGAAGTCTTACTGGTTTCAACAAGAATTAATCCTGTGCATGCTGACCTGAGAGAAAGTGCCATTGAACCAATAGATTATCTCTCTAGATAAACTTGCACATTAGTCACAATTCATTTTACGGGGATCATGTACAGAGGCAAATAATTTGCCAAATGCTTCATTCCCATATTGATGCTTATGTCTTCTTGGATACTCCAGTGTCAAAGAAAGGAGGAAATGCATGGGGAGAGTGGGGCAGCTTTAGGGGTACTGCTTTCAAGCAAAGCAGGCAGTTCCAAACCTTCGCATAGAAATGCCTTCGACTTGCTAGAGGTTGTGCTAAACTGTTGACAAGTCTCTTTTCTTCCAAGAGCACTTTCTAGCTGCATGCAGGCATTGGCTGCAGACTCTTCTTTATAACCCATATAGCCCCTGAGGAAAAGTCCCACCTTTAGCACAGGAAGGCTGGCTATCAACTTTTCCCCATTGGGATAAATACATCTTCCATCCAGTGGCAGAGATCTTGGATCTCAGTATTTTGTTGCCCAAGAACAAGAAGGTGGTGATGGGAAAAGAGCAGAACATGGGAAAGTGACTTTTTGGACTGCAACATCCAACATCCCAATCTGCATTGCCAAGGGCTGTGGGATGTGAGAGTTGCAATCCCTAAACTCATTTTTTTCAAACTCTAGACTGGACACCTGCATGCTTGTGGAAGGATGCCTTCTAGGAGGGGAATACAGTGGTACCCCGGGTTACGAATTTAATTCGTTCCGCCGCCGCGTTCGTAACCCGAAAATCTTCATAAGCTGAAAAAGCCATAGGCGCTAATAGCGAAAGCCGCGATTTTGTGCGAAAAAGCGCCGAAAAGCACCAAAATTTTTTTCGTAACCCGAAATAACCTTTGTAACCCGGAACAGTTTTTTTCAATGGATTTTTTTCGTAACCCGGAAATTTCGTAAGGCGGCGCATTCGTATCCCGGGGTACCACTGTATGTTTTGTGAACATCCTTTAGCTCCCGGGATTACTACACTGGCTGCTTCAGTTGTTGAAATGCTGCTATGTATTATTTCTCCCTCCATCCCCACTCATCATCATCAGTGTGAATTAAAGCACCTAACAAAAAAGAGGGAAGGAAGAGATGCCAAGTATCTGAGAGGGGGTTGAAACACTCCTGAATTTGTGAAGTCAAAGGATTTCATGGCCAGCATCCATAGTTTTTTGTGGGTTTTTTGGGCTATGTGGCCATGTTCTGGAAGAGTTTATTCCTGATGTTTCACCAGCATCTGTGGCTGGCATCTTGTGGCCAACCCCCCCCCCCCCAAAAAAAAACCCTCCTGAATTTGTCCTAACTCTGCATTCTAGATACTCTTTAGCTAATGATGACCTGGCAGCAAGATCATGCAGTGATAGAGAAGGAAAGACTGTAGGTTAAAAAAACAAAGTCCAAGTGGATATAACATGTAATGACCAAGATCATACATGTCCATGTAGTTCCAAATGTCCTCCCATTCTGCAGCAGCTGTCAAGCCCTGGAAAGAGTCCCTGCTACTGTAACCTACTATTGGAGAAGGAGGGGAGTGATTTAGACCACAGAGAAGCAGCTGGTCCCAGCTCGGCCAAGGAGGGAGAAATAAAGGTGAGCTCTCAAATGTAGCGCAGATGCCTTTGCGCATCTGATGTCTCTGAGTGCAAGAGCTCAGAGCAGCCATATCTTCATGATTTCAGTCACTTCTCCTGCCATCCCTCCTAGGGACTGAGAGCTGCTATGTGTAGCAAGATTTTTTTTGACAGAGTACAAGGGCAGAATAGTCTTCTGTGCCTCTGCCAGTCAAAGAGAGAGTATTGAGCTGGAGGACCAATGGTGGACTGACTTGGTATAAGGAAGCTTTCTGAGTTCCTATCACTGTATCAAGTGACAATCCTATCCCTGTACTGGGTCCCAGGTTTAATTTTTGGCATATCCAAGTAAAGTTGGGGAAAACTTTTGGTTGAAACTTTGAAGAGCTTGTCAATCACTATAGATAGAACTGGGTTAAGTGGACCAATGGCATGACTCAGTATGAGGCATCTTACTATATCTATATGTGTAACTATGCATGTCTCTGGCCTTAGGGACATGTTCAGGAGCAAAATGAGGGTAGGATATCATCCCCTGCATTCTGTCCATATTAAGAATTTGTATACTTGTTCAAAAGAGCAGTACTTTTGAAATGCATGTTGCATTTCAAACTCCAGTGCACTTAATTCTCAAGTCAGGATTTAGGTATAACTACCCATGAACTCAGCTTGCTCTGGATGCTCAACTTTGACAAACAATTGAGCTTTGAAAGTTGGAAAAGTTGCATTTTGGACTACAGCTCCCTGAATCCCAAGGTTCTAGGAGTTACCGGTAGTCTTAAAGTAAAATTTCCAAGCTCTGATCATCACATTGATACCTGTGGTTTTGTCGACCTTAGTTATTAAGGACACGATTGTGTGGCACAACCACAGTTTAGGATAATTATCGTAACTCTGGCCTCTGCCCACAGGAACTTCATTGCCTTAGCATAGAAATATATACATTTTCAAGGGAGGACAGACATTTCAATAAGAAAATATGTTTTCTTTTTTAAAAATCTGGTACATTTTAACAAATCACCTTACAGATTCCAGCCTGATTCTCAAAATAATGTTACTGATATTCCTTACATAGCATCATTAGTGAATATTTGTCTCCTTCTCCCTATTTTTTTCATGGGCCAAACATTTCATTTGGATATGACTGCCACAAGAATACACAGACAGTGTGCATTGGTTTCTGATGTAACCTGAAGAACATTAGTTTCCAGTGGGTTTTGAGATACTACTTGGATGAAATTACATTCAGAAGAAAATTAAGTAATCTTTGTACCGAAACAGCAAGGGAAAGTCACCCTGTGAAATGAAAACTAACACCAGAACCAGGTTAACCAGGCCCATCTCTTGAAATGTATACTGTACAAACCTCTTTTGGCTTCATATCACCTGAATTGCAATGGTTTTCCCTGCAGAATCCTGGGAACTGTAATTTGGTGAGAGGGCTGACACTTGAAGCATTATCTATTTGTATCCTTAACTCCCAAAGCTACATAGAACTCCTAGCATCCCTGGAGAGATGAAACACTTGTTTTGCTACTTTAAGTTTATAATGGAGACAAAGCCATCAGTATTTGTGGTCCTTTTTGGTGTATCTGCTTCTGCCCCAGAAACAAAATGATCAAAACAAGAATTATAATATAAGAGGCAATATTAATTAGGCAAAAGAGGCACAACATATCTGTTCCAGCCAGTTTCTCCCCAGACTTCAGACCCAAAACTATATGTAAAAATACAGCAGGGTATCTCTATATATCTAAATATTTTTATGTCATAAAAATAGCAACAATATCTCCTATTAATACCTTGGAGCAAATTCAGCCTTGATATAAAGATTGGCTCTTTCTTGCTTTTTCCCTCCCCCCCCCTTTTTTTTTTTTTGAGACAAGCCCTTGGTTATACCAGGGTGGAATTTGGACCATGGATTTGTGTGCACAAATGTAAGCAAAGCCCAGCCAAAGTTACACAAACTGACTTGGTTCACAAACAATAATTAATTGTTACTTCTGTCCAAGAAATGTACATCAGTAAAATAGCTCCTTAAACTTTGACTCACTGTTTTTAAAATACATTGCGTTAATAAAAGGCTGGTTCATTTAAATTTGCACAAAAAAAGAGAGAAAGGGCAAAGAGAGAGGTTCCTGTTCTGCACCACTAAAAGGCAACCTTAAATTTCCATATAGCTTGGATTCAAAGGTTAAACTTGTGTCTCTATACAAAAAGGTACAAAGTCAGAGGGTGACGTTATAATACATCTATTATCAATAGTATCACAGTGCTTGTTTTTAAATGGCTAAAACAAGAATGGTTTTTGATTTAAGGTGTTTTATATCAAAGCAAACCCTTTTATGTTGTTGCTGATACCTGAGGGCAGCCTTACCTTAAATAAAGCAATTTCATTTAAAAGTAGTAATTGCAACCAATTGAGCGTGTTCTTATTTGTTTGCTTTCCTTTGTGGGTTTCACAATAAGAACTGGAGTGTGCTTCCTAATATCTTTCACTTCCCCCAAAAAAGGAAATTTAAATGATATGAATCCCAGCCTGAAAAAGGTAAACGTTTGAAAGGAACAGTTCTAAAGCCCATGAACTCCTTGTCCTGTGCTAAGATAATCAGGAAAATAAAACTAAAACCTTTGCAGGTTTTAAATGCTTTGACATGTCTTCGGAATGTTCTAGCTTTCCAGGTAGATTCATGCCAAAACTGCAACTTCTGGCCTTGCGACTGCAGTCCTTTAGTCGGTGTCCTCAGGTCTGGTTTCAGTAGATTCTGTACTGCCTCCTATGTCTTGATGTGCTGGAGCACCTGAAGAGAAACCATTTTCTGCATGTTAACTTCCATATAGCCAAATCAGCCCAAGGCATCATGTTGCCTGAATCCAAACCCACATACCCCTGCTTCTGACTAGGATCGACAATGAAGATGTCCTAGAATGATAGAGTTGGAAGAGACCACAAGAGATCACATCCAGTCCAACCCCCTGCCATGCAGGAATACACAATCAGAGCACTCCCAAAAAATGGCCATCCAGCCTCTGTTTAAAAACCACCAAAGAAGGAGATTTCACCACACTCTGAGAGAATGTGTTCCACTGTCAGACAGCTTTCACTCTCAGGAAGTTCTTCTTAATGTTTAGGTGGAATCTCTTTCTGGCTGCAACATCCAGAAATCAATTCAAGCCCTCTTCAGTTCCTCCTCTCATCCTTTCATTGCCTCATGGGTGACAAAGGGCCAAATGAACCACTTTCCCCCTGCCCTCATGTCCACCTCTCTTTACAATGCAGGATTCAAAGCCCTGATTCAATTGTGGACTATCGTCATGTGGGAAGGGCAGTTCTGCAGCAAATCCAGGCCACCCTTGCACTAAAGCAATCTATAAAAATCTCACAATTTGCTTGAGATCTTCTCCACCTTTGCCCCCCCCCTAAAAAAAATTCTGGGGCATTCTGGAGTAATGTCAGGTGGATGTTTCCACAGTGTCCTGCTGTGCCTCCTGCCACTGATGTGGATCAATCCCTTGAGGTCACAATGAGGTGTCCAGCCCTAATCCTAACCTTAACCTTCAACTTTAGAAGCAGCGACCTGTGGCAGCGGCAAGTGCTGGGTGGCACAGTGGGACACTATGTAAACAGCCGTCTGGTGTTGCTCCAGAACACGCAGGTAATGTTGGGAATTTTGAGCAGCTCTGTGGCCAGAACACTCCGGGAGCATCCAGAAGTATTCAGGCCAGTGTAAACCCACTCACAGTCCAGGTATATATGCATGTAAAACATAAATCCCATCAAAGGCAGTGATAGCTGGTTACTTCCATGTCAGTGGGGCTGTGAACCGACTCTGGATTTTAGTCTGAAATTTAAAGGAGTGTGGCGTGCTGAACATTATCTCCATAATAGGTTTCATATCTTGAATAGTTCCTTTTAAGTTCAGGATAAAATCTGGAGTGGATTCACCAACCCCCTTAACCATTAACACTGCTAGCCAAGTCCTATCTAGTGCCACCACATTCTGTACCCAGAGTGGCCTATGCCAAACCTATACGTAGGTCAGGAGTATAATCAAACCCTTCCACTTGTGATCCTCAGCACTGGTGACTCAGGATTCTGGAGGAAGTAGGGACCGTCTTGATTAGCAACACTGGACCTTACCACACAGGGCAAAGAAGTAGGGTCATTCGCATTGGTCGGGCGTATTCGCACATATCGCATCGTTCATTCACACCTGCGCTCTCTGATACGCTTTGCCGATTCAATTCACGTCATATCGCATGGTTCATTCACACCTGGGTGGCCTTCTGAATCGAGGTTGGCGAATCGGCCAATGCGTTCAGGCAAAGTGAGGCAATGCAGATTGGTATAACCACACCAGCCAATACAATGTATGTGGCCGATGCCATCGGCAGCTTGCGATATGCTCTGTGGGGCTCTGAATGGGGGCAACACATTTTTAACTTCCAGGGTGAAGAATGAGGTCACTGTTTCAGCGCGAATATCGCAAGAATTGCTGCCTCTTGCAACTTATGAAAGGGGGTAGCACCATCTGTGTGTGGTGTGTGTGTATATATAATATAATATACATATATATAACACACAAAATACATACATACTTACTTATATATATACATACATACTTACATATATACACATAGCGGTACAGCCAAAAGTGAGATGCCTTTTATGTGTACACACACATTTTGTCTGTATGAGTGTGTGTGATGTGTGTGTGTGGGTGTGTGTGTTGATATAACACACACACACACAACACAACCACACACACACCAATATATACACCACACAACAGAGAGAAATACACACATATCACATAGTGGTACTGCCAAAAGTGTGAAGCCGTATTTATGTCATCGTTCGGCCTCTGGGGGAGAGAAGAGGCTGGCGCAGTACCATCAGGGGCTAGCCGAAGAAGGAGGCTCCTCCCTCCCTACGTTCATCTTTCGTTTCGCCTCTGGGGGAGAGAGAAGGCTGGGCCCATAACATCAGCTAGCCTGAAGAAGAGGCTCCCTCTCTCCCTAACTGTCATCTTGCGCCTCTGGGGGAGAGAGAAGGCGGGCCCAGTACCATCAAGGGCTAGCCTGAAAGAGGAGGCTCCTCCCTCCCTAACTGTCATCGTTCGGCTCTGGGGGGAGAGAGAAGGCTGGCCCGTACCATCAGGGGCTGGCCTGAAGACAGAGGCTCCTCCCTCCCTAACTGTCCAATCGTCGGCCTCTGGGGGAGAGAGAAGGCGGGCCCATACCACAGGGGCTGGCCTGATGACAGAGGCTCCTCCCTCCCTAACTGTCATCGTCGGGCCTCTGAGGGAGCAGAAGAGAAAGCGGGCCCAAGTACCACAGGGTGCTGGCCAGAAGAAAGAGGCTCCGCCCCCCTAGACCGCCTAACCGCCTGCCCGCCCGCTTTCCACCTGGGCCACCGGAGCAGGAGTGGCCCAGAAGAGACTCGTTCCGTGGCCGCCGGAGCGGCGTTTCTTCCAGGGGGAGAATCTTTGAATCTGTACTGCTTAATCGATATTTTCATGTTTGTTTTGTAAACCGCCGTGATCATAGGAACGGCGGGGGTATAGGATAAAATAACAATTTCATCAATCCAATCAATATAAAGGGGCATATACATAAGACACATCAATACATACATACATCATATTTATATACACACATCACACCGCACACACCAAACACACAAACAAACGTGGAGGCGAGACCGAAAGTGTAATGCTGCTGCATGTATATGCTGACCACCACAACACTTTTGTGTTTTGTGGTGTGTGTGTGTGTGTGTGGTATATATAGACACACACACACACACACACATATATCACAACACACAAACGTGGGAGCAGCCGAAAGTCGTAATGCTCGGACTGTATATGTATGCCTTACACATACATCTTTGTGGTTTGTGTGGGTGTGGTGTTTGTGCTGTATATATATAGATCAGAGACACACACACACACACACACATCACATATCATACAACACGACACGAACGGTGGCAGCAGCCGAACGAGTGTAATGCGGCATGTCATATATGCTTAACACACTACCAGCGTTCTGTGTGGTGTGGGAAGTGGTGTGGGTAACAACACATACTATACATATATACACACATAACATATACATTCCCCCCCCCAAAAAAAGGTTCTGTTTATATCATCAGTTGGAAAAAATCGCTCCCCGCCCCGCGGTTGTCCTGAAAGGGAAAGGGCCAACGGAAGAGAAGGGGGAAATTCCAGTGCAGCATCGTGGGAAATTTGTAACCTCTTGGCTTCAGGAGAACCAGCGGATTGGATGTACCACCAAAGCCAAGCAGCAGAGGTTTTGCACTGGCCATCAATACGCATCCCGTCAATTCCACTAATTTTGCGGACTCGCAACAACGATGAGCCGGCTGCTTTCATTTGGAACCCACCGGGAATACGCATTGGCCAAAGCGTATCAGCGTATATCGCATGGGTCAATACGTTTCTGAGCTCACAGATGTGGAACACCAATGCAATATAACGCCAAATTGCACGACCAATGCGAACGACCCTATCTGTGCCCTGTGTGGAAAGGTCCTCTGTAACTCTTTTAATACTTTGCGCCTTACTTACTTATCCCACAATACTGTTTCATCTCTGTGGTAATGCCATAAGACCAAGCAAACATATATACAGGTTATCTGCTATTTCCAGAGCTCACTAAAATCCAGGGTGTTGCTAGGGAATGAGGAAGGATTAAATGAATGGTTCACCATAGCCCCCCTCAGGAATAAGTCTTAAATCCATAATGAAAATTTTCCTTTCAGGTCCCCAAATTTCCTATTATTGAAATAATTTAAAAATTCAATTGAGCATTTAGTAATACAGTTCATTCAGCTATCCCAAAGTAAAGCCATTGAAGTCAGGTTACATCCGCACTGCAGAAATAATGCTTGACACAGCGTTAACTGCCATGGCTTAATGCTATGGAATTATGGGAGTTGTAGTTTGCTGTGGCTCCAAAGCTCTCTGACAGCGAAGGTTAAATATTTCACAAAACTACTAATCCAAGAATTTATAGTAAAGTGTCTATTGAGGAAAGATTGCTAAATAGCTCCACACTTTTCTCCTGCAAACAGACAGAATTCTCTGAAAATGATGCTTCATAGCAGAGACATACTTTGGTGATGCACTATTTCTCTGATCGAGAATTTTAAATGCCAGTCCCTCAACTGCAAATCTAAGGAGTCCATAGGATATTGCCATGGCAGTTAAAATGTGCTATTAATTGTATAGTGTGAAAGAGTTCCAAAAGAAGAACATATTTTTAATGTTAACATTGGGCCCAAACAGACAGTGCCAAAATAAAGCTGCTTTGGATCACTTTGGAGGTATGCTGTTTAAATAATGCACACATCTTAAGAGGCCAGAAGCTGCACCAAAGCTGTACTTTAGTCCTTAGGATTGGAGCGTGGCTTGGCATGGCTTCCGGCCTCTTAGGAGCATTTAAACAGCATACAACGTGGCCCGAAGCAGCTTTATTTTGGCCTGACTGTTCGGGCCCATTGTTATGCATGAGGAAAGCAGGAAACAGAGCACTGTGTATCACAATAAATTATGTTTGATCATTATTGGAATGAGTCAAACTTTATTCTAGATACATTTGTCCCCTTCTTTCTCCTCCACCCAGCACACCCAGAAGAAAGTAGGAAGGTATTGCCTCATTTTTTGTATTTTTGTTAGTATTAATTTGTCATAGAATTACGAGTTCAAGGGGCCCTATGGATCATCAGGTCCAACTCCCTACATCTTGAGCATGACAAACTTTGGCTAGTCTCAATTATGGTTTGTTTAAATGTTAAACAGACCATAGTCTTATGATCAGATGAATGTTATAGCAATTTGATCTTTAAAACAAACTCAAAACCAAGGTTTACAAAATTTAACATGTGTTGCAAAACAGTGAGGTTAGTAAATCATGAGGGATAAGCAGAAATGTATGAACTCTGTATGGCCTTATGCATAAGCCCAAAGGAAGATAAATGTACTGCTATTGCCATGGTTTATTGTGACACCTAAGATAGCTTCAGTGAAGATGCACCAAGTCATATCATTTTTTGGAACATATTACAAAAATAGTGAATGCCGTTATACAGCAATGTTTTGAAGATGCAGTTCCCTCCACCAAGCACAGATTAATCATACATACTTTCAAGATCCATTTGCTGCTGCTGAGCACAAGCTCTCTGAGCAGCCAGAGCCTTCTTATCCTCCATCGATTTCAGATCATCTGGTGGCCAACGCAGCTCTCCACTTTCAACATCTCCCATCTCAGATGGCTCCACCACAATGGACGGCAATCTTTTTGACAGCTTGGGGTACTTCTCATGTGCTTCTGGAAAAGCCTAACATGATATTTATTTGTTATTTTCAATATTTCTTTTTAAAAAAGTAAATAAAAATAAATATCTAATATTGCTTTAAAAAATCAGGGTTCAAAATAATAAAAAGTTACGTAAGTCTGGAATACTGTTAGCTTTGCTGGTGTAGTTACTCTAGTGGTGGCAGTGATGGAAGCGGCAGCAAGACTGGCATGGTTTTGGGCACAGTGGCAGAGAGGGAGGGAGTTAAAAGTCAGAAGTAGCAGAAAAAACTGCCAGTTCTGACATGCCTAAATTGCCTGTACATTAGTTGTCAGAGCCAGGGATCACTGGAATGGAGGAGAGATCAGACAGTTGCCAGCCCAGGAAGAAGTAAACATGAGTCAGATTCAAGGTTCTTCTGACTGGTTTCAAATGTGTGGACTGGGGCTTATATAGACCACAACCACCACCACCAACAGCACTATATGGCTGGTCTAACCATATGTAAAATTAAAGAGTTGTTTAGTTTCATAGTGCGTGATCAGAATTGCACCTCAGCTTCTCCAGTATTGCAAGTAGATTTGGGACTGTGGCAATATTTGCCTTTCTGCCTGAAGGCAAAGGGAAGGAAGCTGAATCCAACTGCCCGCCACCTCCACTGGCATGGGTTGTGCTCTCTAAGGTCAAAACAAGGTGCTTTCTAGTTATGTTTATGCCATGTGTTTGAAGCTGGGTGACTTGTATTAGACCTCGGGGGAGCGACTAGCAACAGGCAGAACACCTGGACATGTCTGTGAACAGCTGCCCAATGTTGCTCTGCAGTGTCAGGTAATGGAGGCTGTCAATATTCCAGGCTGCTCCTAGAGTATTCTGGCTCATGCAGACACAACCTAACTTAAGGTCATAATACTGTGGGACCTTGGTATCTGTGGTTTGGTACCATCACCCTTGTAGATACCAAAATCCATAGATGCTCAAGTTCCATTAAATACAATGGTATAGTAAAGTGGTGTCCCTTATATAAAATGGCAAATTTAAGGTCTGCTTTTTGGAATTTATGTTTTTGGGAATGTTTTCAAGCCATAGGTAGATGAATCAGTGGATAAAGAATCCTTGGATAAAGAGGGCTGACTGTATCAGGAGTTTTCTTTTTCTTCTCCCATCTGCTGCTTTGTGTGACACCTGCCCTGATGAAGCACTTTGAAAACCTGTATAATTTTTATGGTATATTAGCTGGTCCTAAGAAAGGTTAATATTCCTGTACTTTTAAACTACAAAAATTAAAACAGATCACTGGAATCCTATATCACCTTTTACTTAATGTAACTTAATGTTAGAATCATCTAATCCATTTGTATTCCCCATCGCCGTGTACAGATGTGAGAGCTGTACAGTGAAAAAAGCAGATAAACAGAAAATCAATTCACTTGAGATGTCCTTGGGAAAAGTGCTGAGGATATTGAAGACAGCCAAAAAGACAAACAAATGGGTCCTTCAACAGATCAAGCCAGAACTCTCTCTGGAAGCCAAGATGATTAAATTAAGACTTTCATACTTTGGTCACATCATGAGAAGGCATGACTCACTGGAAAAGATAATAATACTAGGAAGGGTAGAAGGCAGCAAAAAGAGAGGAAGACTGCACACCAGATGGATAGTCTCAATCAGGGAGGTCACAGCCCTGAATCTACATGACCTGAGAAGAGCAGTGGAGAACAGGGGGTTTGGAGATGCCTTATCTACAGGATCGCCATGAGTTGAGGTTGACTTGAGGGCAGCTAGCAACAGCAAAGCTAAGTAGCAGAGGTACTAAGAAACCTTGTTAGTAAATTACAAAGATGCATACTTGGACATCAGCAAGACTGGCCAATGCACAATGCACAATGCACATCAGTGCACGATGTGCATTGGTGTGTGATATGCATTGGTACACAACGTGCATTGGACATTTTGCCAGCTCTGCTACGTAGTAATGTAATAGTAAAAATAGAATTAAAGTATCAAGAAAATTAAAAGCAATTTTAAAATGTTATTATTTTCAAAATTAACAAAGTGTGTGTGTGTTTGATCCTCCCCCCCTTTTACAAGGAAGCAAGGCAATCCTTGTTTTACATATGACTTGGAGAACCCAAGGTTTTACAATAAATAATCAACTGGGTTTGAAAACACTATATATGGATATAGTGTGAACTTGCCCCCTTTGCCTAATTAACATGGCCTTCTTGCTAAAGTTGTTGCCACCCAGATATGGTTGCTATGGAGGCAACTGAAAGAGAAAAATGGATTAACAGTCCATTTCTGAAAACAAAAGACAGCATTTGTGGTGCTAAATCAAAACCTTCATCTCCAAATCTTTGTGTTTCACTGGAATTGCAAGGCTGAGGTTTATTCATGGTTTCTTTGGGAGGAAGTGATTTGCCATGACATGTTGTTATTTACGCCTCATAATTCTGATGAATAATATTGTGCAATGCAAAAAATCCAATATTTAATAACCTGCTGTAAAAATGGGAGACAATCCCAATCCACAGCACAGTGTCACTTATTAAGTTCAATTGACAAATATATTCTAGAGAATGCAGTGATCTTACAACTGGAAGTTTTGTGGTTGTTGTTTTTTTAAGAAAAAAATCAAGTTTTCCAGATATCTTTTGGTAGAAATGCTTCCAGTATCAGATCAGGTTTGTGTGTTCCCATGTAGATGAAAGCAGTAAAGAGACAAGCTCCACATACTCTAAGATGGCCAACTGTTTATTCCTTTTGAAATAGCTGTACAGTCTTTAATTTAAAAGCAACACAGTCATCATGTACAGATGTGAGAGCTGGATGGTGATGAAAGTGGATAGAAAGAAAGTCAAGTCATTAGAGGTGTGATGCTGAAGAAGAGTGCTGAGGAAACCATGGTTGGCCAAAAAGCCAAACAAATGGGTCTTAGAACAGATCAAGCCTGAACTCCTGAAAGGCCAGATGACAAAGGGCCTGAACAGACAGGCCAAAGTAAATCTGCTTCAGGTCACTTTGAAGGTATGCTGTTTAAATTCACATGCATCTTAAGAGTCCAGAAGCTGCACCAAAGCTGTACTCTAGTCCTTAGCGTGGCTTGGCATGGCTTCCGGCCTCTTAGGAGCATTTAAACAGCTTACATCCAAAGTGGCCCGAAGCAGCTGACTGTTCGGGCTCATTGTTATGTATGAGGAAAGCAGGAAACAGAGCACTGTGTATCAGACTGGAGCATGGCTTTGGCGCGGCTTCCGGCCTGTTAGGACACATGCATCATTTCAACAGCATTCCTCCAAATGACCCAAAGCAGCTTTATTTTGGCCTGTCTGTTTGGGCCCTAAATTAAGGCTGTTCTACTTTGGAGACAACATGAGAAGGCATGAGTCATTATAAAAGGAAAATTGGAAAGCAATAGTGGAAGACCTCAGGCCAGATGTTTAGACTCGATCAGGGAGGACACAGGCCTGAACCTACAGGAGCTGAGCAGAAAGGATAAGGAAGACTTGGCAATGTTTCATCCAAAGGGTCACCATGAGTCAAAGTTGACTGAAGGACAGTTAACAACAAAAATAATGGAATAATGATAATATAATGTATGAATGTACATGGTCATAATATAATGTCATGAATGGGGTAAGTAATTTCCTTGATAGATAGCAGCAGCTGTCCATGGGACTGATACATATAATATTGGGTAAAATGTCCCTTTAAGAAGTGGTACAATCATTTCTATGGCTGTAAATGTTAAGAAACACCAGGTGTCAACCCTAATGGTATCACCACTGTATATAAAGGCTTTGGAATTCAGGACAGGTGTGGGTTGAAGAGAGAAGTTTGTGTGTTGGAGTGTGTCTTTATTGGAGAAGTGGATTATAACAGACAGTATATGTTGACAGAAGAGATGAGCTTTTGTTGTAAATATTTTGCATATATTTTGCAACAGGAAGATGAAACCCTCCAAGGACTTTGGAAGAAGTCAACTATGTCTGTGCCTTATTTCAGGTTGGTCAGTGCATTATTGCCAAATACTGCATACTGGGTTGGGCATCTGAACTCTGCTGTGAGCTGTTGTTGAGGCCAAGCACCTCAGATGGTGCTGTATAGTAGCACCTCTATTTGGGTCTGGTTTTTGTTTGTTTTGGTTGCGGGACACAGAGGAGAGCCAACATATAACTGGGTCTTCCTTTTTGAGGACTATCTGAAAATGTATATATAACAAAATACTGTAGACTTTGTTCTTTTAATACTTAATCATCATGTATTTTGGAGAGTGTTTCTAACTCCAGTGATTTCTACTGAAGGGTATTATGTTTTGGATATGAAAAATACTGTATTCCTTTCTGATTGTATGGGATATACTGTATAAGTCTAGACATTTTAACCAATTCAGGTTTTTGGGTCATTTTTATTTACTTGTCCATGGGTCAATGTAAGTCCTGAACTTTGACTCTTACTGAAAAAGGAACCATTCCCTCACGCAAGACAAGAGTGTAATCTGTCCTGGAAGCACTGGGCCCTCTCTACTTTCTCATCCATCCAGCTGTTAGTTTGAGTACAGTTATACCTGTTGGAATTTTGTAAGTTCTTTGGCATTGTTTTCCTTTGCTTCATCCTTTCGCTCTGTTTTTACATGCCTCTAGGTTTTACCCTTGACTTATCCATGGGTCATATCAAAATCCAAAATTGTGGCACCAAAACCTGTCCTCAAGTTACACATGAGGTCGACTTATAGTTGGGTACATACGGTAGTTAATTTAGTGTTGTGTTGTCTTTCTATGCCTATATTTTATTTGTGTTTGTTTTTAGCCCCTGAAGAAGGCCTTTTCTCATACAGGCTGAAACACATTGGACTACTTCAATAGGAATAAACAAGTTGACCATTTTAGAGCATGTGGGACTTGTCTCTTTACTCTTTTCTGCTTTTAACATCCTTTTCAAGCCTGCACTTGCAAACCTCCTCTGAAAAAATATTGCCAAGAAAACCCTAACATAGGTTTGCCATATAAGCTTATCACATAGCACTTGGAGGAATGAGAATGGAACAGGAGGAAATTGTGTGTTACTGTAGAAGAGAATGCTGCCGATGCTGCCAAGAGTCCCCAAGCTATTCTCCAGCCATTCCTGGCAGCTGATTCTGAAGGACTATTTTGAACCATTCTTCAAAATCAGTTACCTTGGAATGGCTAGGGAACGGCTTGGGGACTTCCAGCAACATTGGTGGCATTCTCCAGTGCGGTAACACACATCCCCCCCCCCAATTCTGTTCCCTTCCGTTCCTATTCCTCCAAGTGCCGTGTGATAAGCTTAATACATTACAGTTACTGTGAAGAGGTGTTTCAGTAAGGATGTGTGTATGTGAGCATATGCCTTCAAGTTGTCTGTTGACTTCTAGCAACTGCATGAATTTCATAGAGTTTTCTTAGGCAAGGAATACTCAGAGGTAGTTTTGCCAGTTCCTTCCTCTGAAATGTAGCCTAGAGCACCCAGTATTTGCTGGTGGCCTGCCATCCAAGTACTAACTAGGGCTGAGTTTGCTTAGCTTCCAAGATCAGACAGGAACTGGTGGCTTTAGGGTATTTAGGCCTTTCAGATAGTATTTCTTAAATGGAAAGTTTTAATGCACAAGGGTTTAGAATTCTATTGTGCCAGAAAGAGTACCTGATGCTTTCTGGAGTTAAGAGAAGGCATGGGGTGGGGAGTCCATGCCCCAAAGAACTGTAAATTTATTTTCTGTATTTATTGCTTTTATGTTTTTTGTTTTTATTCTAATTTATTTTTACACAGGCAGACAGGAGAGGAAAGAAGAGGAAAGGCAAGGGTTGTAAAAATTAGAGAGAGTTGAGAGAAGAATTGGAGAGCCAAGGATACTGCACACATCAAGAGCTGGGCAGTGAAATAACCATGCTGAGTGGAGGAGGTCAGTGAAATTAATGGACAGAGCAAGAGCCTGTTTTGAGTCAGTGGCATCACTAGGGGGATGAGGTAGGTTCGACGACACGAGGTGACACCCTAAGTGGGGGGCACCATTGTTCCTCAAACACCTACTTTCGGCAGAAACCAAGGCTGTGGCATTCATCTGTTTCCCTTTTAAAATGCTTGAAGAGATAGTAGGAGTGGGGGTGAAGCTCAGTGGGGAGGAGAAGAAGAGTTCCCAGAATTTTTTATAATTAAAATGTCTAAGTTCAAAATTTATTGTAAAAAATTCTTTTCGTTGCACAAAAGTTAGTAAAAATGTGGGCTAGACAATGTGGGACTGTGGTTGGGTAGACTGGAATCCAAAGAACACTCAACAATGGATCCTCCTGAAAAGAAGTGACTACTGGGTGCTACAAAGGTTCTCTCCTGGACCTACTGCTATCAACCATCTTTATCATGACGTGGATAGGAAAGTATGCATATCAAATTTGCAGATGGACACCAAATTAGAGAGATAGATCAATAGAATCATAGCACGTAGAGTTGGAAGAGACCCACTAGGGCCACCAGTCCGACCCCCGCCATGCAGGAAATCTAAATCAAAGCATCCCCCGACAGTGGCCATCCAGCCTCTGTTTTAAAGACCTCCAAGGAAGGAGACTCTATCACACTCCGAGGGAGTTGAACAGCCCTTACTGTCAGGAAGTTCCTCTAATGTTGAGGTGGAATCTCTTTTCCTGTAGCTTGCATCCATTGTTCCGGGTCTGTTCTCTGGAGCAGCAGAAAATAATCTTGCTCCCCCTCAACATGACATCCCTTCAAATTTAAACAGGGTATCATATCACCTCTTTAACCTTCTTTTCTCCAAGCTAAACATCCCCAGCTCCCTAAGTCGTTCCTCATAGGACATGGTTCCAGACCCTTCACCATTTAGTCACCTCCTTTGGACACGCTCCAATTTCTCAATGGCCTTTCTGAATTGTGGTGCCCAGAACTGGACACAATATTCCAGGTGGGGCCCCTGACCAAAGCCAAATACAGTGGCACTATACTTCGCTTGATCTAGACACTATACTTTTACTGAGGCAGTCTAAAATTGCATTGGCCTTTTTAGCTGCCCATCACACTATTCACTAGTTTCAACTTGTGGTCTATTTGGACTGCCTAGATCCCTTTACACACGTAGTTTCATTCAGCCAGGTGTCCCCAATCCTATATTTTGTGCATTTATTTTTCCACCCTAAGTGCAATACCTTACATTCTCCTGTGGTAAATTCATTGTGTTAGCTTTGGCCCAGGGTTTCTAGTCTATCCAAATCATTGAATTTTGATCCTGTCCTCTGGGTATTAGCTATTCTCCTAATTTGGTGTCATCTGCAAATTTGATAAGTAGGCTCCCAATTCTGTCATCCAGGTCACTGATAAAGATGTTTATTAACACTGGGCCCAGGACAGAGCCCGTGTGGACCCCACTCGGGTCACTTCTCTCCATGGTGAAAAGGAACCATTGTTGAGCACCCTTTGCGTTCGGCTGTCAACCAGTTACAAATCCTGTACCAGTTGCCTGTCTAGCCACATTACAAAGCTGTTTGCAAAATGTCATGGGAAACTTGTCAAAGGCCTTACTGAAACAAGATATACTATATCCCAGCATTCTCTTCATCTACGAACAGCTGTTAAGTTTATCAAAAACAGAGATTAGATTTGGTCTGGCATGACATGTTTTCTCTGAATCCCATGTTGGACTTTTTGTGATTATGGCAAAATAATAATAATATAATAATAATAATAATATATTTTTATTGATTATCCCCTCCTTTGAGGTCCAATCGGGCAGCTAACAATAATAAAATGACATACAATATGATACAAAAAACTTCCCCTCCCCCCCCTTGCTTTCTAGATGTTCACAGGCTCTCTTTTTTATGATCTGCCTAGAATTTTTTCCTGGTATAGATGTCAGATAACTGGACGATAATTGGTTGGATCCTCTTTTTCCCCTTTTTGAAGATGGGGACAATTTTGTTGGCCCCCTCCGTCTGCTGGGATTTCTCCTGTTTTCTAGTAGTTCAAAGATTATTGCCAATGGCTCTGATATACATTTGCCAGTTCTTTTAATCACTTGGATGAAGTTCATCGGGTCCTGGAGACTAAATTCATTAGAGATTAACAAAGGTATTCCTCTACTATCTCTTTACTTATTCTGTATGAAATTCCCCTAATCTGTCCTCTGCTCATTTTCCGGCAGGTTGAGCACCCTTTGCCTTTTCTCTGTCCCGGTTAGCATTTTTGCCATCACTCCACGTAGTGGCGCCTACTATTTCCTCCTTCTTTCCTTTTGCACAGACATAACCAAAAAAGGCACTTTTATGGTTTTTAACCTCTCTAGCAAGCCTGAGTTCATTTTTCGCTTTAGTCTTTCTGTACTTTACCCCTACAACATGCCTGCTATTTCTTTGAATTCCTTTTTTCATGATTCCCCCCTTCCATTTCTTATACATGTTCCGTTTGAAAAAACTTAGCTCAGTTGAAGAAGTTCTTAGTCATCCATCCTGGTTTCTTGAAACATCTCCCAATTTCCTTCTCACTGGAACTGTTGAAATTGTGGCCTTCAGTACAGTATCTTCCCTTTTGAGGAAACTCCATCCGGTCTGAAATCCCTTCTCTTTAGTATTCTGACCACGGGATCACCCCTCAATACTTCTCTAAGTTTACTGAAATCCGCTCCCTAAAGTCTGAGAAGGCATGTCGACCCTGATGCCCTGGCTTCTCTTTTCCATTGCTAACAAACTCCTGGAGAACATGGTCAGTTACACCTTAGGGATCCCCCATGCACCCCATTAACCAAGTCATCCTTGTTGGTTTAGGATCACTCTAAATAGCTGACCCCCCTTGGTTGGCCTCTTCCACCTTTTGGACACTGAAACTGTCTTTCCAGGCAAGGTGAGGAATTTGCCTAGGCCTTGAGGTTTGCTGAGTTTGACTTCCGCAATCTCAGGAGTTGAGTCCGCCCATCACTACTACATCCCTCTTTTCTTGACAGGGTGTGGTCATCTCGGTTTCTAGAAAGAGATCACCAAATTCCTCAGTCTGACTGGGTGGGGTAAGACTCCCACCGTAACATCCTTGTTGTTTTTCCCTCCCCTTTGATTCTTATCCAGATGCTCTCCAACCTGGCTTCCATGACTGATGTCCTGGATCTCTTCACGGATGTAAATATCTCGACATATAGTGCGATTCCTCTCCTTTCCTTTTGGGTGTATTTCCTTAAAAAGGTCATACCCCCTATTTCCACATTCCAATTCATGATCTCAATCCCACCAGGTTTTCAGTGAGGCCTGATTATATCATATTTGCTTTGTTTTACTAGGAGTTCGAGTTCATCTTGCTTATTTCCCATGCTCTGTGCATTAGTGCAGAGACATTGCAGACCATGGGTCCCATTTACTTGCTGCTTGTGCAAGTTTTTTTGCCTCCCACTGTTGGGTCCTTGTACTTTTTTTCTTGTTTCCTCTATGTCAGTTTGACTATTTTCTCCAGCCCTTTTGCCTTCCTTAATATTGTCTCCCTTCCCCACGAAACTCAGTTTAAAGACCTCCTGATCAAATTCTTGAGACTGTTGGCAAAAACATTTCTGCCAACTGGTGTGAGATGCAACCCATCCCTTGCCAGAAGTCCCTCCTCATGGAACCGCAGCCGATGATCAAGCAATCCAAATAGTTCTCGTGGCACCATCTGCAGAGCCAGTTGTTTACATCTGCTATTTTCCTCTCCCTTCCTGGACCATGCCCTTCAAGTGACAGAAGAGATGAGATGACAACTTGTGCATCCATTTCTTTCAGCTTCCTACCAAGAGCCTCATAATCCCTTCTGATGTTCTGAAGGCTGTGTCTTGCAGTATCATTGGTTCCCACATGGACCAAAAGGAAGAGGTATTGGTCAGTAGGCTTGACCAGTCTTGTCAGCCTCTCTGTCACATCATGGATCTTTGCCCCTGGGAGACAACACGCCTCTTGAGACATCTTGTCAGGCCTACAAATCACTGCTTCTGTATCCCTCAGCAAGGAGTCCCCCACTATGACCACACGCCTCCTCCGAGGCTTAGCAGCGACTGTTCCCTTGGGTGGGACTCTGGGATACCCCAGAGGGCAGGATCAGCATTCAAAATGATTGTATCAGCTTAGAGAGTTGGGCCAAAATTAACAAAATGAATTTCAACAGGGAGAAATGCTACACTTTCTGCCTACACTTAGGCAGATTAAAAAATTGAAAGGCCAATATATAGGATGTGTGGCACTTGGCTTGACAACAGTACATATGAAAGAGACCTGGGTGTTTTAGTAGACCGCAAGCTGAACATGAATCAACAGTGTGATGCAGGAGCTAAAAAAGACAATTATTATCCTAGGCTGCCCCAATGGAAGTGTAGTGTCAAGGGAGATAATCATGCATTCAATTCTGCTTTGGTCAGACCTCACCTGGAATACTGTGTCTAGTTCTGGGCAATTCAATAGGAATGTTGACAAGCTGGATTGTGTCCAGATGAGGGTAACTAAAATGGTGAAAGGGCTGGAAACCATGGCCTATGAAAAGAGACTTGAGAACTCAGTAGGGAAGGGAAGTTTAAGAGGTAGTGAGTGGTTTCACTGGGGGAGTGCAGAGGGTTCAAACCTCACTCGGAGACACCTCAGAGAAGAGGTGACATCTGGTTGGGCCCTCCTTCCCATTTGGTGCAGGAGGGTGAATGTGCACCCTTCCCTGCTCCACCAGGACTGCCTGGAAGAAGACAAGCCCTCCCTTCAGCCACCATCTTGAGGGAGAGAGAGGCAGGCTAGCTCCAACAGGCCTGCCTGGAAGAAGACAAGCCCTCACTTCAGCCACCATCTTTAGGGAGAAAATTAGGCTGGCCCAGTTCCACCAGGGCTAGCCTGAAGAAGAAGAGCCCTCCATCCAGTCCATCTGCCTTGGTCCAGGCCTCAGAGGGAAGGAAGAATGCTGGACTTGATCCCCTCCACCCCTCACCATTCCCTTCTCCTTTTGTGTCATGTCTTTTAGAGTGTAAGCCTGAGGGCAGGAAACGGTCTACAGTATTATCCCCTCTGTTGTAAACCGCTCGGATTCCCAGTGATTGGGTGGTATATAAATAAATCCTATTATCTACAGTATAGAAATAATACAGTTTGACACCACTTTAAGTTCTGAAACTCCATTCTATGGAACCCTGGGACTTGCACTTTTACCAGCTCTTTTGCCTTCTCTGACAAAGCATGCTTGTGTCACACAAAACTACAAATCTTAGGATTTCACAGGATGGAACCATGGCAGTTAAAGCAGTATCAAACTGCAATATTAATATAATGCAGCTGCACCCTAAGATCTTCAGAGAAGGCTCTTCTCTCACACCCATCAGTAGGTCAAACACATTAGACATTTATAAAATGTGAGATTTCACCATGATGGCTGTCCAGCTTCATGGTACTCCAATGACATCATGTTTTCCCAAAGAATATGCAGTCAGTACCCTCATTTTCTTTTCAGTGCCAAATCAAACTCTTTGAAATTATAAGCTTTTAAAAATTGTTTCACTTGCTTATCAATCGGTTGTGTCAATTGTTTTTATGCCTCTTATCTTGTAATTTTATCACCACTGATATAATGTATTTGTCATTCTATCATTTCATGTTCATCAGCCCGGGAGCCCTTGAGGAAGAAAGAAAGTTTATACATTTTTAAAATAAAGTAAATCAAAGTCTTTCTACATAATTAATTTGTTCTGTATTTAGATCAGTACAGTATTTGCTTCTCAGACTCTGTTTCAGTGAAGTTGCGGCAGTCAAAGACAGGCCAAGATGAAGTCAGGCAAATGCAGATGGAGGAGTTATGGCACATATCTTACACGTTGAAGTTCTGGTCCTGCTACCCGCCATGTAGTAAAGACTCTGCCTGAAACTCTGGAGAGCTGCTGTTCTCAGTATAGAAAGGACTACAGAAGGTAGTCCTTTCCATCCTCCAGAACAGCAGTCCTGAGCTCTGTACCCTCAGAAAACAAACAATATCCAGGTGGAGGTGTGAAGATGATAAATCTGGAGATGATTTAGACGATTCAGTCTCTGTAATGGTTGTGTAGAATTTCAGCTGGTGCTGACTCTTACTTGGTTGTATTACAAGCAATATCTGATGAAATTCCCTCTTCTACAGACATATTAAAAGAAAAAAAGCCATCTCCATTTTTCACTGTGGCAACCCTATACCAAACCAAGGGAGGGGGGGTGGTTGTGTGCCTCCAAGTCATTTTGGACTTATGGCAACTCTATCATAGAGTTTTCTTAGCAAGTTTCCTCATAGGGGGTTTGCACTGCCATGCTCTGAGGCTGAGAGAGTATGACTTGCCCAAGGTCACCCAATGGTTTTTTATACTTGAGCGGGAGAATAGTACCCTGATCTCCAGGGTTGTAGACCAACACTCAAACCACTATGCCATACTGTCTTTTGTAAACAAAGGACAGCTATCTAATTACATTGATTCCATGTTACACAGATAAGTTCCATCAGCTCACAAATATAAAGGTAAAAACTCAGGTCTACATCTTATAAGCAAGTTCAGGTCTTGGCCACACAAATAAAAGTTTTAAGAAGCAGATGTCATAAATGATGTTTCTTTTTGCAGGTAAAGCCCTAGTTATATTCAAGTGCCTGGCAAATTACAGACAGAGCTTATACATGGGCTCAGGCTCACAAGCCTAAGCCTCTCTTCCCCCTGTTCCCCAACAACCTTGCTTTAACTGAACTGTTTTTAATTGCTTTTTTCTTTTTATCTTTTAAATTGTTCTAATACCATGAATACTGTAGTTTAATTCCATTATGATGTTCCCTTTTTGTATGTTTCTAACTTAATTATTCTTTTTTAAATTGTAAACTGCCTTGATCTCCTTGGTAGAAAGATGGGACAAAAATAAATATGATGATGATGATGATGATGATGATGATGATGATGATGATGATACAGCAGACGGAATCAGTGATGTGACTCAACTCTCTCCATGCATCTGAGAAGGTAGACCAAATCTACAAAAGTTTATGCTACAACCTCTTTTAGTCTCAAAGGTACTATAAGATCTCTTTGCATATTGATATTCCAGACTAACAAGGCTATGTTTCTGAATTTGTGGCTCAAGAGTGTTACTTTTACTATTGCGCATACTTTTGCGCAATCTATTCTGTAATGAGTGGATTTTTTTGTGCATTTTCTCCTAAAGTGTACTTGTAGGGTTTTTTTAGTAGTGGAGAACAATATTGCTAAATTCAAGAAAGTGCAAATTTCAGTGCTGAATTCTGTTCTGGCTTGATGATGACCTTGTGTGGTGCCAATTTGGTAAATGTGCCTAATAATTTCCACATTCCACTTTTTGCTTTTACTCTCACTTGTCAGATCATTTTAAACATTTGTACAGCTCTGCCAGAGACAGGATGCCTCATTCAGTATGTCTCAAAAGCATCAAGCACATTTTTGGCCCTAGCCCAGTGTAAATATGTGTAGTCGGTCTGACCACCTGTTAAGTAGCAATGACAGTAATTTCCAGCCTCAGCACCATAGAATAAGCACAGAACCACACTTAAAAAGTATGTTTAACACTCAAAACGATAAATCCTTTTTCTGTTTGAAGGGGTATGAAGTGAATCTTCCACACCTGAGAGGTGTTTAATGAGAGTTCTGCAAGAAGCAAGCTGCAAAATTAATTTTTATGTAACTGTTGTGAATGCTTGTATCATTCCTGTAAGTTGCAGAAATCTGGTAGACACTGATATTGAGATATTGAGTTCTTGGCTATTGAACGCCCTCCCCCCAGGAAATATTGAAAACTCCCAACATAAATCTCAAAGCCTCTTGATTGTTTTAGCAAACATTAATAATCACTTTTTGTCATTTAAAGGTAGAAGATATGAATATAAATCGTAGGCTATGATGGGTATGCTGGACAATTTTCCACCCTTACAAACTTACAGCATTTATTAATTTATTGGCTTTATATCCCGCCTTTCTCCAGAAATGGGATTCAGTAGTGTCCTCATTTTCAGCCAAAAAAATCAGAAATGACTGGGAATCTTCTGATTTTGTCTTCCAGGTTTTTTTTAGCTGATTTCAGGGTGTCTAGAACATGCCAACAACTATCAGGTCAGATTGCACAGGGAAATCCACAAGCACCTGGACAACTTCAACAGGAAAGAAGAAGCCCTTAAAGTTAGCAAAGTTTGGTTACCAGTCCTGAGGAATAGAAAAATAAGGACTCAGCAAATGCAAATGAAAACCACCTAGGGTCAGGGGTTTTCCCAGCAGACAACAGATCTCTAATTAAACAGACACAAATCCTCTTTGCATATCCTCCCACCCTGAGGCCTTGCCATTCAACAACAGAACAATATACAGATTAACATGGAAATCACTACTCCCACCCCTGGGTCACACAGTATTTATATCTCTCTTCCATGCCAGCGTTCTCTGAAAATGCCAGCCACAGATGCTGGTGAAATGTAAGGAACAAACTCTTCTAGAACCTGGCCACTTAGCCCAAAAAACTCACGAAAATTACAAACAATTGACTGGTGGCACTTTTAACACTTCCCATTTAATGGGGAGAGAATCCAGAGACTTGGGTGGGGGTAGGAAAACCAGGAAGGCCACAAAAAAGGGATAGAGGGCTGCATGCTGCCCACACTTCACAGTTCCACATCTCTGGTACGTACATTACAAACAAGCTGCTTGATATTTCCCAGTACTGTATGACTTCTAAAATAATTACCAGTAAATGGCAACAAAAATAATTTCTTATAATTTGTTGTTGTGTGTCTTTTATATCACCCAGTTCTTCTGCAATGTCTGGGTTAACAAATGCTTAACACCTTTTACCTCCTACCACCCACATCTGTTCCTTGACAAAAACCAAACCAAAATAATTTAACAATTTGAACTTGTACATACAGGCAGTCATTTGAGACAATAGAACAGCTCTCTCACTAGACTATGCAGAGCATTACACTGTCACAGTAAAATCATATGCATGCCTTATTTATTCTCAATGTGATTTATTATCATAATGGGTAGATACAGGTCCAAACTAGATTGGATTTATATACAAACTATTTCAAATAAAAGTCATCAAAAGAAATATCATTATACCTAATATGAAATATCTGAATTTAAAACAGCTTTTGTATACTTTGCATCAATGGAGGTATTTTTCTGAAGGCTCTGAACTTAGTCAATCAGAATTGGGTTGGGCCGTTGGGGAATGGAAAGATCAGCTTTTCCTCACTACCCAGTACAACGTGTATTGTCATGTTGCAGTTACACTGTCAGACTAAAACCTGGAAAATCCAGCCACAAAAGTTACAGTATCAGATGAATTCAGGCCAGTGGAGAAAAGGCAGGATATAAATATAGCTCTCTTTAAGAAGTGTAATGTGTCATTTTGCCATGAAATATTTCCTTCTGGGGAACATTTTCATCTGTTCTGACAGTATCATTATCATCTACTGATAGGGGCTGAGCAGATGGGCAGGAAAAAATGGGCTGATACTGGTATTTACAAAAGCAGGTGGAACTCCTACTTTCCACACAGCCAGCTCCAAAAGTGGGCCAAACACTAATGAGCTGACTGCGCTACGTGGCATCAAACCACATTGTTCGGTTATTATTTTTTGCATTCAAAGCACAAATGAGCACCATCGCATAAACACTGCCTGTGACTGCCAATTACCTCCCTCTAGTTGCCCAGCTGCCATCCCACTGGACACTCTGTGTGATTGACAACAGAGTTGCACGTGCGATACACCACCTGTTCAGTGCATTGGTGTGCCCAGTGCCACAATGGCAAAGCACACTCATGGAGGCCCACCATGCATGCTCCTTTTCCACTCCTTCTCCCCATGCCCCTTCTGTTGGACTGTCTGGTTTGTGTATGTTGTACTTACATCCACTACATTATTGGTGATATACAGTGATTGTTGTACTTTCGTGTTTTTCCTTTCCTGAATTCCTGCACTAGTGCCTTACTGTTTATATGCACATGCAATTATGTGTCGTGATCTTTTTGATCCAGTGTTTAGCCTTGGAGTCCAGCTTTATGTCATGATCCATCCGATTTCACATTGTACATTGTCTAAGCAGCTTGGCATTAAGTCTCCTATTGAATTGCCCATAGAAAAAAATAATCTTGGACTCACTGGAATCTTCACAATTTGGACTTATTTTGTGCAAAGTTAATGTGTGGTTGTTTTGCACAGAAAACAGCATTTTCTGCATAGAAAATAATTATCCCTGAACAAGAATATTATTTCCAGCACAGAAAATGCTGTTTCCTACACCAAAAATAATGTATTCTCCTGCATACAATTTGCATAGAAAACAATATTTTCTGCACAAGAAAAAGCATTTTTCAGCAGGAGCCACAAGCAATATTATTTCTTCAACAACAAAAAAGATGTTTCCGGCATGGAAAATAGTTTTCTGTACACCCCTCCCCCATATAATAACACCCACTTGTGAATTTTATGCAGAACAAGGACCAAATTGTGAAAACTACATGGTTTTCAAATAAAATGGGCTCTTCTTAACTACAGGGGTTCCATTCCAGATCCACCCACCCCCACAGATGGCAAAAACCATGGGACCTCAAGTCCCACAGTAATCAATGGTGGCACGTTTGCCAGGACTACATGCAAATGTGGCCATTGAAATCAATGGGGCTGCCATCAGCGGATCCTCAAATTCACGGATGTCAAGCCTACAGTTGGGGTAAGCATGTTGTACTATATTGCACTGAGAAGAAAACAGCTAAAATTACTCATTCTTTGCTTTGAAAAGAAACTTGGTGAAGAATTACATCCTTATTGTCACTTTTGTATTTTCCTTGTTGGTGTCCTGTGCTATAGGAAATATCCCATAACACTCTGTAGGCATCAGCCAGGACTAGAAAGTTCTCCAGGATCTGAGACAAAGGTTCTCCTGAGACTTGCTATTTCAGCTCCTCAAATGGAGCCTGGAACATGTGGATCATGATTGAAATAAAGTTGTCTGCAGCCAATATACTTGCATGGAGTTCCTTAACAGAGGTTTTAATTTCAGATGAATTCCTGTCTCTCAATTCCAAATTGTCAGGAACCATCCCTGCATATTTAAAAGGTAATTTCAGAGGACTCTTTAAGAGAGCCACCATATAGTGGCTTAGCATTGGACTACAATTCTGAGGACCAGGATCTGAGTCCCCACTCAGCCATGGAAACTCACTGGGTGACCTTGGGAAATTCACACTCTTTCATCTTCAGAGGAAAGCAAAAGTAAGTCCCTTCAGAACAAAACTTGCCAAGAAATTCTCATGATAGGTTTATCCTAGGACTGCCATAAATCAGAAATGATTTTAAGACAATAACAATGCTGTAAATATATCAAGCATCACTTTGTAATGGTTGTCCAAATGAACTGCAGCCATAATGGGTGACCACCTCAAATGTTCCCTGCTCAGTGCCTACATCTTGAATGTAAACTTTAACTTACCACTTGGTTGATACTAAAACGAACCATTGTGCACATGACTGCTCTGCCAGTGCCATGCTGCATGAAACACTTAGTTTTTACTGAAGTTAAAAGGAATTTAGCCTCAGGCTTCACAGGAAGGACATACAAATACACACACAACCAAACCCATAATCTGTGCAATTCACAGTATAAGTAAGCAGACAAATAAAACAGAGTCCTGTTTATCTATACTACCAATTTGTATATATAAATTAACTTTACATATACTAACTCTTATTTTCTCTAACAGAATAAATAAGTGTTGAAACATACAAGGAAATAATGTTGGTCAGTGGTAGCATTGTATGTGATCTACATATACATTTACCTGGCTGGAAGTGCCTCCTTCTTCTTCAGGCTGGCTCAGAGTAAATTCCTCCATAACAGGCTCACGTGTGTTCATCACCTCCGTCATGCTGCAAAGATTAAAACAAAGTGCCCATTTACTGGAATGTTTGGGGAAAGACTTAATCCAGTTCAGGTCTTTCATAACAACACATTTTAACCATATATACTGGTTTAGAATTTTTGTAGCATCCCTGAATTTTTTTTACATTTGTACTTAGTGATACACAGTATACCTATCTATTGTTTTTTTCTCCTATTTTTGATCAGTTCTTGCGTAAGCCTCCTATTGTGTCTGAATCCCACCAGTAGGACATGAATGCAACTATACCCTCCATCTTGTATTGCCCAGCACTGACTTACAGAGACATTCTGCCTCTGATATTGGATGGAGCTTGTCTGATCCCCTTTAAAATCAAGCAAGTTGGTGGCCATCAATTTGCCACCGGATCATGGCAAATCTCAGTTTAACTGATTATCATGTGAAGGAATAACTTTGCTTTTATCTGTTCTAAATCTTCTACCATTTAACCTCAGAGGATAAACCCCTCGTTTCTAGTAGTATGAGGCTGGGGGAACTCCTTATTCATCATGCACAATTGTTTACACCTCTGTCACATCTCCTCTTACTCACTTTTTTTCCTAAGCTAAAGAACCTCAAACGCTGTTAACTTTTCTTCTCAGACCAGTTGTTCCATCAGTTAGTTTGCACTTTATTGTTCCTTTCCTAGCACTACAATTTCCCCTTTCACAAATGCATTCTTCTACTTCCTTTTTGATTTGCTATCATTAGGGGAAACAAGGTAGAACCAAGAGACCGGCATTTGTTGCTTTTTTTCGAATTTGGGAGTCTTGCTAGGAAATGAACTGAAATCTCCCAGCTATCATGCAACAGCAGGAACCCTCACCCCAGATGGTAAGACAACCACCCCCATTCATCTCTGAAAGCCTCAAGGTGTCCCTCAGTCATCACCAGAATCGCATACGTTTTTGTGTACCCATAGCTGATTTTTTTTTTACTGAAAACTCCACATTCTCTTCTCTCCTCACTTCATCCACACAACCCCATTCACTGCCTTTAGTCTCCCAAGCAACACTATGCATTCATAAGATTCTTCTGTAGGAAAGTCATTTCAATTCCAATGGCAAAATGTTTTCAGTAAGAAGAATTATTGCTGCCATGCCTACTGGGCTGTTCATTGTTTTAATTATATGCATCCAGTTCATCGCCACTGACTCTGTGGAGTATATCATCAGAACTGTTCATTTCTGCATCTCTCTCTCTCTCAATCTGGAACCTGAGCCAGGTCTCCACTCTTCCTGCACTGGCTGATTCCCTCCAACCTCCACAGTGATTCATACAAGCTCAGTGACTCAAGCAGCCGCCCTATGTAGACTTTTCTTTGCGTAAATCCCTTTGAAATCAGTTGAGCTTACTTTAGAGTAGACATTACACACTATTATTCCAGTCCATTCTTTTATTTCAACATTGTTTTTGTTTTTCCACAAAGCTGGGACCCAAAGAGGCTTACAAGATTAAAAAAGAAAACATGTACAGGTTACACTGTTAAAAAAACACACTAATGTACAGTGCAATCATGTGCATAACTACTCAGAAGGAAGACCTACTAACAGCTTGGGACCTGGGAGTCCTGCTTTGCTCTGTAGACCCTCCTCTTGAGCCAAGGTAGGGTGGTAGCTAGCCTTCCTGTGACCCTCTCCCTCTGGGACAGAAAAGACTCATGTGCTGCTGGTGAAACAGGGAGGCCTCTAGAAGGGTGAAGGAGACCAAAGCTGGGAAGAGGTGTTACCTCAGGAGTACCAGAGGTAGTGCCAGGAGCATGGAAGACATTGGCGTGGCTGGGCAGAAACTGGAGATGGGACTGACAGCACCTGACAGCTCCCATTGACTTGTAGCCCCAGAGCACCATATCCCTCAGTCCAGCATACCCATGTGCTGTTGATTTTGTGTGACTCCAAGTCATTTTTTTTTTTTTTTACTTATGGCAACCTTAAACTATCATAGTGTAAAGGGGGGGTTGCCACTGCCATCCTCTGAGGCTGAGAGACTGCAACTTGTCCAAAGGTGTTGCCTAAGAAAACCCAATAAAATTCATGGGGTCACCATAAATCAACATACAACTTGAAGGCATGTGCAGACACAACTGCATATAGCATTACAGACCTAAATATCTACTTGGTAATTACAGGTCTACAGAAAAATGATTGAGATGAACATCCAGATAGGAAAGTTTGAAAACACCCCTCTCTAGCCTGAGACTTTGGAAATCTGCCATCAGTTACAGTAGTACCCCATTCCTAGGGAACCTTTGGTCCTCCAGATATTCGGAGTCTGTTGTTGTTGTTGTTGTTGTGAGGCTACATATTATTTCCAATTTATGGTGACCCTTTGGAATCCTGGGATTTGCAATTTTGTTGTTGTTGTTAGCTGCCTTGATTCATGCCTTGAGTCAACTTTGATTTATGGCAGCCCTGTGAAAGAGATGTCTCCAAACCCCCCTAAACTCTACCTCTCTGCTCTGGAGGCTCTGGAGGCTCAGGCCCATAAGCTCCCTGAGGGTATACTTTGATTGAGATTTCCTCCATGACAGGGGGTTGGACTGGATGGCCCTTGTGGTCTCTTCCAACTCTATGATTCTATGATTCCAGGTTATTGCAGCTACTGTGGCCTCCAGCACTTGCCACCTAAGACAGCTAACACATTCTTCCCAATGACAGGTCCAGTTCTGAGAGCTAGCATCAAAGACATCTGCCTAAAATTGGCCTGCTTTTGCTTGACCTAAGAAATGCTGTAGTGAATCTTGCACCAATTCTATGAGATTATTATTTAAACACCCAAATTAAAAGTGAGCACTGTATCAAATCTTGCCTGCTGCTACACTGCACAATTAATGCAGTTTGACAACACTATGATTGTCTATCCTATGGAATCCTGGGATCTGTAGTCTGTTGTGGCTTCAGAGCATTCTGACAGTGAAGGTTAAATAGCTACAAATTCCAGAATTCTGTATCATTGGGCCATGGCAGCTAAAGCTGTGTCAAATGGCATTAACTGTGCAGTGCAGAAGTTTGGGGGTGGGAGAGATTTGTTTATACCCTCACTGCTCAGCCACACTTATGAGATCTGCTCATAACTTACAAACCAGCTGAAAAACAATGTAAGAATTGATCAAATGCAGAGCTAAGTCTACTTTGCATAGGAAAATAAAGAGGTCTCTGCCTGTCATTGAAAAGATGATAATGTAGATACCAGCTGAACTTCTCTGGAGAGAAAACTCCAAAAATGAGGTGCCACCAACTGAGATGGTTCTCTCTCTCTGGACACCACCTGCTGTGCTTTATCTTGCGTCATGTGGACATCTAGACAAGAGCTTCTAATAATAATAATAATAATAATAATAATAATAATAATAATAATAATAATAATAAATTATTTTATTTATATGTCCCACCTCTTCCAGTGGGGCTACATCATTAAAATAATACAATGCAATTGAACAGTCAATAAAATACTAATATTGAATTATATAATGTCCTTAGTTAGTGTACTATAAGAGCAAACTGAGGTAGAGCCAGGGAATATTCCAAGTAACTTGGTACTGAACTTGAAAGTATTCTAAAGGTCAAAACCAGTCTTTTCAAATGTGCTCAAAAACTGACCTAAAGCCAATGCTGCTAATTAAGTGTTTCTTAAAAGTGAAATCACCTGATGCAATTTTTAAAAAGTCATTTCCACAAACAATGACAATCACTCTATTTCTCTCTGGCAGATTGTGCTGTGGACTGCAGTGTACAGTCCCTTTCATACTACACACTTATAGCACTACACTTCTGTTTTAACTGTCATGACTGCATCCTATGGAATCCTGAAGTTTGTTCTCTGGCTGAGGAATCTAAATGCCTCTCCCTAAACTGCACCATACTAAACAACACCATACTATTAGCAGAAAGCATCACAGATTTGGAACAATTACTAAAGAAAGTCAAAGAAGAAAGTGAAAAAGCAGGCTTAAGCTAAACATAAAGAAAACAAAAACAATAACCACAGGGGATTTACATAAATTAAACCTGCATAATAAGGAAATGGAAATAATTAAAGGTTTCCCATACCTTGGATCAAATGTTGATCAGAACTGAGACTGCAGTCAAGAAATCAGAAGAAGATTAGGAATGGGAAGGGCAGCTGTGAAAGAACTAGACAAAATCCTAAAGTGTAAAGATATACAGATGAACACTAAAGTTAGAATTGTGCAAGCCATGATATTCCATGACGTTGTACAGATATGAGGCTTGGACAGTGAAGAAAGCAAATAGGAAGAAAATTAATTCATTTGAGATGTGGTGCTGGAGAAGAATGAATATTGTGGACAGCCAAAAAGACAAACAATTGAGGTTCTCCAGACCACCTCAAAGGGACAGACTGGAGGCACCCAGTTTTCCTCCAGAGGGACGCCACAGACTCAAACTGTGTGGTGTCTCTTGGGACCAAAAAGAACCCACAAAAACCAGGTTGTTCTTGGTGTGCATCATCAGTACACCATTGGATGTGACGCATCCAGGATGCAAGCGCTGTGCCTGGAGGTGTGGACATGGTGCTGCCATGCTTGCATCATGGCCGTACACCCCGTATGGACGGCACCACGTAAAGATGGCACTGTCCATACGTTCTAGTGTTCCACAGCGTGCAGATGCTGCGTGTTCCGGAACCCTAGAATTGGCCCCAGGCCACTGCAAACCAATGGTCTGTATTGGGTCAATTGGGTCCTAAAAGCCCTGGTAGTGTAGTGGTTAAATGCTGGTACTGCAGCCACAATGCTATAAGTTCACAACGTTGTCAGTTTGATCCTGGAGGACTACAGGGTTCACTCAGCCTTCCATCCTTTTGCAGGGTGATATAATGAGTAACCAGCTTGTTGGGGGCAATTAGCTTACACATTGTAAATGACTTAGGGAGTGCTTAAGTGCACTGATAAGAGATACAGAAATGTATTTGCTATTGCTACTGCTATGGCTAGAACAAATCAAGCCAGAACTCTCCCCGGGGGCCAAGATGACTAAACTGAGACTATCATACTTTGGCCACATCGTGAGAAGGTACAAATCATTAGAAAAGACAATAATGCTGAGGAATAAGGAGGGAAGTAGAAAGAGAGGAAGACGACACACCAGATAGAATCATAGAGTTGGAAGAGACCACACGGGCCATCCAGTCCAACCTCCTGTCATGTAGACAATCTCAATCAAAGCATACCCTCAGGGAGCCCATGGGCCTGAGCCTCGAGGCCCTGGGAAGAGAGATAGAGTCTAGGGCTGGTTGGAGACATCTCATTTACAGGGTCACCATGAATCAAGGTTGACTCAAGGAATGAATCAAGGCAGATAACAACAACAACAAAATTGCAAATCCCAGGATTCCAAAGGGTCACCATAAATTGGAAACAATATGTAGCCTCACAACAACAACAACAACAACAACAACAACAGACTCCAAATATCTGGAGGACCAAAGGTTCCCTAGGAATGGGATGCTACTGTAACTGATGGCAGATTTCCAAAGTCTCAGGCTAGAGAGGGGTGTTTTCAAACATTCCTATCTGAGCTGCTTTTAGGTAGAGATGATGGGGACTGAACCTATGACCTCCTGCATGCAAAGCACGCCCTGTGCTACCAAGGTATGTTTTTTCTCCCATTAGGAGTACTATGCTCCAAAGGAGACTTGATAAACTAGGGAGTCACTAACCTAACACAGCCCAATAGCACTAAATAGTGATTCTCATCCCAGAAATATATGGGTGAGTTCTATCCTATAAACCTCTTGTTTTGCCATGTGCAAAATTTCCACATTTCAGCCAGCTGCCCAGCATCCAAACAGAGAACTCCGGATAATCCAGGAAGATTCAGAGCAAGGGAGAGGTTGTATTTTTAAAAAAGTTTTAAGAGGGGTATATCCTGGGTTTATTGTCCAAACTCCCCGCTGAGGGGACAAGGGGAGGCAGTTTTATTTGGCCCACGTAGATAGGGCTGTAGTGGAATATATCCCTTAAGAAACAGCTTGTGTGGATATGCCCCTTGTTAGACAAACTACTCTGGCTAGAGGGGAGAAGTGGAGAATGCAGCAGCAGATGTCAGAATAAATCAGCTTCTATGCTGATGAAATCAGAACATTCCTCCCCAACCCATCAATTGCATGTTCAGGGGAAATTCTGTGGCACAGGGGTGGCAGGACAGATAGTACTTTATGCCACTACAGAGAAATAACAGAGGACCAGATACATGGCAGATAGCCAGATTTGAGCTGAAATGGATTAAAATTGTTCTCTGACTGCACCCAGAAATGGGACAAGGGGAAGATTGGCAGAAAGCAAGAATAAATAATGCCATCTACAAAATGCAGAAGTGCCTAAATATCTAGGTATCTCCAGAAAAATGCTGCACAGAAATAAAGTACCTGGGGGATAGGGGGAAGAAGAGCTACCCATTCATGTCACTGAGAGATAACAAATGGCTTCAGGGCACATCATGATTTCTTTACAGCTGGCTGTCAATCAATTTAAAATGCCTGATTTCAGAACTGGAGTTAGCGGAAGGCAAGGAATGTGATGTGCTACAGTGAGGGTCAGCCATAAGGTGCCCCTATTAGTCCATGAGGGTGCTGAGAGCTGGTGCAGTAGAAGCTGTTGGACAACTGATAAAAAGGGAAAGAATAGGGGATGTAGAAAGGCAGAAAGCTTAGAAAACAGCCATTTCTGGCTTGCATCATGTCCAGGAAACACAGACTTTTGTAACTCGGTGTGTGCTTCAGTGCAAGACATTGGTGTGAGAATTTAATTGCTTCAGGAGTGGAGAATGTGACATGCATGTTGGCTGCAATAATTAGAGAACTGAATTTCTGTTAAAAAAAATAAAGATTTTAAAACATAGTATTCTACAAACTGAGGTCTTCTTTGCAAGTTGCGTACTGACATCTATTGCAGATTAACTGTAGCTTCTCCATGGTGACATAAAGTCAATGAACACATCCAGAAGAGTATTTTCTTTATCATGTCTGTACACTCTGGGGTGCTAAGGGGAAATCTGATGTAAAAGTGAAGAACCATAAGGAGGACAACTTGATATTTCCCATCCTTAACACCTAGATAACATCCATAAGAAGGACAGACTGAGTTCGTCCGGTCACAATCTTCCCCACCGGGTGATATGTATTGCGATTCTGTTCAAATTACACAATTCATTTTGAATTTTGCAACCGCACATCGATGTGCTATCTCTAAAGAGAGGGGGGGAATGTGGGCACCATCTCCATAAGCAAAAATGCTATCCTCCCAAATGTAGTTTTCCTTCAGTCTCCAAACCTCTAGCATTGCAGAGAATGAGACACTAAAAATCATTCATGTCATTGACTTATATTTGCTGTGTTCACTTCCCTTGTTAAATCTGCCTGCCCCTTTTCTTTGGATGCCTAAACTATATTTCTAAATCCTTAACCAAAGTTTTATATTACTGCTAGAAATTAGGGGACTGGAGAAAAATTTCAATGGTTTTTTAAAAACATTCTTACAGAGGAATGTTTTCACCCCTCCCACCATAACTACACTTCTCAATTAGCTTATATAATTTCCCATAAATTGGGTGTTTTCTTTTGTCTTCTTTTTTGGTGATGCATGCTCTTTTTTTGATAAAGGGCCACTGTACATAATAACTTCCATTATTATTATTGCTATTTTATTCATTTATTTGTTTTTAATTGCTGTCAAGACAACTTCAAATTATGGTGACCCTATAAATGAGAGACCTATAAATCACCCTATTATCAACAACCCTGCACACCCTCACTTTTGCCCAGCAATGGCACTCAAGGCAGCTGACAAATATGAATGGTAGAAACAGAAGCTGGTCCAGAATGCTGCCACTGCTGTTCAGCTGCTCACTAGTCACAGAGTATGTTTCTCCCTTATTGCAACAGCTTCACTGACAATCGGTCTATTTCCAGGCATGAATTAAAGGGCTAGTTAAGACCATAAAGTCTTACACAACCTGAGACCAGATTATTTCAAAGACTGAGATGAGATGACTCAATAGAACAGACAACAATGCTTGGTAAAACTGAAGGCAGTAGAAAAAGAGGAAGGCCACATTATAGATAAAATAGACTCCATCAAGAAAAGCACAGCTCTGAGTTTGCAAGACTCTTAGCAAGGCTCTTAATAACAACATTATTGCTGGAATTCAAAGATATAGCTGTATTAGTCTGCAGAATCAGTATGTGGAGAGATCTTGTAGCATCTTTGAGACTAACTGAAAGAAAAAGGTTAGCAACATAAACTTTCGTAGTCTTAAGTCTACTTCCTCAGATGCATTTAGTATTACTGTTATTGTTGCCTTGGAGGTCTCTCATTCATGGGGTGAATAAGTCCAAATCGGCTTGATGGCAATTAGCAAGAACAATACATCTTCCTAGTGGAACCTGTCTGGTATTCAGTGGTTGGTGACACCCAGTGTAGTATCTCATGGCATCACCCCCATCACTGATCTCCTCTCATACCGCACCATACAGAATCCTTATTTTTAAAAAAATTGTACTAATGTCACTCATAAATCATAACTCCCATATATCACTGAATATACTGCAAAGTCAACAGATGCAACATAAGCAACTAGCAACATTAAAATTATATCTTTAAATTATAAAATCAGACACCTAGCCTAAATGTGCATCATTTCATGTGGTTAAAGTGAAAATTTGGTAAGATGTGATGTATATATATATATATATATATATATATAAAATTAAAATTTAAAAAACCCGCTGAGGCCTCTCCTTTCTCTTCCCACTGAGCCTTGCCCCACTCACATCTCCTCTGCTGAGCTTTAGCATTTTAAAGGGATGCAGGAGAACAGCACAGCTTGTTTCTGCCAAAAGGCAGACATTTGGGGAGCGGTGGTGTCACCCCCACTTAGAGTGCCAGCTGGTGCAGTCTGCATTCCCGCACCCCCCTAGAGGCACTCCTGCTGGGGTTTAAGATCCTTGGAGGGACCTGTCTCTCTGCCCCATCTTCACTGACATCAGGTTTGGAAGAACACATGAGAACAAATAGGAAAAAATGCTGTCTGTATTAATCACAAAGATAAATTCCAATCTCCATTTTATGGCTTAATAATGTACAAATTTCTCCTGATCTTGTTGAAACTAAGCAAGCTTAGTTTTGCTTAGAGATGTTTTCATTTCTTTTAGTACCTTTTATTTTGTTTAGATTCTAATGGCTGTTTCATAATAAAACATTTCTTCTTTTCAATTACCATTTTTTAAATGGTTCTCACATGGACTTCACGGAATTATTGCCAATGCCTAACAGTAGCCATAGCAATGGAAAGCAAGGCAATAAAGAACATTTGACCAAACAAAGGAACCAGTTCTCCTTTTGCAGATGAGTTGTTTACATAAAGCTTTATTGTTCTTCTTCCAGTGAATCTGTGAGACATTTTTTCTTTCTTGCTGTCCTAATTAAGCTTGGATGCCTATTTCATCTGTGATGCTTTGTACGCAAATGCTTCCAGTTTGGGATGGAAGAGAAATTTGTTGGGTTTGCACATCCTTTATACTTCCCAAGACTAATAACGGAACCAACTACAACTTACCTTGGAAATATAAACATTTCCAGTGCTTGCAAAAGCATTTTAGCCAAGAATAGATGTGTAAAGGTAAGCTTGAGTCAATAAGAAAAACATGTACCAAAATTTGCACATTAGGGATAATGAATACAAAGATGTGTGCACTTTGGGAGAAAAATATGCAGAAAAGTATTCACCAATTTCCATGTAGGAAGAAAAAACAATTTCCACAGAGCCTGATATGGAACACAGACAGGATGGAAATGCAGGTGAGATTCTCAGCAATGCCATGAATGACAGATTTTGGCATTGCTAGTTTCAGTTTCAGTCCTTGGCACCATCTCATTAAAAAGGATTTCACATTGCTGGGTTGGTGGAAAACCATCTGACTGAATCCTTGGAGAGGAATTGTTAGCTGGAATAGACAGTACTGGGTAAAATGGGCCAATTGTGTAAAGTGGCTTCATATGGGGTGTGTGTATGTGCCTGCCAATTTATGGTGACCCCATGAATTTCCATGAACCTTATCATTGCAGCCTCTGCCCTTATTATTCAGAAAGAGTTCAAAGTAAAATTACAAGTATGACATCATATTGCAGATGGCAGAAATGGGGAAGGGGCGTATCTTTTTTGCATAACAGACCTGCCCCTGATTCTTGACCACTTTCATCTTTGTGCGTGCATGCATGCACATGTGTCTTCCAGTCGCCTGGCAACTTAAGGCAAACCCAAGAGTTTCATAGGATTTTTATAGAATCACAGAATAATAAGAGTTGGAAGAGACCACAAGGACCATCCAGTCCAACCCCCTGCCATGCAAGAAATCTCAATCAAAGCATACCCAACAGATGGCCATCCAGCCTCTGTTTAAAGACCTCTAAGGAAGGAGACTCCACTACACTCCAAGGGAATTAAAGATGCCTTTCGGGCATCTTGGGTGTGTGGCATTTACATGCTCCACACTCCCAAACCACTTGGAAGCTGGGCGGCTGCCCAAACTGGGTGGCTTCAAGACACTCCTACGGCATGCCATTTACATGTCACATGCTGCTGGAGCATCTTGAAGCCACTCTGAGGCTGCAGCAGGGCTGGGAAAGGTGCTTCTTTCCCAGCCCAAATAGGAGCAGATATTTTCCTCCCCTAAGTGGGTCAAGTTCAAGGGAGATTGGGGCTGCAGTATGTGTTTGCTATGGCCCCAATCTATCTTCAGTGGTGGCAGCTTCAAGCCACTCATTCTTGCCAGTCTGTTCCCACTCATCATTTCCAAAATCAGGCATGATCAGGGGTGATGAGGGTAATATGGTGGCACAATATGGTACAGTGGTATGTATCGTATGCTATCAATTAATACACAACCCAATAACTTGTTTCCAGTATGCCCAATAGGCTTCTTTGCACAAAAGTTTACATAAAGAAGCTGACACATGAGAAGTATGACGATTCTCTATGGGAATCATAGAGTTGGAAGGGATCCCATTGGCCATTGTCCAATCCCACTCCCTGCTCAGTGCACGAAATCCACTAAAGCTTCTTCACCAGGCAGTTGCCTAGCTTCTTTTTGAAGATGTCCAGAGAAAGAGACTTCTCTTTAAGTAATTTGTTCCATTGTTGAACAAGTTTAACCATCAAGAAGTACCTTCTCCTGTGAAATCAAAATCTACCCTCTTGTAACTTAAAACCATTAGAACTAGTTCTACACACTATGGCAGCAGAGAACAAATCTGTTCCCTCCTCTCTGTGATAGCCCTTTAAAGAGTGCAATCATGTCACCCCTCAGTCTTCTCTTTACCAGGTTGAACATGATCATGACAACAACTCTGCTTCTTCTTCTAGATGCATCCCTTCAACCAAGATATGTAGCATTCATTCTGGAAGTGCAATTGTCAGAGATACTTTTAGCATTTCTCCATCTGTGACTAGCAGACATGGATGCCTGGAGTTCATTCTGCCGCTGAGTCAGGGGGCACTCTTTCTTTCCCACATACAGCATCTAGGATTGCAACTGAGAGCAAATCCTCTTTGAGAGCAGTGCAGCCTCTCAGGGGGTCATAAAATCTGAATTTGAGATGAAAATGCGCACACATATCAACTCTTTTGATCTTTTGAGCAAAAACAGGAAGATGAGGCTGAGCACATGATACCAGCCGCAGCATCCTGGCTGGGACAAATAAGGGAAAGAAGATGGTATAATGAATACCACATTTACCTTCTAAGCACATGAATGGCTGTTGTCTCCAGAAAAACCTGTGCTTGCTGGCAATGTTCGTGTTGGGGAGGAAGTGTTGGGCAAATTGCGTCAAACACACAAGGTATCTGAAAGAGACAACATTGGAGTGAATCAGAGGATACAGAGAACAGTGGGAAGATGGGTGGTTATGATGAACTTGACAGAAAGAGAGAGGAAGAAAGAGCAAAGGAAGTCCTGTGTCGGAAGTCTCATCAATTTCTAGTGCCAAATAACAAACCCAACACTGATTCCTGAGCTGTGGCATCACTGGCGTTCATGTCATCTGGTGCAGTAACTCCTAGTGTCACCTCTACCACTGACCTCCTTCCATACCACACCATACAGAATCCTTAGTGATCTATTTTGTACTAATGCGCTAATGTTACTCTAAAATCCTAATTCCCTTATACAGTATATAACTGAATGTAATATGGCATAAATAACTAGCAAATTTAAAGTTGTACCTTTAAATTACCATATCAGAAGCACAGACTAAATGTATTTACATTTATGTAGTTTCATGTGGTTAAAGTGAACATTTGGTGAGATGTGATGTTTTTAAAGCAAAATTTAAATTTTTCTCAAAAGAACTAGTTCAAAAGAACTGAGGCTTTTCTCTGCTCACTGATCCTTGTCCCATTCATGACCTCTTCTGCAGAGCTCCAGGGTTTTAAAGGGCGAATGCCACAACCCATTTCTGTCAAAAGGCAAACATTTGGGGAGCAGTGGTATCACCCCAACTTAGGGGGTTACCCGGTGAGGCCCACCCCTCGAGTGATGCATTGTTCCTGAGGAAGGAGAATGCAATTCGATTCTTCTGTGAAAATACTAGGGGTATTAGGATCTTAAACCCACCCAAAGCCTGTTGGTTCCCTTGACACTCCTTTCATAACAAGGAAACCTAACATTACTTCATCTCTCCAAAGTCTTATCCTGAGCAACTCTGAGTGATGTGTGGTAATCTAAACCAAGGGTTATTATTGTTGTTGTGTGCCTTCAAGCTGTTTCTGACTTATGGCAACCCTATCGTGGAGTTTTCTTGGCAAATTTCTTTAGAGGGGGTTGGCATTGCCTTCCTCTGAGGCTGAAAGAGTATACTATCCTGCAGTTCAGCCAACTGTTCTTCACATGGGTGTAAGAGACATAACAGGGCTAACAGGCTAATTGACAGTTAGCAATTACAGTGGTCCATTCACATTTGCTGGAATTAGGGGTGAAGGACCACCATGAATGTGGAAAAACCACAAATAAAAAAACACAATATTTTTTTTACCTAAGAGAACTCCTCTCTAGGACTCTCCAAGTCCTCCAGTGCAACACTATGGTGAACATCTGCCAGAGGCAGATCATAGAATCATGATGGAGGACCTACAAATGCCTAGAGAAGTGTTTTCTCTAGGACCTTCTGGTTTCTCCAGCACAACTGTATGGTTAATCTCCAGTAGAATTTTGCTGGTGGACCTAGAGATTCCTAGAGAAAACATATTAATCAAAACCACAAATAATCAAATCCGCAAAAGTCAAAACCACAAACGTGAAGGGCTGACTGTACTTGTATTTGTGACCAAGAAGATTTGTGACCCTCCCCATCTCCGTATTTCAATTCCAAAGCCCTGTACATGTACTTACCTAGTGGAGAGACACTGGTGTTTGGGACTAGAGGAAGGTTAATGCTTCCTTCCATTATATTGGTGGTGAAGAATAGTTTGGGCCAAAATCTTACACGCACAAAGAACTGTACCTTGAGTGCCACAGTCTTGAGTTAACCCATTATACAATGGTCAGTGAGCTTACCACCCAACAAGTCAAAGGAGAAAAGAGATATTTGCAGAAGGACTGACTGCACTTGGGACCACACTTACACAGTCTCTGAGAGAAACCATTTTTTACCCTACAGGATTCCTGCTTGCATCTGATTTGGGGGAAAGAGCTGCTTGAAGCACCAATAGTATTTGGCACCAAAACAAAATGTTCCATCCTTTCTTCTGCAGCATGAAGCATGAACAAGTAAGGAGGGCTACAGAGAACATCATGATAGGAGGATGATATCTGTCCTCTCCTGACCTCCATGCTGGTAGGGAAGGGCAAGGTTTCTGTCATCACACCAGCATGGTGAATGGAATTGCAGAACCCTAATGACAAGAGAGATGATTCATTGACTATATAGGATGGATGATGTGATGTTGATATAAAAAGAGTGTTGTAAGCTCCAAGTAAACTAAAAAACAAAGATTACAGATGAAAAACACACAAAGAAAACTGTACTAAAGGGCAAATGTTATATAACACTTGCAGATACAAAACCAAACCAAGAAGCTCAACCAAATAGACCAATACACACACACACTACACAGAAAGGCCACAGTATTCACCTCCACTACTCCTTAGAACCATAGAATCACAGCAATAGCAAATACATTTCTCTACCACTTATACTGAACTATCACTCCCTAAGCTAATTGCCCCCAACAAGCTGGGTACTCATTTTACCAACCTATGAAATGACGGAAGGCTGAATGGACTTTGAAGCCCTCCTCTAGAACTGAACTTACAATGTTATGGCTGTGCCACTGTGCCACCCAGGCTCCTTAGAATCACAGAGCTGGAAGAGACCTCAAGGGCCATCCAGTCGCAACCACCTGCCATGCAGAAACACACAATGAAAGCACTCCTAACACATGGACATCCAGTCGCTGCTTAAAATCTTCCAAAGAAGGAGATTCCACCACTCTCCGAGGGAGTGTGTGCCACTGTCCAACAGCGCTTCCTTTCAGGAAGTTCTTCCTAATGTTGAGATGGAATCTTTTCCTGTAGTTTGCATGGATTGTTCTGGGTCCTATTCTCTGGAGCAGCAGAAAACAAGCTTGCTCCCTCCTCAATATGACATCCCTTCAAATATTTAAACAAAGCTATCATATCACCTCTTCATCTTCATCTTGTATAGCTGGCATCCTACTTGCACAGCTGCCAAATTAATTCTTCCTACCTCAGGAGGGAGAACGTATCTTATTTTACCTTGCTTTCTCCTTAATACAAATATGAAATATATTTTGTTGTTGTTGTTGTGTGCCTTCATGTTGTTTCCAACTTATGGTGATCCTGTCTCAGGGTGTTCTTGGCAAGATTTTTCAGAAGGACTTTGCCTTTGCCTTCTTCTGTGACTTGCCCAAGGGGGCTTTCATGGTTGAGCAGGGATTCAAACACTGGTCTCCAAAGTCCTAGTCCAATTCGCAAACCACCACACCACACTGGCTCTTATATGGAATACATACAGTTCTGTTATGTTGGAATGTCTGTGTTAGCAGAAGCATATGAGAAATCACAGTTATGAAAGCCAGTAAACATTTGAGTACAGTTCACATTTATTCCTCACCACCACCACCCCTGTTCAAGCAATCATTGCAAGAAATATTTTTATGCCAGACACAGCTATTTCCTCAGACATGAAAAAGGCATTTTCACCCAAGTGAATGGCAGCAGTATGTGCGCTGCATGCCCTCCGGTGGTTTGGATCCCAGCCCAAACAATTAAACAAACCTTCTTGTTTAGGAAGCCTTCCTGCCAGAATTTATAATAGTAGATTAACTACACACTGATTTCATTCAAAAAAAGTGATTAGTTAAAATTGTCCCTTGTCTTCCAACATGCTTTCTCTGACCAGCCCCGGGGGCTATTACAATTAGAGAGTACACACAGGCAATTTTGGGGTTGTTCTGGTGCAAGGCAATTAACTCTGCATTTTTATGCCAGCATTAAACCTGTTCCTTCTAACACACACACATCCATTCCAGGATTTCAGTTGAAAGCTTTAAGCAATTTCATTCTCATCTCTAATTATCAAATCAAAGACTATGACATCCTTTCTCCTTATGAAATTCATCTCCCATTTCAATTTCCTCACATTTATTGTGAAAATGGGGTGAGACAAAATATTCTGTGAGTGATAAGGATGTGTTGGGAAGAAGCACAGCAGCAACTCTCTGCCCTCTAAAACTCTGCTTATGATATCAACATCTATTAAAATTCTGGTTGACCCAGTCTACTGCACATCACTCTTTGAGGGGAAAAAGATTAGCGGTTACAAACCATTATATATGGAATAATCTATCTGAATGAGACTAAATAATGCACAAGATTAAATCCCTGTGGTTTAACACAGGTTCCCTTCTATCCTGGCTGTCTGCTTTATTTTAGTTATAGTGGTCAACCCCCGAATATTATCATTGTTCAGCAATAAAAAAGATTTGATCTGATAACTGGTAAGGAACATTATGTGAAAAACTGTTTTACGTCTAATCTGCACTGCAGAAATAATGTAGTTTGACACCACTTTAAGTCGTATAGCCCCACCCTATGAAATCCTGCAATTTGCAGTTTTACAAGTTCTTTAGCTTTCTCTGCCAAAGAGTGCTGGTGCCTCACAAAACTAAAAATCACAGGATTCTATAGCATTTAGCCTTGCCCATCTCTGAACTTGCACCAAGTTGTCTAAATCCTTTTTAAAAGGAGGTGCTCAAAGCTGAACACATTACTCCAGATAAGGCCTGATCAGTGCAGAACATAGTGGGACTATTGCTTTCCTTGACTACAAAACTACAGTTCTGTTAATGCAGGCTAAGATAGCATTTGTGCTCTTTACTGCAGCATCACACTGCTGGCTCATGTTCAACCTGTGATCAACAATAACCCCAAGGCCATTTTTACATTTAGTATTGCTCAGCCAGGTATCCCTCAACCTATACTTGTAAATTTAGCTTTGGTGGCCTAAATGTAGAATTTTGCATTTGGTTCTATTTCCATTTTATTAATTTCAGCCCAGTTTTCTAGTTTGTCAAGGCCCTTTTGAATTCAGTCTAGTGCTGATGTTTGTGGGTTCAAGTACCCACCTCAGGTCTATGTGAGGTCCAAGTTTTCTTTCAGTCAAACTAGCCACCTATGGAAAGATTATTCCACAGGTGTTTTGCTGAAATCCAGATAAATTACATCCACAATATTCCCACCATCTACTAAATTAGTGACCCATTTAAAAAAAAAGATATACTGTTAGTTTGGCGGGCTTTGTTCTTGACAAACCCATGCTGGCTCCCACTAGTCACCTGTTCCAAACAACCAGCTGCAACCTGGAGTTCCAATTTCACTTTGCTTTCTGAACATTGAGGAGAAGCCTGCTGGACCAAATCAATGATCCTTCTAGCCCAATTTCCTATTTCTTGGAGGACAGACTGGTTCCATTAGGAAGCTCATAAGCAGAGAATGAAGACAGTACTCTCTATCACTGTCATCATAACTAATACCCCACATTTCCAGCAAACTAGTACTCAACACATCTCTTGTTCTTCCTCCCCAGCATAGTGCTTGGAAGCAATATACAGTCATTATAGCTAATAGCCACTGGTAGCCTTATTCTCTCATGAATTTGTTTTATTCATTTTGAAAGCTATCTAATGTGGTACAGAGCAGTATATCATGTGGCAGCACATTCCATAGTTTTATGACATGCTAGGCAAAGCCAACAGGCAATTGAAGGTATGTATTAAACAGCCTTTTATATTCTACAACAAAGTACATTTCCTCAATATCCAACCTGTCACATATTACTGTGAATGGAAAAATTACTTGATTTGCTTTGCTTGACTTTAGGAATAATGATTTTATGACAAGAATGTGACTCACACCTCAAATGCCTGAAGCTAATAATTTCTCCATGTAACATATGGAAACATTAGCATAACACTTTAATAATCATTTCAGTGAAAGAATAGTCCAGGAGTAGCCCAGAGTATTTTAACCAATGTACATGAGCCTTTGCAGAAGGCAGATTCCTATTTTAGCTTAGAAAATAGGCAAAATATTCCATGTTGTGGAGAAAGAGTCGAGGAAAAGGTTTTTCTCTCTGTCTCCTAATACTACAGTCAGCCTTCCCTATCCACGAATTCTGCATCCATCCACTGCTTGAGGATGTTTTTTAAAAAACTATATTCCAAAAAGCAAACCTTGATTTTGCATTTTTATATAAGGTGTACTATTTTACTGTGCCATTAATATATAACGGGACTTGAGCATTCACACATTTTGGTATCCGCGTGTGTGTATGTGTGTCCTGGAATCAAACCGCAGAGGATACTAAGGGCCCACTGTATAACATTATGCATTATATAGTGAGGGTATGTAATTTGAAAGAGATATCTGTGCTAATCTATTTTGGCACAAAAAGGGTGCGAGAGAGAAAAGGAGGAGGAGGGGGAACTATCAGCACCTTGAAATTGCCTGGTTTATTTTAGCATGAGCTTTCATGCATATCAATCCGCACTTTCAGGTGCATGTACATTTAGTTCATGAAATCATAAAGGCACCAGATCCTGCCTGATCTCAGAAGCTAAGCAGGGTTGGCCCTGGTTAGTTCCTGGATGGGAAACCACCAATTAGTAGCAAGTACTGAAGCCCATAATTTAGAGAAAGGAGCTGGCAAACCACCTCTGAGTTTTGCTTGCCTACGAAAACTCTATTAAATTCATGGGGTCGCCACAAACCGACAAACTACTTGAAGGCACATTCACATACACACAATAATAAATAAGTTAGTCTCAAAGGTGCTGATAGAATCTTCCTCTACACACTTTTTCTCTCACTTCCCTCCCACTTTAAATGGTGAGGGAATCAGAAGAAATGAAAGGGAGCAGTTCTTCTGATAATGCAAGATGTAGTGTTGATGTGTGTGCCTTCAAGTCAATTGTTGAGTCACAAGTTGGGGATTATCTGATGTAGTACAGAGAAGTATATCTGCATATCGGAGGCACTTCCCATTGTTAAAACATTGGCAAAAGGTTCCTAAAGCACAAAGGTATGATAGTGCATCACATTTCTAAAACATCACTGAGATGTCCTGCTTCTCTCCCGTCAATGAGCAGCCATTTTTTGAATAATGGGATCTTCCATTAGTCAAAAAATGGCTGTTCCGTGAACGCTTTGTTGATGGGAGAGAAGTGGGATGCCTCAATGACGTTTTAGAAGCTTGGCACGCTATCACACCTTCGTGTTTCAGGAACGCTCCAGGAACGTTTTGCCCACGGTAAGGCTCTGAGTGATAAGCTCCACAGTGATCCCCATGAATTTCATAGGGTTTTTTTTAGGCAAGGGCAACCACCCAAACCTTTGATGGTTTTACAAGTAGACAAATGTATGGCAGATAAATTTATCAGTGGCTCCTAGTCAAAATGACAAAAAGCTTGAATTCATCTTTATTGGAGTTTTTCTTAAGCTTTTGTTTTGTAATGTCCCCCATTTCTCTTGATTGTCCTCCATTTTGCAGTGCCTTGTCTGCCTTTGCAGTTATGACATCTTGTCACCCTGCCCTGAACTAATCTGGCATCGTTCTGAGCCAGTATGGCAACTCTTATATACCGTGCAACATTTCTCTGTGGTTGTACTTTCAGGAGAAATAATTGGGTAGACTGTAAGTGATTTTAAGGCAAGGGCAGACAAAATATGGTCCTCAAACTGCTATTGCTCAAGTCTAATTTCAAAAGTCCTCTACAACTGATCAATGCAAACCTTTGGAAAAGTCAAACTGTCCCTCATTTGGCAGTATGCTTAGGGGCAGCAGAAAGAGATAGAAAGAAGTGGCAGAAAGAAAGGCAAAGCTGGTGGCAGAGACAACTGAGTTTATCACACTAGGGCAGATCCCGCGGGAAAATGGGAGTTAAACGTGATTTAAACTACATTTGAATTTAAACAAAACTTGCAAATTCAGGTAGTTTATCACACTAGGGACTGCCCAAGTAAAATAATGCGTAGTTAATCCAAATGGCAAAGCAGAGAAAAATGACAGCTTTTTTACTTTTGGGTTGTCAGGACTGGCAACAGGAGACAACCCCTTTCCACAGCCAAATCCTGAAGAGATGCAGACTGATGCCATTTCAAATTATGAATAACAAAACCGGAATGCACGAGTGAGGATATTTGCATCGTTCTGGTAAAAAAACAACAACGTGTTCAGTCAGTTCACTCAGCAAGCAGGAGTGGAGAGAAGGGAGTAAAATCTTGCCCTTCCCCGTTAACATCTTTCTTTTTAAACTCTTTCCTTTATTGTAATGTTAAGAAAGAAATATTGTTTGAGACTTTCTAATTTAAAATAAAAGGTATTTATTAACAAAAAGAAGAAAGTATCCCCCCCAAAAAAACACAAAATACCAAAAAGCAAACCTCGATTTTGCCATTTTATATAAGGAACACCATTTTACTATGCCATTGTATTTAATGGGATTTGAATATCCATGAATTTTGGTATCCACAGGAAATCCTGGAATCAAACCCCAGCAGATACCAAGAATTCACTGTATATTCCAAAAAGCAAACCTTGATTTTGCCATTTTGTATACGGGACACCAAGTACATCCAAACGGAGAGAAGGGAGTAAAATCTTGCCCTTCTGCATAGGCACAGGCAAAATCAAGCTGCTGCAGTCATTCCTAGCTCATTAATAACTGTTGCCATCTTGCCCACATTCTGATGTTTGGCCACACATGTTCATCTGTCAAATGTTGGAGGGTATGAAGTTAGAAGCCACCACAAGGGCCATCCAACCTCCTTCTAGCTTCAGCCCTTCCCGACACAAACACAAAAAATTACCTTCCCCCCCCCCTCCTGGGAGTGTGACCCTTGACAGAAACAAATGGTCCCCTGGCCCTGACCTCGAGAATTAAACAAAATCAAGGGTGGTATAATACAAAATGTACAAATTATTTTTCAAACACAACCAACCAAAGAGAAATTCACATGTGTGTGAGGATCCTGTTTAAAACCACCCACTCCTCTTTAGAAACCAATTTCTCCCGCCCTGCTTCTCCTAAGCAACTGAGGAAAGCGAGACATGTCAGAAACTGCAAATTAGAGAGTTCCATTCTGTGCTCTTTCCAGAAGCTGCTCTTGCCTCTTCCCACCCACGCTGTACTCGAGTTCTCCACTGCTCCACAGGGCTGGAGCTGCCTTCCTCTTCTGAGGTGTATGCATCAGTTACAAGGATGTCGATTTCTCTCCAAAGGCAATGAGATAAAGCGACTTATTGATGTGAAGATTCAGACATCTCCGAATGAAACACAGCATGTGGCTCTGGAGAGTGAAAACGGAGTGGGAGGCTGCTCTTTCTAGAGTATGTGCAGCCTTTAAATAAATAAATAAATAAATAAATAACACTTATTTCCACAACGATCTACAAACCTTCCAGGGTTTGAAAAAATCATTTAAAATGCAACATTCATATTTTTTCCACTATAGAGAAAACAGAGGAGGCATTGTGCTATGCGCCTTGTAAATATAGATACTTCTGTGACATATGTCAAACTCATAGCTGATTTCGGATTCAGTGACATTCCCTGGAGAGTATAGGGAAATAGTATCTTGCACATTTCAAACCATCCTAATATGGTATGGATCTACTAATCTCTCACTGCATAACAGCATAAGAATACAAGGTTTGTCTTTCACAATTAAACAATTACAGGTGTTTTTTTAACCCTATGCTGATAGTACAATCCTGCTTTAAACATGAGAAAAGGGCAGTAACTAAGAACTGATGTCGGGTCTGACTTATATGTGTGGATGGTAAATTGCAAAGTTTGCATTAAAAATGCTGGGCTAAATCAAACCTGTTTTAGTCCTGCTTGTAGGAGAGCCACTGAAATAACTGTTAGTAATGACTGATTTGTTCCATTGATTTCATCCCACTAGTTTGATCCAGTGTTGCAAAGTGAGTCCTACTGTGGACAGAAACAGAGGCAATTTTTTGCCAATTCCCTCTCCATCTCATGCCCCCAAAACCATTTCCTGTATTGCTATGTACTGTATATGCATTATCCTACTTGAGAGTATGTATTTTCCCTGGAAGATGATTAACCATCCATTATGAAGCCAAGCCCTCCCTCCAGTCCATCTGCCTTGGTCCAGGCCTTGGAGGTAGAGAGGAACTGCTGGACCTCTTACCCTTTCCCTCCACCACTCCCTTCTCCTTCTGTGTCATGTCTTTTTAGATTGTAAGCCCGAGGGCAGGGAACCGTCTAACTAAAAAGATTGTATGTACAGCGCTGTGTAAATTTACAGCGCTTCATAAATAAAGGTTAATAATAATAATAAATAATGAAGAGCCCTCTGAACAGGATACATTGGTGACAATCTCCTTGCCACTTTCCTAATATGGAAGCAGATTTCAAGTTCACATACTGGAAGTGGATTAAACTTGCTTTCATTAACAGAAGACCATCCTTCTGTGGAACAGCAGGCTTGTATCCAGACCACTGCATTTGTTTCCATAAAAAAAACCCTACTCCACTGTATGCTTGATCAACAGTCCTAAGATCTTCCATCTAGAAATCTGATTTCTATGGTCCTTCTTCACAATTACCCCAGTTCCATCAATTGTTCTCCCTTGCCTCCCCATGGTTTTTCATCATGACCATGACCTGCTCCTACACTGTGACAATTCTTCATCCCTCATTCAGTGCCATCATGTCATCCCCAGTCTCATATCAGAAATGACTCCACCACAGCTGTTCTTCACGTGGTTTGTGAGGTCTCATGGATGTCCTAACTTCTGATGTTTTGTTCTAGAGAGGTGGACATGTTACCACAGCAAACATTTTATAATGTGCCTTGTGGCATCTTAAATAAAACCAATTATTATAACCATAACCATTTTATGCAGCTATAGGTGATATAAAATTCTTGTGTTGATTTTTAAAAAAAGAACCAACAACATTAAGTCATGCCAAATCATTTACAGATGCTCTCTCTCTCACACACACACACATACACTTGCACATACCTACTGTGCAGCCCAGTCAGCTGAAATGGTTACAGTGCCTTCATTTCTGCCATATAAACAATCAAATGGTGAAATATATGTTAGGGATGATGGGAGTTGCAGCTCTTCTCCTGGCTTTCACTCTCACCACCCTGGTCAGCGGAAGAACAACCAGTTTGACCAGTAGCTCTGAGAATTGGCTGAAGATGTCTTCCAATCTTCTCTGCAGTCTGCTGGTTCTTGTTCAGCTCTCAAGACACCAGTCAACACAGTAGTCTTCTTATATAAAAGATCTACTTTTATTCTACTATATACACTATGCACAAAACAATTCACTACTCACAAAACTCACACTACTATACTCCTCAATACCCACACTACTATACTCCTCTATACCCACACTACTATACTCCTCTATACCCACAAAAAGTATTGCCATACATTATTGCTTATATAGACATTTGTCTCTCTATTCATTATACAGTTGCCACCTCCTGGGCGTGTACATACATTATGATTGACATACCATACTTGGCTCAATCTAGCCCTCACATTGCATCATACATTACTGTCCACTCAATGACTCTCAGGTGATATCAATTTGCATCTTTTCACTTTGTCATTGCCTCATATGTCCTTGGCTTTCAGGACCTTCTAATTACATTACTTACAACACCTGTGTGACAATTCAATAACTTTTGCTGTGTCATGTTACTTTCAAATACATTCATATACATATTATATTTCTTGTGACTATATATCCCATGTGGCTTTTTCCTGACAATATATTTTACACACTTGCACCTGTATTTTCATTAACATATGATGAATAATATACTTTGCTATTACGCTAAGATGACAAGAGTGACATTAAGTAAATCTAAAAACTATGGCCAAGACTATCAGAAATCATACCGCAGTCACTATCTCCTTGCTCTCTACTAGCTTACATGGATTTCAAGAGCCAATGGTGTTAGACTAGAATTTTCATCATCTTTGACCTTTGGACATGAAGCTTGGGGATACGGTGTGTGTGCAGTTCAATAAAATCAAAGGGCCCATAGTTGAAAGTAACTGGACTCAATAAATTCACAGAAGATAAGTACATCAATGTCTATTAACCAACAAACCCCAGCATTCAAGGGCAGTTTGCCCCTGAGTACTACAAAACAGGCAACTGTTGTATTCAGATCCTACCCGTGAGCTTTTCAGAGGCACTTGGCTGCCTTTTGTTGGAACCAAAATTCAGTGTGTTAAAGAAGCTTTTCATCTAATTCACATGACCTATTAGTTGGTTTCATGTGCTGTGTGTGTGTGTGTGCCTCCAAGTTGCCTGTTGACATATGGTGACCCCATGAATTTAATAGCGCTTTTTAGGCATAGAATTCTCAGAGGTGGTTTTGCCAGTTCCTTTCTCTGAAATATAGCTTACAGCACCTGGTATTCATTGGGAGTTTCCCATCTAAATACTAATCAGGGCTGATCTGGCTTAGCTCCCAAGATCATATGAGATCTGGTGCCTTTACGGTATTTAGGCACCCTTTCACATGTTACAGGTGTACAAATGAGATTTGTGTATATAATGCTGCACCTTTAACCGGAATGATACTTAGGATCTTTTCACATGAAAGAATTCATCACCATCCCAAAAGAAGAAAGTGGGGTCAATGTGAAAATGCACAAAATTACATACTAGCTCATCACACGCAAAGACGAAAACAGCATCAATCCAAAAGAGAAAGCAGTGTGAATGTGAATAAATTCATCACATGAGTACATACTGATCGGTTTTTATTGCCGATTACCTTCCAGGGGCAATACAAAGTGTTGGTCATTACCTTTAAAGCCCAACATGGCTTGGGCCTGAGTTACATGAGGGAATGCCTCTCCCTACACAATCCGCACCGCACTCTCAGAACATTCGGGAAGCAACTATTAGAATATGCTAAGACCAGATTAATAACAACTTCCCACAGAGCGTTTACTGTCTGTTTCTAACATTTATAAATTCAATGTTTTTCCGAATTTAGCTATTCCTGGGATGACTTGTGACTGTGTTTGGACTGCCTTTGGATTGCCTGCTACATCGTTTGATATTCTCTTGAGAAATAACATGAAATCTCATGGATGACCCCAGCTTGACGTTTGTTTAACCTTCAAATTTTCCCCACGTGAAAAAATCCCTAGAGCATGGTTAATCTAAGTCAATGCATGCCTCTGAATTCAGTTGTGAACACTGTGAAGACGCCATAAGGATGGAGGGAAACCAATTTATTTGGACCAGCAGACATGCCCCTAGGATCTGGAATTTTGGCTTGGCTGGCCATATTTCCTGGAGGTAAATATGGAACTTTGGGATAGCAAAAATGGGACAGGCTTATGCAATATTCCATATTCATGAAAAAGTAAGACAATAACAGAAGTTTATTACATGAACTTATGGAACTAATAATTAATCTTTAGTGACAGAACTCACAGAAAAAAATTAGATATAGATGATGACTGTATTTCACCACAACTGCACCATGAATATTTCTCCAGTGAAGTAATCTTACACAGCAAATTTTGATCTATCAGCGCCTTATCATAAAATTTCTCACATTCCATGACACATTTTTTACACCCATAGTTTCAAACCAAACATAATAGGGCATTTTAAAAAAAACAACGAGACAAAACTCACATTTATATTAAAACAATGGGATGGTCTGGAAATGTGGAAAAAATGGTACTGTCCCATTTAAAACAGTACATGTGGCCAATCTAATTTTGGCCAGACAATTCTATTAGTTCATTCTCTTTCTCAAATTCCTGGATATGGCACAGAGGACCTTGTTTAGCTTGTCTTCCTTTTCTTTGCATTGTTTCACCCAGGAGGGCCAGCATTCCCTAGCCTAGGTGCTTCCCAGAAGGTTCCAACAGGATCAAGGATATCTGTATTTGGGAGAGTATTTTCCCTGCACATTACAGCTCCCTTAATCGGCTCTCCTCCATGTGTGCATGGATTAGGGAAGCTATTATACTGCCTCTTTTTAACCCTTCTTTATCCTTTTTCCTTTCAACTCCAAACCATCTCTGCCTTGCAAGTTGGATTATTTGAATTCATGTTTCTCCCACGTAAAAACAATTGTGTTCTATTAGGTTATACTTTTATTTTGCATGAATTATTCATAATTTATAAAGCTTTACCATAATATTTGCTGTTCCTCAATATCATTACTGTACAGTTGGCCCTCAGTATCCAGAGATTCTGCGTCCATGGATTCACCCACCCACAGGTCAAGTATCAAACCTTGATTTTGCTGTTTTATTTAAGGGACACCATTTTATCACACCTTTGTATATAATGGGACTTGAGTGTACATGGATTTTGGTATTCACAGAGGTCCCAGAACCAAACCCCAGTGGATATGAATGCCCACTGCATGTATATTTTTATTTTTGTGTGTTCACCAAAAATCTCCTTTCAGGTAATTCTGTGTGGTTGTGAGTTATTGATTCTAACTTATCTAAGAGGCACTATGGCTAAGATAACAAGATCCCTTATAGGCATGTGTGCTCAGAACATGTATGAGTCATATATGTGCTCTGAGAGCATGCCTGCTAACAAAAGGAAAATAAATAAGTAGATGTTGGAGTCCTAGGCAAATATACCTGGAAACAGGGCTTTATCTCCCCCTCAGTATGGCAGGGGGTTGAACTGGATGGCCCTTGTGGTCTCTTCCAACTCTACGATTCTATGATTCTATATGTACAGAATTGCTCTGCAGCAAGATCAGACTTAGCCACAAGAACATGCGGGTTCTGTGCATAGTAATTCCATAATAAATATAAGTTCTGTTGGATAGCTGATTATTTGCACTAATACCCTTCACATCTAGTGCATTATAAAGGTATGCACTGGCCTGTCATGTCTTAGATCTTTCATTTCTTTGGACTATACTGCATTTTTCAGTAGCTGTAGAAGATGATAGCAGACATGTTTCCATTTCCACCACTTCATCTCCTCCCTCCTCTTTTTCCTGACAGGGTTTTAGATTTGAATGTTCCCAATCCGTCAAACAGAGAAGCCTGCTAGCTGTTCTTTACTGAACATGAAGACTGACTACCAAATGTCTGCACATGGCTTCCCCCTAACAGAAGGATGTGTGGGCAAGTCTTTTGGAACATGAGCAGATTAGACAATTATCTGAGTTGGGGAGGGAGTTGTTAACATGGAGGAAAGAAAGAAATATGAGAGATGTTCCAAAATGCTTATGTCTGCCTATCTTTTCCAGGAGAACTTCAGAAAAGAATGTTCCAGTTTGTTCATCCCACACATAGTGCAATTACACCACAAATAATTTATAGTACAAATTGAGCAGATTAAATCAGTGACACCTGAAACTGCTTAACTTTGGCTAGTTAAAAACATACAGTGCAATACTGGGCATGTTTCTTTGGAAACAGGGTTCATTTGATTTAGCAAGTCTTCATCTGATGTAAGTACCCATTGGATTTAAATCTTACAATACAATCCTAAATGGTTCTACTTAGAAGCAAATCTCATTGTTTTCAATTGAATTTTAATTGCAGCATCAGTCTTTTATCACTTAAATGAATGCAGAAAACAACAGCCATCAGATACTGGTATGATTGTTAAATTTAATTTTAAATAGTGGGTATAATGTATCAAAAGTTAAGGGCCTACTTTGACTAAAGAGTCACCCACACCACAAAGTATCTGCTAGGGTTTGGTCCCAGGACCCCTGTGGATACCAAAATCCGTGGATGCTCAAATCTCATTAAATACAATGGTGTAGAAAAGGTGTCCTTTACATAAAAGGGCAAAATCAAGGTTTATTTCTTGGAACTTATACAGTATCTATATTTATATTTCAAACTGTGGATGGTGGAATCTGTGGATAAAGAAACTGTGAATACCGAGGGCCAACTGTAAAAGACAAGATGATAGAATCTCAGAAATAAAGATTTTAAAAGAAATGTAAAAGTTAAGGGCATTTGCTACTGATTAGGTGTTAAGTGTGGAAAATCCCTTGGAAGGTATGGAAATATAAGTGGAAAAATTAAAAGATTTTGGTGCATTGGCAGGCTTTAAGATAGATAATCTAAAGGCATAGATGTTAACAAAAATATGAATGGAGAAGATCAGGCTGAGTTGATGGACAAAACTGGTTTTAAAATTGAGAAGGTATTACAATGATTAATATGAATTGTATGTTGCAAAATAATTATGTTAAGACATGGAATGAAATTAAGAAGGACATGTTAATAATAATAATGATGATGATGATATTTATTTGTATCCCACCTCTCCCGGAGGATCGAGGCAGGTAACAGCAGAAATCAAATACAATTATGCAAACAAATTATCAAAACATTCCCTGAACCCTCCCACCCTCCCCCTTCACAAATAAATTAAATAAAACTACACATTAAAACAGAAACAATAGGTAAAACAGTTTAAAAATAGCAGTGGGAGCAGACCAGTTTTGGGTGGGCAGGAAGCCCAACTCTAGTAGGAGGTCAATTTCGGAAGGCCTACCGGAAGAGATCCGTCTTAATTGCTTTTTTAAAAGTGTTGAGAGATGTAATATGGCGGATCTCCTCCGGCAGGTCATTCCAAATTTTTTGAGCTGCAGTTGAGAAGGTCCTCTGGGAAGTCGCAACCAGCCTGGTTTTCTTTGGCTGCAATAGGTTATTCCTAGAGAACCTGAGTGTGTGGGAAGGATTATATGGGAGGAGGCCTTCCCGCAAGTAAGCTGGACCCAAGCCAGATAGGGCTTTAAAGGTAATAACCAATACCTTGTATTGTGCCCAGAAGCTGATAGGCAGCCAGTGTAAAGATTTTAGGATAGATGTTATTCGGTCAAATTTAGATTTTCCTGCGACCAATCTGGCTGCCATGTTTTGAACCACTTGAAGCTTCCAAATGGGGCACAAGGGTAGACCCATGTAGAGCATGTTGCAGAAATCGAAACGAGAAGTTACCAGCACATGTACAACCGTTTCTAGGTTCCCGGGCTCTAGGTAGGGTCGCAAAGGTTAATATGGGAGAAGCTCAATTTGTCACTGTTGGGGAGAGTTTTGGTGATAAAAATTAATGTCTTCAGATAATACCTGTTTTGACAACTGATGTACTATTTAAATAACAGCTAAAAGATGTGTCCAAGTTTGTATGGAAAGGGGGGAAAAACAAGAGTTAAGTATAAAGTATTACTAGATGGAAAGGAGAGAGGAAGACTGGGTTTACAGATTTGAAATTGTATTTTGCAACCTGCAGTTTGGTTTGGATGAAAGAATGTGTGATGCTGAGAAATAAAAGTTTATTACATTTAGAAGGGCATGACCTGAGGTTTGGATGGCAAGGATATTTATCATTTGATAAAGTAAAAATTAGTATAGATTTTAGAAATCATTTTGTGAGATGTTCCTTACTGGGAATATTGAATGGATATAAAGTCAATTTTTTCCAAAAATGCCTTTATGGCTCTCAGCACAAGAAGGTTTTTATAGAAGAGAAACAACAGGTAAAGAAAGATTGGTAATGTATCAAGATTTCCTAGAGACAAGTCAAGCAGAATAGAGAATTAAATCAAGAGAGCAGTTAGAACTAGAGGGATACAGTTTTCAATGGTTTTCTTATTTGCAATTATTGGAAAGATTTAAAATGGATAAAAAGCTGGTTTTGAACAAAATAAGGCAAAATTGAAATGCAATTGCATACAGATGGTGAACATATAGTTGCTTAAATATATAAACTTTTGTTGACATTTTGAAATGGAAAAAGAACACATTGAGGAATGTAAGATAAAACGCAGAAAGAATTTAGGCTATAACATTTGTTGTTGTTAGCTGCCCTGTAGTTGGTTCCAACTCATGGCAACCCTGTGGATAAGACATCTCCAAGAATCCCTATCCTCCATTGCCTTGCCCCAGATGCTGCAAGCCATTGCTCATAACCCCCCTATGAGAACATATGTGTTCATAGGAACTGAAATTTACATTGTGTTTTGATCTTGAAGAAAATTTCTATAAAATAATGTATCATTGGCATATAATCCCAGATAAATTGTCTGGAATGTATAAAGGTGTTTCTAATGTATATTGGAAATATGAACAACACGAAATGGCATTTTCAAATACATAATGTACATGTGAAAAAACTAAAGAATTTTGGATTCAGAGATACATATTGATGCAGATGATTTTAAAGATTACTATTCAGTTAAAACTAGGGTTTTTTTCTGTTGGGATTGATGGGTGTACTGTTGGAAAAGAGTCATGGAAAATTACTTTAGTATATGACCATGGCAGCAAGATTCACAAAGATGGAAGAAGTCTACCCATTATGGCTGAATGGTTATTTAAATTGACAGATTTAGCAGAAATTGACAAATTGTCTGGTTTGCTCAGAGAAAGGTCATTACTGATATTTCTCAAGCACTGGAAACCTCTTATAGACTTTTTGCAAAAAAAGAAAAGAAAATGACGTGGTAACTTTTGGGTTAGAGGATTAGAAAGAATAAATCATTGAAAAAAGAAAATATATTGTAATTTGTTAAAGAGATATATGAATCTCTCCCCCCCCCCCCTCCTATTATATAAATCTCTGAAGGAAAAATCAGAAGTCTCTTTTCTCTTTTCCTTTCCTTTCTTAATTTTTGTAATTTGTAATGTATTTTCAATCGTTTAATTAATTTTTGTAAAGTAAAGTCCAGGTAACTCAACATCTATTCCATGAAAATGATGGAAAGTATTACTGAAGATAAAACTGTCATGCACATAGAAGAACAAGAACTAGTCTGAGGAGGAATCAAAATAACTTCCACATAAGGAAGTCCTTCTCACTAATCTTTCAGAGTCTTTTGACAATGTCAACGAATCTGTGAATACAAATATTCTAGCACGCATTGTTTACCCAGACTTTCAAAAGGCTTCTCACAAAGTTTCTCTCTTAGGATTTCTGAACAAACATAAAATTACAATTTTTACTGTAGGGAGATTAACCGTATATACTCGATTATAAATGGACCTCTTGAGTCAAGGACAGGTTTTGAGGCCAAAATTATGGATTTTGATATGATCCATGGATAAGTCAAAGGGTAAAAATTAGGGGAATGTAACAAAGGATGAAAAGGAGGAAGCAAAGCAAAATGATGCCAAAGAACTTACAACGTTCTAGGAGGTACAACTGTTTGTATTCACCCTAAAAGCTGGTTGGATGAGGTGGCTATGCAATGAGTGGGGAGGCAACCAAGTGCAGGTGGTGCTAAAAATAAATGCACATGTCAAAAAGGATGTAAAGGCAAAGTAAAGGAGATGACAACTATGTTGGCAATTATTATAGCCTTTAACTTTAATGTCGTAACTTTGCCTGATTTTAACTCTGACAGCCATATATAAATGTCTTATTCAGATTCCTCAAAGCCCAATTCCTCTTAGCACTCTTTTGAGGTGAAGCTCCAAAGACCTGGCATCGCCACCATTTTCCCACCCAGGATTCAAAAGGATCAAAAGCAGCACCATGGTAGAGAAAATAGAGAGGTTTGGTGTTCTTTTAGGTGCTCCTGGGACAGATTAAGCTCTCGTCTTTCTCCCTCTACTCAGAGAAGAGGATGGGTCTTTTTTTGATGAGTTAGGGGTTGTTCAAACAGCCCCAAAGAGGTGGCATGGAGGTACCTCTGTTTCAGCTGGATCAGGGCCGCGGCAACCGCACGCCGCAACCCGGAACTGGCCTTCCCAGGGTGCTAAAAGTGGCTCTTTTTTGTGCCCTGGAAAGGGCACCATAACTGTGTTGCCACAGCTTGGCAGTGCTCCTTCAGCGCTGCTTCGTATGGATGCAGCACCGGAAAAGCGCCATGATGCTGCACACTATGGGAATGATGCTGCATACCGTGTGCAACCTGGGAGTCAGAGTCAGGCATGTGTCATGGGGACACAATGCCCTTACTCTGCCCCCAGGCTGGCCCAAAGTGCCAGTCTATACAGGGCCTTAAAGGACATCACTTACATGGACCTGTGGATAAGTCGATCCAGATTTTTTTGGTCATTTTTTAAAATTAGACTTTCTAGGCGTATACATGAGTATATACAGTAAACAGAGAGGTCCACAATAGTCATAAATAATGTGTAGTTAGGGATGAGCAATGAGATGGCCATTTGCTGACATGACCAATAACTACATAAGCAATTATACCATCACATCATTGATGAACATGGGAGCAAAACACTGGACTTGCTCTTCAAATTTCCAGCCTCAAAGGAATAGCCATTGAATGTTCACCAAATGAATGCCCTGTTTATTGAAGCTCAGTTAGTATTCACGTCAAGACAGCATACAGCAAGCCACACTGACACCGGGGTGCAGACATATTATGATGCAATTCTGTCATGATGACAGTGTTGGCTATGTGCAATTCAAAATGCAGTCCAATATGGACAAACATTTTGAGCAGACAAATAGATGCCTAAAACACAGCAGCTTTTGGCAACAACACCTCCAAAATTGAATATGGGGGAGTAGTATCAGCTCAGCTCAAACAGTAACACAGAGGAAGAGGCAGATGGGTTAGACAGCAATCCACTGAAATTAACGGCACATCTGTCACACATTGCAATTAGCTGTAGATTTCATGGATATGGTTGTATCTGATGGTATTCCTTCACTGATAGCAGGCTCTTTGATCCAGCAGAGGCTGCTGTCAACAAAACACAGAGTAGGCTATTTTTGCCACCTCCATTTGAAGCTTATGAGGGAGGGATAGCAGAGAAGAGGAGAGAGTAGCAAAAATCATCTTCTTCCAATGGAAGACATTGCTAGATCAAACACTCTTTCCTCAACAGGGGGACACCATTGGAGAGAAACCATAGGTAAAAAATTAATGTTTATACTCTGATCTAGGGGGCTTATTTCAAAGTAGCTATGCTTAGGACAGCAAGATCAGCATCAATAAATAACAAAGTACTGACAGGTGACTTGCTGCTGCTGGTTACGCTGCTACTACTTTTAAAATAAAAATCAGAAATATCATATCTCATCAAGTGGAAATTAAAATTAAGTATCTAAAGCAATAAGAAGTGCCGGTCTAAGGAATGCAGAAATGCAATGTAGCATCCCAGAAGAGGTGGCAAATTTTAAAGAGAAAAGGCCATTTGGGGGCATTTCTCCAAAAAGGAAACTAATCAGTGAGACTTTAACCAAATTTACTTAAATCTCTGTTTGTCCAGCTTGATGCATACATAGTGTTAAAAACATAGCAGAAACTTATCTGCTCCTTATCTTCTCTGAAGATGCCAGCCACAGATGCTGGTAAAACATCAGAAATAAACTCTTCTAGAACATGGCCACATAGCCCGAAAAACCCACAAAAAAATTATCTGCTCCTGTTTGCCACTGAGAACATGGGGAAAAGCCTGAGGGAAAGCAAGCATTTTAATGGATCTATTTGTCACTCCAGGACTTTAAAGTAGTAGCTTTCCCATGAGACAGATCGCATGCTTTAAAATAATTTAATTTTAAAAGTAAGGATACTTTACAGGTTTCCCTGGTGGCGCAGTGGTTAAATGCCTGTACTGTAGCCACTCACTCAAAACCACAAGGTTGCACATTCAAGACCAGCAAAAGGGTTCAAGCTTGACTCAGGCTTATATCCTTCCAAGGTCGCTAAAATGAATACCCAGATTGTTGGAGGCAAATTAGCTTACAATTGGAAACCGCTTAGACACGGCTTAGGTGGTATGAAGTGGTATATAAATGAAGCTTGTTTGCTTTCCTCTCTTTTTAGATTCTACAACTTTGTTGTGGTGTGCCTTCAAGTCATTTCTGACTTGTGGCAACCCTGTCACAGGGCTTTCTTGTCATGATTTGTTCAGAGTGAGTTTGTCATTGCCTTCCTCTTAGGCTAAGTAAGTGTAACTTGGCCAAAACAACCCAGTGGGTTTCCATGGGTGAGTGAGGATTCAAATGTTGGTCTCCCAGAGTCCTTGTCCTAATCACTGAACCACACCGGCTGTTGTTGTTGTTGCTGCTGCTAACTGCCCTCAAGTCAACCACAACTCATGGGGATCCTGTGTATGAGACATCGCCAACCCTCCATATCCTCCACTGCTTTTCTTATGTGCAGTAGATTCAGGCCCGTGAGCTCCCTGATGGAGTCCATCCATCTGGTATGCGGCCTTCCTCTTTCTATTTCTACCTTTCCTATAATAATTGTCCTTTATAATGAATCGTGCCTTCTCATGACATGGCCAAAGTACGACAGTCTCAATTTGATCATCTTGGCTTCAAGGGAGAGTTCAGGCTTGAGCTGTTCAAGGACCCATTTGTTTGTTTTGGCTGTCCATAGTATCCTCAGCCCTCTTCTCCAGCACCACATCTCAAATGATTTGATCTTCTTTCTGTCCACTTTCTTCAGTGTCCAGCTCTTACATCTGTACATGTTGATGGGTAACATAATGGTTTGGACAATTCTAACTTTAGTGCTCAGTTGTGTATCTTTACTTTTTGGGATCTTGTCTAGTTCATTCATAGCTAACCTTCCCATTCCTAGTCTTCTTCCGATTTCTTGGTTGCAGTCTCCATTCTGTTCAATGTTTGATACATTGATAAATGTTTTGATACATTGATACATGGATAAATTATCTTTAACTATTTTGATTCCTTCATTGTCCAGGTTGAATTTTTGTAGATCCTCCATGGTCATTATTTTTTTGTTTTCCTTATGTCCAGCATTAAGCCTGCTTTTGCACTTTCTTCTTTGACCTTCCTTAATAATTGTTCCAAGTATGCGATGTTTTCTGCTATTAGTATGGTATTGGCCACATATCTTAGGCTGCAACACCACTGCCAAAATAATCTGGTTTGACACCACTTTAGTGCCACAACAGACTACAGTTCCCAAATTTCCATAGTATTGAGCCATGGCACTTAAAGTGGTGCCAAACCAGATTATTTCTGCAGTACAGATGGAAGGTTAGATTGCTGATGTTTCAACACTGGTTGTTCCACTTCAGGAATCAAAGGGTGAGGAGTCTGAATGATCCACCTACATAACCTCTCCCCCCATCACATAATAAACTAGCACATTTAGAGTAACCCTCTCCCTAAAAGACTTTAGGGGTGCTTTTTTAGTGGGAAAGAATTCAGAAATATCACACACCTTTGCAGCTGGAGTAGTCCAAATCCAGCATGTTACTTCCTTATCTTTTTTTTAAATCTTCCATTATTCATCTCAATTATCGTATCCCCATATATATATATATATATATACACACACACACACACACACACATATATATATATATATATATAACAATTATACAGTATACCTCTCTATCTATTGTTTTTCTCTCTTTAATATATTTTCTTATTCCTCTTCCATGAATACTTCTATGTATTCTACTATATTTATATTTATTGCTTGATTTGTATCCCACACATCAATTAAATATACAGTATATGGTATTTTCTCTTCTGATTTCCCTTCCTTATCCTTTCTTAAACCTTGTTACTTAAATTCCTTTCCATCCCTTTCTTACTTAACTCCTTCTTTCCCCTTTCTTCTTCCTACTTCTTACTGTTATTGTTGTTTCATTGTGTAAATTTTACAGTGCTATATATATAAACTTTAATAATAATAATAATAATAATAATAAGTTTTCAAATGTACGAGTGAACGGCACTAAGTTTGTGTCCAGCAGGTACAATTGTTTCTTTTTTCCTAGAGACTTGCCAGTGACTGGCAGCCAGTGGCTCTGGCACAAGCATCAGTCCATAGACCACTACTTTCAGCAGCACTGCTCTACACTATTGCCTAATTCTACATACAATAAAACATACACAGTCCACCCAGACAGAAGATACATTTAGAGGTAGGGAAATGTTATCAGCTTCACTTTCTCTGGTATTCAGAGTTTTTAAATCTCAAGGGTTTTCTGTCCTGAATATGATTTTTTGGGGCAAATTCTGCAAACATAAGTTGAATGTAAATCCTCCTCTTTCCACACCAATTGTATTACATAGGTACAGAATTCCCAGCATGGAGAGCACCATTTTGTGTCATACAGATGTTCAAAATGAGCAGTCTTTTTAAAAGGGGCGAGCGGGGACAATCTTCATTCAAAGCCAGAATTTTACTTATCAACCACACATAGGCCAAGTCCTGGATGGACAAGGGCTAAATCTATCCTGTAGAAATAATGCCATTTGACAACACTTTAAGTGTTGTAGCTCTATCCTATGTAATTCTGGGATTTGTAGTTTTATAAGGTCTTTAGCCTTTGCTGCCTTACAGCATCCCTCAGCCTTCACATGCTTCTGGGTGAAGATGAGCCAGCTTATAAAAAAGATGACATCCCAGAAGGGCCTTCCTTTTACAAACTGGGAGGGAAAAGAGATCCTTGAATAACACTCAAGTTTTCCTAAGACAAACATTTTGATAACACGTTAACTATGACAAACCACATCTGATGTGGATTTGCTTAATGGCCTCGCTTAGGTGTAATGCCAACAATATGAGGCCTACAGAATGGCGCTGAACTATAGGTCTTATGCAAAGGAGGCTTAGCAGTTGGTATGGTAGCAGAACAAAGTACTGCCACATAGGGTACTATGTTCTCATGCTCCTCCTCTCTTCACTGAACATTCAAATGCATTTTTATTTCTTCTTCTTTATTGATATAGAGGGGTTGCACAGGGCTCTTTGTAATATATATCACAGACAAAGTAAAAGTTCATAAGCAATTATCATTACAGGTTGAGTTTCCCTTATCCTAAAGGCTTTGGACCAATCATATACTGGATTTCAGAGTTTTTCAGATTTTGGAATATTTGCATATACAGTGGACCCTTTCTTTCCATTAGGGTTTGGTTCCAGGACCAGCACCCCTTGGATACCAAAATCTGTGGATGGTCATTTAGTACACAGTACCATACTAAAATGGTGTCCCTTATATAGAATGGCAAAAATCAAACGTTGCTTTTTGGAATATATCTATGTATTTTCAAAATGATTGAATCCGTGGATATGGAATCCATGGATACAGAGGGCTGACTGTACATAATGAGATATCTTGGAAATGGGACCCAAGTCTAATTGTGAAATTCATTTATGTTTCATACACACACCTTATAGCCTGAAGCTAATTTTATGTACAGTCCGCCCTCTGTTTTCATGAGGTATCCATTCCGGACACTACTACCCTACGAAAATGGAAACTCGCACATATTCAAGCCCCATAGGCTTGAATGGGGGTGTGTACCCATAAGCAGCTGCGGGCGCATGTCTCCTTTTAATCCCCTCTATTTGCTCCTCTCAAGTAAACAAGGGTCACGGATATGAAGTCCATGCAAATGGTGGAGCAACTGTACAATATTTTTAATAATTTTTTGCATGAAACAAAAGTTGGGTACACTGAACCATGAGAAAGCAAAGGTGTCATCATCTGAGCCACCCATGACAAAAGTTTTGGATTTTAGAATATTTCAGATTTTGGAATTCAAGATAAGAGAGACTCAACCTGCATCAATTATTATTATTATTATTATTATTATTTTACTTATTTATATCCCGCCTTTCTCCCAATATAGACTCAAGGCAGGTAACAACATATTTAAAACAATGCAAATTGAAAACCATGCAAAAGCATTAAAAGCATAAATATAAGGTGCAAAAAAATCAATGAAACAATTTGTGAAGTTAAAAACATAACATTAAAATTACAATAATGTAGTAAAAGACTATATACAAATGTGAAAATCAAAATTGTAATAAAATACAACAACCAACCATTCACTCTCCCATAATAATAGAAACTGGGGTTATCTACTGAAGCTATGGCTACCAGTCAGTATAGGTATGCATCACCACCAATAGCAAAAGCAATGTATTAGTTGTTAGGGAAAGCAAGATGAAGAATACAGTCATACTTAGCTTACGTCCTTTTGTTGAGGCACCTATAGGCACCAAGCTTGCAAACCAAGTGAACAAAATATTGGACTAGGCCCTTGGTCATTTTCTGTTCTAATCAAAACCATTTTTAAAGCACTGAAATTACAAAGAACAAATTACACAATAAAACAAGCAATGGTTAGAAAGTTGATTAAAAGTAACTGAGCAGCACCAGGAAGGATTTTGTCCGAGTTCCTAAAACTGAACAGAGTAGGCACAAAAGTGTGCTCCTTTGGGGAAAGATGTGCCAAAATGAAAGTGTCAAAAAATATAAAAGCTTTTTCCCTGACCACCATCTACTTGGGCTGCTGCCACACAGCAGGATTAGTGCAATTTGACACCACTTTATTGTTCATGGTTCCAGCCTATGGAATCCTGGGATTTGTAGTTTATTGTGGCACCAGAACTCTCTGACAGAGAAGGCTAAATACTTCACAAAGCTACCAATCCCAGCATTGAACCATGGCAGTTAAAGCTGTGTCAACCCGTATTAATTCTGCAGTGTGGATGCAGTCTCTGTCTCAGACAGCACAGGTATCCAGGAAAGAGTTTTTCAGGGGAAAAAAAATCTTAATGTTCAGGTTGGTTAGTGAGATGGTTAAGTGGTCCTTACATTGACCCCTAAGCTATGGACAAAGTACTAACATCAGAACTAGCACCAACTAAATTTATAGTCTTATACCGTTTTCCTCCAGAGTTTCTGCCCGGTAACTCAATGGGATTGTCTTCTGCAGCATAAATGCCATTTGAAAACTAAGCCCTGCTGGGCTTCCAGCTGGTCTGTTTTATACTTATTAATTCAGTTTTTTTAAAAAAAAAATCTCTGTTTTGCATCCTGCTTTCACTGCAAGTCAACAGATAATAGAAATATATATAAATCAATTAGCACTTGCAAATGAGCATGCCTGGGGTATTGTTTTTTTCTCCTCTAGGAAGGGTGCTAACTCATACCTACAGGAGAGACTGACTTGCTCAAGCCTTCTTACAATATTGTATCACAACAGAGAACTGGACCCAAGATTCTTCTGTCACAAACTAAGCAACAACAATCTCAAAAGGAAGGAGTAAAAGGTGGGAAAGTCTGATAAAACATAATTAAGAGTCTTTTAAAAACAATTTGGCAGTTTCAGGTATTTCTAACTCATGCATTCCTGGCATTATTCCTTGCCAATTTCCTGCAAGGCTTAATCTAAGAGGGAATCTGCAGTAGGAACATAAGGCCAAACAGCAGACATGCAAATCACAGGAAAGGATTTCACATGTGAGTTACATGGTAAAAATTTGCTCATGTGATGACAATTAGCTATGCAGCCTTAGGGTTGACTCTCAAATGTAGGCATTCTTACATTACACAGGCCTGCAAAACTGATGGTCTTAATTTTTTTTTAATGTATGCTGGTTTTATAAGAATCTGGCATTCTCAATCAAAAAAATGACCTCAGATCTGCTCCACTTGCTTTGACATTTCTATGTTCCAGTATGTGACTAAATGAAATGATCCTGCAAAGAATTCGTGTGCAAAGAGTAAGAAAGGGACTAAAATCTTCTAACTGACTTTCAAATCACTTTAATTCGCTGATATGAGATGCATAAATCCATTCAAAAGCACTAAAAGAAATTGCACTGGAACATTAGCGTCCAATTCTTAATCAAAGCTGAGTAGAAACTGAATTGATAAAAATATTAAATTTGTGAAAGAACTGTGTGTGTACAACATTTTAATTCTTTTTTTAAATATAGCATCCTAAAATACATTAAAACAGCCACAATATTGAAAAAAGGTGCCCTCTCGATTTCATGCCTGTGTTATCAGCCGTATGTAACGCAATATAAAATGGTTAGTTGGGGGAGTTTATTTTCAGCCAATGGGCACATTAAGAACCAAAGAAAAGTTGGATCAACCCTACTGTTACTTCTCAGTGTAAAACAAGCATTTGTCACAAGATCCCATAAATGGCATAACTGCAGGAAGAATAGCAGTGAAATAGAAAATGGACCCATCCCTACCCCAAAGCAATGGACCTCCAACCATTCCTATGGACCTAGCCCTGAATGTCACTTGGAAATTTCAACTAGCAGAGAATGTCACTACTAGAATATACACTAATGTAGGAGTGTGTCGAGGCCATGGGATCCATCTACTCAATCCAATTTGTTTCTCAACCCAAGTCAAGGCACTTTTTCTTACTTTAAATATCTTTCAAAGCTTGGGACCTGATCCCTTAAAGGACTATCTCCTATCCCTCTTGCTTTAGGATCAATGGCTGCTCTCTTCTTATTACACATAATTGGTGACAAAATTTGCAGCAGTTGTCTCAATGGTACCCAATCCGGTATCAGTTATACAGTGGGCTCTTGAGGTTTGGTTCCAGAGCCCCCATGAATAGCAAAATTTGTGGATGCTGCAGTCCCATTAGATACAATGGCATAATAAAATGGTGTCCCTTATATAAAATGGCAAAATCAAGAATTACTTTTTGGAATATGTATGTATGTATGGAATATTTTCAAGCCATGGATGCTTGAATCCATTAATAAAAAAATCCATGGATATGGAGGACTGACTATAGGACCAACCACAATTTTTGAGCCTGATATATTAAGTACACAAATCACATAGCCCATACTTTGTCACACAGCCACTTTCATCACAGTCTGATGGCTACTTTCCCAGGATCTACTGCTATACTGTGTACTGAATCTGCCATGCACAGAAGCATATTTTGACACTGTCAGACTTGATGGAAAAAGCAAGGAAATCAGGACAGAAACAAACAATATTGTGGATGTGTCATGATTTGGTGTTAACTACATTAAATAGCAGAGGAGAGCCTAACAGACATAAAAATCAGTTTCCACAAATACCTCCCCCAAACAACATGTTTCTACCTCTTATGGTAGGAAAAATGTGTTAAACTGTGTTTTGACCAGTGTGTGGTCAACTGAGGAGATGATATTTTAGTGTCCTGAATATTTCATTATATTGTCCTGAAGACTAGAAGGTGCAGAATAAAGCGTGCAGAATGGTAAAAACCCTACAGTGGAACAAATAGAAGAAACAAAGAATTTTCATAAGCAATACAAGCTGCAGGTTAATTTTAGGATTAGCACAGAATGCACACAGCCCTGGAAGGATTTACTTGATTGTTTCCTCTCATGACCTTTTTATATGAGACACTAAAATAAGGATGGATCCACACAGCTCATTAGTGGACCATATACATTTTGATAATGGAACACACTCCTTCCTCGGAATGTAGTGGAGTCTCCTTCCTTGGAGGTCTTTAAGCAGAGGCTGGATGGCCATATCTTGGGGATGCTTGGGTTGTGATTTCCTGGGTTGGACTGGATGGCCCTTGTGGTCTCTTCCAACTCTATGATTCTGTGATTCTACATTGCAAAGGCTCCATTGTAATTCCCAGTTCCAGCATCTTTAATTAAAGGATCTCAAGAAAGAAGGCTTAGCGAGCCACTGAAAGTGAAATAATACAGTGTTGAACCATATAAAGGTCTATAGCTGCATCCACACTGCAGAAATAATAATTATTATTATACACCTTCCTCCTTGTATGGCAACTAAATAGTGGCTAAATAGACTGGTTTGATACCACTTTAACTGCCATGGTTCAATGCTCTGGTGTCACAACAAACTACAATTTCCAGAATTCCATAGCACTGAGCCACGGCAGTTAAAGTAGTGTCAAACTGGATTATTTCTGCAATGTGTATGCAGCCTCTAATTGTATAAAGTATGGGTATTCCTTGCCTAAGAAAACCCTATGAAATTCATGGAGTTGTCATTAGTAACCAGGCAACTAGAAGGCACATTTACATGGACATGCCCCAATTCACTATACATGCAGCTTCATACCCTTATGGTTTTTTTTTAAATTTACATGTTAAATTGACCATTTTATTAGACTACAGCTTTATGGTTGAAGTGGGAAGCACAAAAAGTATTGCTAGACAACCAGTCAAGCTGTTTAACACCACACTGCCATCTTACTCTGTATCCATAATATTGACTCTGAAGTCAGCTCCCAGTCTTTTCCTCTTTTTTTTTTCTATTAAAGAGGGGAATTAGTTATTAAAAGGTTGTACTATGTGGAACTTTTCCCACCTTTCCCCAAGCACTAAAACATATTGGTTGCCAAGCTCAGAGACATAAAACACTGCCTTTGTCCAGATTATGTGTGGGTGGGCAACACACAAGCTTCCTTGCTCCTTTCCTCCACTTCTCCCAAGGCACTTCAATGGAGAAAACTGTTATTTCGGCTCCTGGCTCCTGCCAAACAACTATTATATAACCGTGCTTAGTTAAGGGGTGGATTTTTGGCACCAGTAAATAAAGTCTTAAGGTAGGGACATTCCACACTCCTGGTGTGACAGCCACTAAATTTTAGAGATGGGAAAACCTGTCTCTTCTACTTTCTCCTATATCCATATATTTCTGAAATCCAAATTCTTTCCATCCTGAATATTAAGAAAGTGCAAAATTTGATAAATTACACACACACACACACACACAACCTAAAAGGAAATTCTTCTCTATGGGAACTGGCCAAATTTAATCAGTATAGTGATTCATAGCATGGAAAGGCTCACGTTGGACTTGTCTGATGTAAAGGTGTTAGAGATTAAGAGTTTATCAGAGAGAGAAAAATAAGTGGCAACCATAATTAAGTCTTCATATGGTTGAAAACACAGGGATTAAATTTCAGTATAATTAGTGTGTTTATCATGCTTAGCAATGGCTCATTCATACCACCTTCTGTTGAATGGAAGAAAGAAAAAAATATCTATCTCTAGATGAAGAAACAGAAAATGGATCCTGGCTGCTTTGGCTGAGCAGAATTAAACTACTCCAATTTGATTTTAATTATTTTAAGTCCTTGCTAATTGAATTCAATTAATTTTAAATCCTTATTAATTCTTAATAAGTATTAATTTTAATCCCCCACCCACCAACTTTCCGACGTCTGTGACCGCACATGGAAAATACTACCTTTTTCCCTAGCAGAAGGAAGCAACATTCAAGCAAATCTCTAGACCAATCAACACATGAAAATCATTACAGTGCTTTTGGTTGCCAGTCAGTCTCTAAGAGGCAGGGAGGAAACTTTACACCTTCCACTCAATGTGCCAGTTTTGCCAGGTATAATGGATTCATTATTTCTATAAATGTAATGGTAGGTGTGACTTGTACCAACATGATGGAAAAATGTCAAATGTTCTCTCTCTCTCTCTCTCTCTCTCTCTCTCTCTCTCTCACACACACACACACACACACACACACACACACACAAATGATTCACTCATTTTTTTTGTCCTAAGGAAATGCGGATCTCCGCACTGATGCATATTGGAGTTGTTGTTCCCATTACGTTTTGGGTTTGCGAATCTAGTCATTTTAACCCTTGTGTTATTCACACATGCCATCGTCTCGGGTTAAAATCGAGCCACCTCCCTTCCTTTAACGAGGCAGAGCAATCCAAATCGATTTAGAAGCGTATTCACATTGCCGACGATGCGGATAGATGCAGATCTTTCAGGAAAAATGGGGGGGGTAACGGTATCAAATATCTCAGGTTAAGTGGCTTTTTTGCCGCTGCGCCCCCCCCCCCAAGTGCATCAGGTTTATTAGGAACATGTGTGAACACCAAGGATTCAACCCGAATTCATCCCGGATTATTTTTGTAGTGTGAATGGGGCCAGTCAGAGAGAGAGAGAGAGAGAGAGAGAGAGATGACTTGGTGGGTTGTTTTTCCCATACCACCATGCTAACTGCAAAGAGAAGAGTGCAATGATGAAGTTTGCTATGCCACTAAATTTGGACACTTCAGGAAGATGGAACAAATTAACACTAAATTTGGGTACTATGAAAACTCAGTTTGTGACATAATTATGGTTATTCTCATGTGGAAAACTATTTCAAATTGAATTTATGTCTAGTTGCAGTCAAGTGGGAGGGAGGGAAAATTCCACAATTCAAGAAGGATATTGACAAGCTGGAACTGAACTGGGGAAAGATTTGGAACCATACATTATGAGGAGCAGCTTAGGGAGCTGGATGTGCTTAGCCTGAAGAAGAGAAGGTTAAGAGGTGGCATGATAGCCATGCTTAAATATGTGAAAGGATATCAGATGGAGGATAGAGCTAGCTTGTTTTCTGCTGCTCCAGAGACTAGGACACGGAGCAATGAATTCAAGCTACAGGAAAAGAGATTCCACCTAAACATTAGGAAGAACATCCTGAGGATAAGAGCTGGTCAACAGTGGAATATCCATCCCAGAAAAATGGTGCAGTCTCCTTTTGGGGAGGTTTTTAAACAAAAATTGAATGGCCATTTATCAGGAGTGCTTTGACTGTGTGTTCCTGCGTGTCAGGGGGTTGGACTGGATGGCCCTTGTGATCTGTTCCAACTCTACAAAAAGATTAGCATCTAGTTGTGTGAACTCTTACATATACTAGGCAGAGACAGGAGGCAGATTAAATGTATATTGGAATGTGCACAGATATACCTTGATGCATTATTTTCAAACAAATATTCATTCCAATATGCATACCATTCCACAGCTTTGCACAGTAAGCACACACAAGTTGGCTCACCATGACAACATTTATCAGCCTACATTGCTTTGGAAGGTAGTGAAGCCAAGAATCTTTCATATTCAGAAAAAGCAGGGATATCTGAAACATTTCATGGGGCTTCCCAAGGGCAATTACCACAGGTCCAGGGGGCTAATATTTAATTCAACACATGTGTAAATTTTACACATACAAAACTTTGGGAAGAGGAAGAGGGATTGGGCCCCCCAAAACTCAAGTCCCCTTGAGCTACTCTTGTGCCCCCTTGGGGTTGCCACCTCACAATTTCAGAACAACCAACTGTTTTCTTTTCTTAGAATAACCACTTTTACCGCCAATTTCTTTGATCAAAATTCTGTCTTCCCACCCACTCATGCTCCTTCCACAAGCAAGACTCCATTACTGACAAAATGTTATAAAAATATGGTATATGTCATTCTCTTCATTTGTTCTTTTTCAAGTTAATGCCCTATACATGCCTAACAACTTGGAAGAGGGAATACAACACATCTTCTAAGAAGCTATGCTACAAGCCAGGAAAATCAAGACCCACTTTCATGGCAAAAGGAGAGGCAGGATCATATCCAAGTGCTAAGCAATAACTCAAATGAGATGCTACTTCAAGAATACTTCACTAAGCATCCCTAATCTTTCCATGTTTCTTTACCTTCAACCTAATGGTTATTTCACTGAACAAATTGTTACTTAAGACTAGGATATATGGTACCAAGAATAGCCAAATGATGGCTGCTTTATATGTACACATTGCCTGCATTTGATGCATGAAATCCTAGGTGAAAAACCAATATGTACATGAACTGAATATACCTGCAGGCAACCTTTTCGCTGCCATTTCAGTCCTCCTTTCATACATAGAAGTGAAAAGTGATAGATTATAGATGAGGCTACAACTCACTGTGGCGGGTTACAAACGGCCCTCAAGGGGCCGTTTTCCTGCTGCCGCCATTCGCTGCATAGGGAAGCCCCAGCGGCCAGACCGCTAGGCTTCCCCGCGCAGCGAAAAAGGAGTGCCGAAATGGCGCTCCTTTTCGGAATGCGGAAGTGGCGCCGCAAGGGGTGGAGTGCGCCCTCGCAGCGTCACTTCTGCCACGACACGTCTGGACGCCGCCATAAAGTCCGCGCTCCACACGTACTGGGAGGAAGGGCCGTCAGGAAGGTAAGAACCTTCCTAACCCTAATACGGCCCTTCCTAACCCTAGTACGCGCAGAGCGTGTACTTTATGGCGGTTTAATAACCCGCCTTAGTTTATATGTGAACAGCACTCCTAATGAAATATTAGGAAGAATATGCTCACAGTAAGAGGGGCTTGACAGTGGAATATGCTGCCTCAGAGTTTAGTGTAGTCTCCTTCTTTGGAGATTGTTAAATAGGGGCTGGATATGACCTTCTGTCAGGAGTGCTTTGATTGTGTCCTTCTGCACAGCAGTAGGTTGGATTGGATTGCCTTTGTGGTCTCGTCCAACTCTATGGTTCTATTAAGGTGTCCATAGGTAAAGCTAAAGGTTTCCCTTGACATGACTGTTTAGTCATAACCAGCTGTAGGAAGTGGTGCTCATTTCTGTTACTAAGCCAAAGAGCCAGCGTTGTTTGAAGACGACTCTGGTGGTCATGTGGCCAGCATGACTACACTGAACATTGTTACTTTCTCACCGAAGTGGTACCTGTTTATCTACTTGCACTTTTACATGCTTTTGAACTGTTAGGTTGGCAGAAGTCAGGACTAGTGGCAGGATCTCACCCCATCATGCAGCACTTGGGCCTCGAACTGCCAACCTTCTGACTTCAGAATTGGCATTTTAACCACTAAGCCACCACCCAAGCTTCTAAACAAGCTAGTGAATCCTTTTTGGGTGTACCTTCAGTTAACATCAACCTGGATTTGCAAATGCAGGGTGCATGAAATGGTTTCAGGAGGGGGAACCATTCTCTTCAAGCCTTGGTCCCCCCCCCACCTGCAGCCCTTCAAATGGGGGCTGTATTCACCTGACAGGATATCTGAGCTGGGAACACATAATGCAAGCTAAGGATGGATAATTCTTTCCCACAGGAGAAGAAATATATAAATGTCACTAATAGCACACTGGAGACACACAATTATTTCACTAGAATTCATATACAGTGGTTGCATACTCCTACACTTAAAATATATAATTCAACATGGCCACAATTATTTTGTTTCCTCTAACATTGCTAGAAGTTTCTTCAGATTTTAAAACTGTTTCAGTTTCTCTTTCTTCAATATGCAGGTTATTTCATGTGTGGGAGTGAAAAGCCATAGATTATAGCTCAAGCTACAACTCACTTAGGTTCTATGTGAAGAGCTCTTGAAAAGACCTGGAAAAAACATCATATACCCAAAGAAGAACACATCAATTGTATTTCCACAAATGAAAGGCTGCACTCAGGAACCAGAGAAAGAAGCCACAAGTGTTTTATGTACAATTCTCTATACTGTGCAGTCTTGCTTTGCCCATCACCCATTTCCCATGCAGCACTTCGGGCTTTTATATCTCCCAGTGCAATGTCTCCTCAGATGTAAGTCCCAATGAATTCAGTTGGACTTACTCCCAGGTTACTGTGTTGCTGTTGTTGTGTGCCTTCAAGTTGTTTCCAACTCAAACCACTATGCCACGCTGGTTCCTACAGGTTACTGGATACAAGATTCCAACAGTTTTTTCTTACTGAAAATGTCATGTACCAACGGAGTCTTGCTTGCAAGACAGTGGTCAAATTTCAATTCTCTGCTAACCTTTTGACTTCACATCATTCTACATAGTAAATTAGCACAAAGAGTGCAAAATTCAACATTTAATTTTAAAAAAGGGAACAATGCTGTTTTAACTTTTGGAAAGATAAGAAGTAGGGAAGAACAAAATGACCAGACTCCACAACATGCTAATTTGGCAGCAACAAGAAAATCGCCAGCAATAAGTGGTCCTTTATCCCCACAGATTTAGCCACTGGACTTGTTCCATGAACCCCATCGTTTGTCTTCCACTGCTAACATTTCCCCCATTCCCTTCAATCTTGAGAGTAAGAGCCATTTCATACTGGAATATGAATGGCTGTAGACTTTCCATTGTTGGAAGTTTTTTAAAAGAGGGTTCAGAATGTTTCCAGAGGAGGGTGACCAAAATGGTGAAAGGTATGGAAACCATGCCATATGGGAGTGGATATGTTTAGCCTGGAGAAGAGAAGGTTAAGAGATTATAGGATAGCCCTGTTTAAATATTTTAAGGGGTGTCATATTGAAGATGGAACAAGCTTGTTTTCTATGCTCCAGAGACTAGGACACAGAGCAGTGGATTCAAACTACAGTGGTGCCTCGGGTTACGAAATTAATTCGTTCCGTGGCACCATTCGTAACCCGAAAAGCCTTCGTAAGCCGAATTGCCATAGGCGCTAATGGGGAAAAGCCGCGATTCCGTGCGAAAAAGCCGAAAAAAGCACCAAAAGTTTTTTCGTAACCCGGAACAATGTTTTCCTATGGGATTTTTTCGTATCCCGAAAATTTCGTAACCTGGGTATTTCGTATCCCGAGGTACCACTGTACAGAAAGAGGGATTCCATCTCAGCTTTAGAGACAGTGAGAGCTGTTTGACAGTGGAACACACTCCCTTGGAGAGTAGTGGAGCCTCCTTCTTTGGAGGTTTTTAAACAGAGGTTTTTAAGCACCATCAATATGTCCTTGCCAGTACTTGACTCTATATGAGTTGTAACGTTTTATGTAAGTGCTACATGCTGTATTATATGTGTTAAATCTCTGAAGGCATGAAAACAACTCCTATTTCTGGATGAAAGACACTTACTGAGAAAGGCATTCTCTTGGCTCTTGTTACTCTCCATCCAGTGCAAATAGTTGCAACATCAAGGAATCACATTTTCTATTAATTTTATTTTAAAAAAAAAAACATGCACCGATAGGTCGCACCACAAGCCCAAAGGCAGCACCGGGGGGGGGGGGGATGGTGGATCTACCAAAAAATGAGGAGGGATGTTAAACACCTCTCTGCCATTAGTCCCTCCCCTCCAGAATAATGTGGTTCAGATCTGTCATTCCCACTTGTTGAACACGCTGCAGAATTGTTTTCTTTTTCTTTTTCAAAAACAAAGGCCCCATTCCCACTGGGCAAAAAAAAGCGGCTTATTTCGCTTCGATTCTGACTCGGATTCTGACCCATCATTCCCATTAAAAACGAGTGCAAACAGACCCAGGTTTTTTTACCCCTGTTTTCGTTCCCATTGGTATTTTCCCTGTGGTAATTTGAAGTGGGTTATTTTGCTCCCCGTTCCCATTGCCCTTCCAGAACCTCTTTTTTTAAAAGCAGCTGTCAGTCAAGTGCTTAAGTGCTTGACGTCACAGCCAATCAGGCGCTGAGGCGCTTTTTCCCTCTGGGAAAGGGAAAAGGGAGCCTCTATTCACCCCAAATCCCTTTGGGTCCCAGACTATTTTGTGTCTTCCCATACTTCCTCTGGGAAAGAGAGAAGAGGAGCCTCTCTTTGCCCCCAATCCCTTGGCGTCCAGCCTCTTCTGTGTCTCCCCAGATTCCCTCTGGGAAAGAGAGAAGGAGCCTCTATTCCCCTCAAATCCCTTGGCGTCCAGGCTCTTCTGTATCTTCCCATAGTTCCTCTGGGAAAGAGAGGAGGAGCCTTTATTCCCCCCAAGTCCCTTTGCCTCCCCCATTGCTCCCTGGGCTGTCTGGGGGCAATCATGCAGGCATGTACTGCAAAGCCCATCTGGTGCTCAGGCGCTCAGGCAGAGGCAAAAAAAGAAAATAATAATAATAATAATAATAATAATAATAATAATAATAATAATAGTTAAAAATGGTATTTAATGGCTCTCCTCACACATTGGTCTATGAATGTGGAGCAGGGGGGAGGTTGCAGGGGAAGTAATGTGTTTACTGCGTTTGGAGCTCAATGTAGCATGATCGCCTTATCCTGCTTCCCAATCCACCGGGGGAAAGACTATGCGAACGGAAGAAAATGGTGCTGGCGATGCAGGAAAAAGAACAAAGAGGGTGACACCCCCAGGCCAGCCCCTTGAGCACTGCTCCTCCCATCCCCACGTTCCCAAATCAGACACCCTTTCATTCCCATTCATTTGCCCAGAATCAGACTTAGGAGGCACAGGAAAATTCGCTAAAAAGCCTCTATTTTTTTAAACCGATTTATCGACATAAAATTCAGATTTCTCAGGATAATTTGATTCAGATTCAAATCCCAATGGGAACAATATCGGAGCAATGCAGGTCGAATGCGCGCTCAAATAGAAACGATGTACCCATGATTCGCGTCCTGATCCGCATTATAGGCCAGTGGGAATGGGGCCAAAAACGCCAAAAAAGTAGTGTCAGAAAAAGCAGATTTTTTGCATTTGCATCGCTTTACCGTGATTGAAACCAATCACACCAGGATCAGAACCAGTTTCAAATGGGAATGACGGTCATATAAACCAATCAGAAGTTCGCTTTATATCATAGTGGGAATGAGCCTTTAGATTAGTATAAATTTCTTGTTGTTGTTGTGAGCCTTCAAGTCATTTCCAGTTCATGGTGACCCTAAGACGCCATGGGGTTTTTAAAGCAAGATTTGTTCAGAGGAGGTTTGCCATTGCTTCCTCCTGAGGCTGAAAACATGTGACTTGGCCAGAGTCATCCAGTGGGTTGCAGGGCAGATTTGGGAATCGACTCCTGGTACTTAGAGACAAACTGGTATTTCGTGTTTTTGTGAGCATGGCTGTTGGATTAGTTTCTGGAGACCAGAGTTCAGTTCTTGCTCAGCCATGGAAATCCATTGGATGATCTTGGGCAAGTCACACACTCTCAGCTTCAGGGGAAGGCATGGACAAATCTCCTTGTAACAAATCTTGCCAAGAAAGCCCCATGATAGAGTCACCTTAGGGCCACCATAAATTGGAAATGACTTGAAGTCACACAACAGAGAGAGAGAGAGAGTTTTATGAAGCACCAGCATGCTTTGACAGTGAAGGCTCAAGACCTTGCAAAACTACAAATCCCAGGATTCCAATGGTGTAAATGTAGCCTTAGATCCTGCTAACCCCCCATACATGTAAAAGGACCCAAATTGTGGAAGTTTTCTGTCTCGCTACAGGCATGAGCCAGAACAGAATGACCAGACATCCTCCTTTTCCAGGACATAGCCTACATTTCAACCTTCTGTCTGGGAAGAATTTCAGGATGCCCTTCATTTTGAACATGACTAAGAAGCATGGATTTACATTTATAGGTGTGTTTTTAGCTTTTCTGAGCTTTTTCAGAGCTTCTTCTTTTGTACCCATGTCCCTTTTTGCAAGAGCCTGGCTGGTGTTGTGGTCTGAGTGGAGACCAGGGTTTGAATCCATGCTCAGCCCTGGAAACCCACTGGGTGACCTTGGGCAAGTCACAATCTCTCAGGGTGACCAGATGTGCTAAATGCAAAGGATAAGGCACTGCAAAATGTGGGACATTCAAGAAAAATATAGGACATTACCAAATTTTTTTAAAAAAAAAACCTCATATGAATATTAAATTAATGCTTCTGAGTCATGCTCAAAATGGAGGACTTTTTGGAATTCGTCCTGGATGGAAGCTTGAAATGTAGGACAGGTCCTGGAAAAAGAGGACATCTCTTACCCTCCACTCTCAGCCTCAGAAGGTGGCCATGGCAAAGACCCCTCTGAAGAAACGGGCCAAGAGAACCCTCTGAGATGGTCTTAGGGTCACTAAGAGACTTGAAGACACACCACACACCTTTTGCTCCAAAAGCTGTGATATGTTTGCCTTGTTGTTGTTGTGTGCCTTCAAGTCGTTCCCAACTTATGGCGACCCTTTCATGGAATTTCCTTGGCAAGGTCTGTTCAGAGGGGAGGTTTGCTGTTGCCTTCCTCTGACGCTGAGAGAGAAAGTGTTTCGCCCAATCTCACCCAATGAGTTTTCATGGCCGAGTGGGGGATTAGGAACCCTGCTCTCCTGAGGCTGAGAGAGCGTGACTCGCCCAAGGTTACCAGGCACAAACCACACATCTTTTTGCTCCAACTTTTCTTTTCAACCCCTTCCACTCAACCTTCGCCTTCTTGCTCCCAGTTCCCTCCCCCCCACACACACACCAGTCTAACAGCTTCCCCTTTCCCTGGGTTCCCACAGCCCCCCATTTTGCCCTCCTGTCCACTAGTTGTTGTAGTTGTGTGCCTTCAAGTCATGTCTGACTTATGGTGACCCTAAGGCAAACCTATCCTGGGGTTTTCTTGGCAAGATTTGTTCAGAGGAGGCTCGCCATTGCCATCTGAAAGAATGTGACTTGCACAAGGTAACCCAGTGGGTTTCCATGGCTGAGCTGGGATTCGAACCATGGTCTCCAAAGTCCTAGTCCAACACTCAAACCACAACACCCAGACCCTTCTTTCCTTATTTCTCCCTCCCCAGACCCTTCTCTCCTCATTCCAGGTTCCCTCAGAAGATGCACAGATAAGGAAACGTGGGAGTTGCTGCCTATTTCCCTCAGCTTTGGGCAGGATTGGCCAGACGTCCTCCTTTCCCAGGACCTGTCTTCCTTTCTTTTCCCCCCTTCTATCCAGGAAGCATTCCAAAATGTCCTCCTTTTTGAGCATGACGAAGAAGCATGGATTTACATTTATAGGAGTCTTTTGAGCCTTTATTTGGTCATGTCCTAAATTTTTTTGCATGTCTTGCATTTTGCAGTGCCTTGTCCTCCTTTGCGGTGAAGACCTCTGGTCACTCTGGCTTTGGGGGAACTCTGAGCTCCTTCTTAGGTTCAGTCTACACTGCAGAAATAATCCAGTTTGACACTGCTTCAAACTGCCAGAGCACCATGCTATGGAAACTTGGGACTTGTAGTTTTCTGAGAAACATTTAGCCTTCTTTGTCAGAGAGCTCTGGTGCCACAACAAACTACAAATCCCAGGATTCCATTGCATTGAGTCAGAAAAGGCTGCAGCCACATGGTAGAAATAATCCAGTTTGACACCACTGGAACTGCCATGGTTCCATATTATAGAATCCTGGAAACGGTAGTTTTCTGAGATACATTTAGCCCCCTTCTCTGTCAGAAAGCTCTAGTGCTACCAGAAACTACAAATCCCAGGATTCCATACCTTTGAGTAAAAAAAAAGGGCTGCATCCACACTGCAGAAATAATCGTGTTTGACACCACTTTAACTCCCATGGCTCAATGCTATGAGATCCTGGGATTTGTAGTTTGTAGTGATATGAGAGCAAATCGGATTATTTCTGCAGCGTGGTTGCAACCAAAGTGGTATCAAACTGGATCATTCCTGAAGTGTGACTGCAGCCAAAGTGGTATCAAACTGGGTCATTTCTACAGTGTGGTTGCAACCATAAAACTGGATCTCTTCTTCAGTATGACTGCAAACAAAAAGTGTTATGAAACAGGATCATTTCCACAGGGTGGCTGCAGCCAAAATGGTATCAGGGAGGATCTCTTCTACAGTGTGGCTGCACCCAAAAGTGATATCAAACTGGATCATTTCCACAATGTGGCTGCAACCAAAGTGCTATCAAATTTGATTATTTCTACATTGTGGCTGCAACCAAAAAGTGCTATCAAACTAGATCATTCCTACAGTGTGGTTGCAACCAAAAAGTGGTATCAAACTGGATCAATCCAACAGTGTGGCTGCAACCCAAACGTGCTATCAGGGTGGATATTTCTGCAGCCTTAGCGGGGATGGGGGAGAGTTTTACCTGCAAAAGCCCGGCGCGATTCTCCTCCGTGCTCCCAGAAGAAGGAGGAGGAGGAGGAGGAGGAAGAGAAGAAGGAGAAGGAGAAGGGCTCGAGGCGGAGGTCCGATCCGGCGCTGAGCCTCGGTGCTCCCATGCAGCGAAAGGAAAGCCTCAGCAGAAGCAGCAGAAGCAGCAGCTGGAGATCAGCCTCATCCCTGGGCAAAGGCTGGCACTCCCCTTGGCATCAGGCTCTCCCTCCTGGGCACTGGCATGCAAAGCGACTTCCAGGAAAGAGAGGAGGAGGAGGAGGAAGAAGAAGAAGAAGTAGAGGAGGAGGAGGAGGAGGAGGAGGAGAACATGGCAAACCCCTCCCTGCCTCCTTCTCTCCCTCCCTTTGGGACCCTTCTGCTGTGTGTGTGTTTGTGTGTGTGTGTGTGTGTTTGTGTGTGTGATGTGCTTTCTTAAGTCGTTTCCCACTTATGCAAATAGGGTTTTCTTGGCAAGATTGCTTTACAGGGGAGGTTTTGCCCTTGCCTTTCCCCTGAGGCTGAGAGAGTGTCACCCTTTGAGTTTCCATGGCCAAACAAAGAATCGAAGCCTGGGTCTCCAGAGCAGTACTCAAGCGCTCAGACCACTACCCTGAGGTTTTCTTGGCAAGATTTCTTCAAAAGAGGTTTTGCCATTGCCTTCCCCTGAGGCTGAGAGAGTGTGACTTGCCCAAAGTCACCCAGTGGGTTTACATGGCTGAGCTGCAATTCGAATCCTGGTGTCCAGGGTCGTAGTGCAATGCTCGAACCACTACACCCCATTGGCTCTCTGAACATAACAGAGGCCTTAAGAAACCCTGGGGTTTTCTAGGCAAGATTTCTTCAGAGGGGAGGCTTGCCGTTGACTTCTCCTGAGGCTGAGAGAGTGTGACTTGGCCAAGATCACCTGATTTAAAAGATTCAAAAGTGTGTTATTGTCATCTGTCTTTAAGTTGTTCCCGACTTACGTCATCCCTATCCCAGTGTTTTCTTGGCCAGATTTGTCCAGAGGGGTTTTCCCATTGCCTTCCCCTGAGGCTGAGAGAGTGTGACTCACACAAGGTCACCCAGCAGGTTTGCACAGCCGAGCTGGGACTTGGTCCCTGATCTCTAGAGTTATAGTCCAGTACTATCCTGGGGTTTTCTTGGTAAGATTTGTTCAAAGGAGGTTTGCCATTGCCTTCCCCTGAGGCTGAGACACTGTGACTTTCCATGGGTTTCCATGGCTGAGCAGGGAATCGAACCCTGATCTCCAGCTTCACGGTCCAACACTCAAACCAACATGCCACCCTGGCTCTTGTTTAAAAATACATACTTGTGGTTTGCCACTGCTATCTTCTGAGGCTGAGAGAATGTGACTTGCCCAAGGCCAGCCAGTGGGTTTAAAAGTGTGCTGTTGCCGTGTGCCTTAAAGTCCTTTCTGACTCATGGCAGCCCTAAAGCAAATCTATCCTGGGGTTTTCTTGGCAAAATTTGTTCAGAGGAGGTTTGCCATTGCCTTCCCCTGAGGCTGAGAGAGTGTGACTTGCTAAAGGTCACCCAGTGGGTTTCCATGACCAAGCGGGGAATCAAACCCCGGTCTTCAGAGTTGTAGTCGAACACTCAAACCACTAGGCCACATTTGGTTGCGAACGTTTTGGAATTCCTCCTGGACAGAAGGTGGAAATGAAGGGCATGTCTATGGGGTCAGCATGAGTGAGGGCATCTACGCTGTAGAAAGAATGGGGTCTGACACCACTTTAACTGTCATTGTGGCTCCATCCTAAAAAATCCTGGGATGCGTAGTTTTGTGGGGCACCAGCACTCTTGGGCAGAGAAGGCAAAAGATCTTGTGGAACTGTAAAGGGCTTAAAACTGGATGTTGTCTTAAACATTTGATCACATTAAACAGGTTTGGTTTCCCTCACTTTTTAAAACTTTTTTTTTAAATAGCACCCAAGAGAGAGTGGAAGAACCAGGCACCCTCTTCAGCTGCTGTTTGAAAAACACACACACATACACACAAACCTCAGACACATTCAAAGTGTGCTGGTGCCTCAGAAAACTACAAATCTTGGGATTCTGTAGGATGGAGCCATGTCAGTTACAACAGTGTCAAACTGCATTTTTAAATACTGTACAGTATAGATGCACTCTACCTTGTTACTGGAAGTCTACAGCTGCATCCACAGTGCAGAAATAATCTGGTTTGACACCACTTTAAGTGCCATGGCTCAAGGCGATGGAATTCTGGGAATGGTAAGTTTTTTTCTATAGAGTTCTGCACTATAGAAAGAACTATAGAAATAGTGCAGTGTTGACAGTGGTGTTACTGGGTGCAGGGGGTTCAGATGGCACCCAGTGACCTCCTAAGCAGGGGTGACCCCATTGCTCCCCAAACATTTGCCTTTGGGCAGAAATGGGCTGTGGCCTTCACCTGTGTCCCATGAAAATGCTGAAGAGATGGTGTGAGTGGAGCAAAGCTCAGTGGGAGGAGAAAGGAGAGGTTCCTGTTTTTTGTTTTTTAAATAAAATTTCAAAAAAATATTTTTTAATTTACATTTTTTAAAAAAAAATTTAAAAAATATTTTAAAACCTCACATTTTACCAAATGTTCCCTTAAGTGCATGAAACTATGTACAATTAGGCTGTGCATGCAATATTGTAATTGGAAAGAATAATTTTCATTGTGCTACTTATTTATGTCACAACTATTGCCATTCCTTTCAGTGATATACGGGAACTGCAATTTAAGAGTAATGTTGGTACAAAAAACATGACTAAGGATTCTGTATCATGTGGTATGGGAGGAGGTCAGTGGGGGGTTGGCACCATGGATTCATGCACCAGATGACACCAACCCTAGTTATGCCCCTGAGTTTTGATACCACTTTAAGTGCTTTTGCTCCATCCTATGGAACCGTGAGATTTGCACTTTCTCTGCCAAAGAGTGCTGGTGCCTCAGAAAACTACAAATCCCTGGATTTAAAAGCAGTGTCAAACTGCATTATTTCTGCATGTAGATGCACCCTGGGTGGACGTAGCAAGAAATCTCTTCGGCTTTGGTCCTCCCCCGTTCCCTGCCTTCAACTTTCATCCAGCATCCTTGCTGTCCTTCCCCTGCCCATCCTCACCTGCAGTTACCAGACACAGCACAGAATTTCTTCTCCATACTTGCTGGAAGTGGAAGGTGCAAAGCAGGAGCTCCTGCTATTTCTCATCAGAGAAAGCACAGGTCTGGCTGAGACGAGTGCCTTGTTTCCATTCCCACTTTATGACATAGGAAGGACAAGGAGGAATGAGGGAAATCCCTAGGCAAAACTCCACCCAGTGCTTTGGCCCAGGGGCTTGATGATCCCTAGGTCACCAAACGACTTGACTATGCTCCCTATTGTCCAGTACATGAGGGCTGCCAAAGGGAATCCCACCCCAATCCCATTCTCCAATCCTGCTCTAAGACACCATCTTATCACACCATCATCATCATTATTGTTCTTGTGTGCCTTCAAGCCATTTCTTAGGACAACTCTAAGGAGATTATCAGACCAGGAAAAAGCCGGGAGTAAAAGGCATATTCCTGGCATAATTGTGCAATTGCGCTGAAGATTTTCCAACACATCATGCTCATCCAGGATTTATCCCATAAAGATCCAGGAATGCTCTAGCAACAAACCATTCCTGGGGAAGTCCTGGTTTAGTTGCAGGAGCATTCCTGGATCATCACGGGATAAGTCCTGGATAAGCACGGTGTGTCTGAAAATCTTCAGCCCAATCAGACGATTATGCCAAGAGCATGTCTTTCACTCCCAGCTCTCCCCCCATCTGATAATCTTTTTTTGACAAACCTATTATGAGGCTTTCTTGGCAAGATTTGTTCAGAGGGGGTTTTTGCCTTTGCCTTTCTGACATAGTGCAATGTGCCCAAGATCTGAGCATAGCCGAGCAGGGATGTAAACCCTGGTCTCCAGAGTTGTAGTCTGACACTCAGACCATTACACCATGCTGGCTCTGGCTCACATCATCATCACCACCATCACCTTCTTCTCCTGCTCCTGCTCCTCCTCCTCCTCCTCCTGCTTTTTCCCTAGTTTGAGACTCAAGGTAGATTGTTGTTGGTGGTGTTGTTGTGTGCCTTCAAGTCATTTCTGACATGGTGAACCTAAGATAAACCTATCGTGGGGTTTTCTTGACAAGATTTGTTCAGAGGAGGCTTGCCATTGCTATCCTCTGAGGATGAGAGAGTGTGACTTGCCCAAGGTTGCCCAGTGGGTTTACATGACCAAGCTGGGCTTCAAACCCTGATCTCCAGAGTCATAGTCCAATGCTCAAACCATTATACCACACTGGCTCCAATTTGGCTTACAGAAGTTGTAAAACATAGCTACAGCATATGCCAAATACAAAAGTTAAAAATATAACCAAATAATCCATAAAATTATTAAAAACAACAAATAAACAAAACAAAAAGTACAGCACAGTTCTGCAAGTACAACCCAGTCTCCTTGAACAAAGGCAGTCTTCAAAGGTCTGCTGAAATAGATGATAGATAGATAGATAGATAGATAGATAGATAGATAGATAGGAGTAGCAGAGCCTGGGAGCAGCCACTGAGAAAGCCCTTTCCCATGTTCCCACCAAATGTACCTGTGAGGGTAGTGGGAGATGGAGAAGACCTTCTGGAGGATCTCAGAACAAAGGCAGGCTCATGTGGGAGAATACATGACACCATCACATTTCAAGAGTAAGATAATGCAGTGAATTTAGCCTTTGTCACCAGGCAGATGGGTTTCCGAGTCCTTGCCAGTGTCATGGCTAAACATCCAGTGGTACAGAAAAGGTCAGTTTGAATTAGTGACCTGTTAGAGGCTTGTGGCACTTTGAGGCTGGGAAAACATATGAAGGTGGAGAACAGGTTGGGAGAATGAAATTTCCTCTTTTACTATCATGGTTGCACAGTTCTCATAGCGGGGTGGGGAAGAGAGGGGTCACGTTTGCATGCTTTTTACATTGTTTGCTTCTGTTCTATATAATAATAATAATAATAATAATAATAATAATAATAATAATTTGTTTTATTTATATACCGCAATTCCAAAGATCATAGCGGTGAACAGCAAGTAAGCTAATTAGCAAGTAAGCTAATTTGCCCCCAACAGTTTGGGTACTCATTTTAGCGACCTCGGAAGGATGCAAGCCTGAATCGAGCTTGGGCCCTTTTGCTGGTCTTGAACTTGCAACCTTGTGGTTTTGAGTGAATGGCTGCAGTACAGACATTTACCCACTGCACCACCAGGGCTCCATATATAACCGTTGGGAGTCCATCTTCCATTGTCCTCACCCTATGGGGGAATGTGCACCTGAGCCAAGAGTTTCCTCATTTAGCCAGCCATGGGAAATGAATTGTCAGACATGGAAGGCCTAGGCAGAGCCCAGTTCTACTATTGACTGTGAGGGGTTGCTCCCCATCAGTGAAAGGACTGGGATGCTTCTCTGCTGCATGCCATCTGCTGCATCATTTACCACCAATAAAGCTTATCTTACAGCAGTAACATGTGTCAGTGTTCAGGACCAAATAAAACCTTGGGGAGGCCTGGAGTAGTACCAGAATGTAAAAGAGTGGAAACCTGGTTACAATTCCAATGCTTCCCAAACTTTCTTGGTTATATTAAGACAAACCACTTTTTGCATTAGCACATGTCTATGTGAAAGAGGGGGGGAAAGGGGGGTTCTATTTGATTTAAATGTTGAGATCCCACCTTTCCAAACTAACTTTAAAAACAACAACAATATAACATTTGCAGCAGCAGTCCAATCCTCACCAACTTGAATCAGGTACATCTTTGACCATTCTGAAAGGGTGTCAAGAGGGATAGCACTGAAACTCATCAGTGAGATTATGCCACAGCTTTAGCAGGATTACAGTAAAAGCTATCATTCTACCCCTACAGAAGCATTTATTTATAATCTATATTAAGGACCTACTTTCACAGAATTGCTCTTGACAGTTTATCCAAAAACACTTAACCACACCGTTTAAATGGAGAAATTAGTAATATTCATAATAATTCCAGCAGAGGGCTAAATTAGAGCCAGACCTGGGAAGTCTGATCCATTTTGAATGGGTCTGTAGCACAACCCAGCATTTATTTACTCAGAAGTAAACCCCATGGAGTTCAGTGATAAACTGATAAAATGTCAGTCAGAGGTGGGAAACGATCAAAGGCAACACATCACACGCACCCCAAAAAAAACTTGGAGGATTGCATTCCCTGCTGTACCAACCACAAAGATTACTTATTTTCCTATCAAATGGCACCAGATGTGTTCTAGATGACAGGGGGCATTTTCTTCACATTTTTTGCTCCCTTGTGTCATTTTTAGTCCAAGGTAAGTACAAAAGTAAGTGAACTAGAAATCATTTTCTGTTCAATTCCTACTTTTAAAAGATTCTCCCATAGAATCTCAAGAACCATCCATTCCAACCCCCTGCCATGCAGGAACTCACAAACAAAGCACCCCTAACAGATGACCACCCAGCCTCTGTTTAAAGACCTCCAAAGAAGGAGACCACACTTTGAGAGAGTGTGTTCAACAGCTCTTACTGTCAGGAAGTTAAGGTAGAATTTCTTTTCCTGTAGTTTGAATCCATTGCTCCATGTCCTATTCTCTGGAGCAGCAGAAAACAAGATTGCTCCATCCTCAGCATGACACACCTTCAAATATTTAATCAGGGCTGTCATATCACCTCTTATCCTGAGTTGAAGACTATATTGTTCAGGGAAGCGTTCCCAGGCATTGTGTGACTGTTTAGCCGATTGTTATCTGATATTTTATTTTATTTGATCTCCAATGTTCTCAATCTGTTGCATCTTTATTTTATCTAAATCTATCTTGTATTATTATCTATTGTTTTATATGTGTTTTGTAGAATATTCGCCATTGGCAGGTTTCATTTTTATTGATTTTATTGTCTGTATGTACAGGGCTGTGTAAATCTACAGTGTTATATAAATAAAGTATAATAATAAGAATAATAAGAATAAGAAGAAGAATCCTTTTCTTCTCCACTTGGTCTAAAATGGCTGGGATGGGTGAAATGTGATGAAATTGAACCAGATGTCCCTTAAAGGAGTGGGAAATCATTTTTTTAACTCCTGGAGTGCGCTGCAGGCCACAAAAATGCCCCCACTTTAGATGGATTTGTAGCTAGTTGACAAACCAAATCCAAATCAATGGTTCATCATTCTGGAAAGAACTGTCAAGTGGTGTGCCATAGGAGTCTTCCCTGGCAGTGGCATCATTGGGGGGGTGTTGGGGTGCAGACCACGCCGAGTAACACCAAGAAGAGAAGTGACACCCAGTTAGGTCCACCTCCCCCTTCAGGATAGGAGGGGCAAATGCGTGCCCTTGCTGGCTGCTCTGGCCCAGACTTTGGCCTGAAACAGATGGGCCAAACACTTCTGGCTGTTTTGGGTGGCCAGAAGCTGTTCCACAGCCACCTAAGGCAGGCTGAAGCTGCTGGAAAAAGGAACAGATTTAATTCACTCCTTCCTGTGGTCTGTTAGGGACCATGGCCGTGATGGCCCACTTTGGGAGTGGGTCATCTAGTCACTGTGGTCCTGGAGTGAATGCAGCTGGAACGGTTGGTGATTGCTCCTTCTGAGCCATCTGCTTCGGCCCTTCTTCTCCAGGGAGAAAACAGGAGTACACACAGTGATGCAGCCTGGACGGCCAGTGTGGCCTTTTGGCCACTGCCCCTGGCACCACTAATCCCCCCCCCACACACCCTCCACTAGATGACCCCTGGCATGGGGATACCACTGTCTCTTGGGCAAGATACTGTACAGCATATAAATGAAGAAACAGAAGGCATGCTCTTCAAATCTACAAATGACAGCAAACTGGTCAAGATAGCTAATGCCTCAGAGAACAGAATCAGCTCTCAAGATGACCTAAACAGATCAGAGTAGTAAAGGGATGCAAAACATAGAGAGAGAAAACACAGAGAGAGAAAAAGAGAGAGAGAGAGACCAACAGGGATAATACACAGTTCTCCGTTCGACAGGGAAAAACAGATGCATGATTATAGAATGGGTGAAAACTGATTTGGCAATAATACATGTGAAAAGAATTAAGGGGTCTTACTAAGCCACAGGCTAAACATGAATCAACAGTCTCTAAGGCATAAGCAGAGGGGGAGAGCTGATGTAATTCTATCCGTCATCAACAGAAATATAGTTCAGGGAAATAATCACACCACTCTATTCTGCCTTGGTCAGACCTCACCTCAAATATTGGGCACCACATTTTAAGATAGCGCATTAACAAGCTGGCAGGTCCAGAGGAGGTTGGCCAAGATGATGAAAAAGACTGGAAACCAAACCTTATGAGGAAGAATTTAGAAAGCCGGAGAAGCCTTGGGACAAGAAGATTAAGAGGAGATATGCCAGCCATTTTCAAATATCTCAAGGGCTGTCACATGGAAACACGCTTGATATTTGCTGCATCAAAGGGTAGGATTCAAAAATATATTGAAATTACAAGGAAGAACCTTTCGATTCAGCATCAGGAAGGACTTACGGACCATTTGATAATGGAACAGACTACCTCAGAAGGCGATGTTGTTAACTGAGGATTTTGAAACAAACATTAGATGGCAGGGGCAGTGGCTTCACTAGGATTGATGTCACCCCAGTGTGGTAACTCATGTTGTTACATGCCCAGGCTGTCTGGCTGGCAAATACCCCAGCCACTTCCAGCATGAGCTGTCGTAGACCAAATGCATCTGAGGAAATAGACTTAAATCTACGAAAGCTCATGCTGCCAATTTCTTTCTTTCAGTTAGTCTCAAAGGTGCTACAAGATCTCTCTGCAGAGTGATCTGAGTGTTAGACCATGACTCCAGGATACGAAGGTCTGAATCCTCACTTAGCCAGGGAAACCCAGTGGGTAGTGTGGGCAGATCCTCTCCAGGATGGCCCTGTAGTTCCAATCCCTTGGAGTTCTGTCATGTACAGTTGGCCCTTCTTATACATTGATTTTTTTATACATGGATTCAAGCATACACGGTTTGAAAATGTTCAAAAAAGTATAAATTTCAAATAACAAACCTTGACTTTCCATTTTTTATAAGGGATACCATTTTGCTATGTCATTATATTTAATGGGACTTGAGCATACATAGATTTTGTTATACACAGAGGATCTTGGAAGCAAACCCCAGCGTATAACAAGGGTCCACTGTACCTTGCCCCCTTATGATCCCTCCCTAGATCAGATACTTGAGCCTCAAGGTGATCCCTATATGGACCAGTGGGTTTGCTGTGTTAAGTGTGACCGCACTCTCTACCAAAACTTGACAGGAACATTCAGACACAGTTGTAGAATCATAGGTTGCTGCTACAGTGCAGAATTAATGCAGTTTAATACTGCTGTAACTGTCAAGGTGCCATCCTATGGAATCCTGGGATTTGTAGTTTGTCATGGCATCAGAGTTATCTGATAAAGAAGGCTAAATATCTAACAATACTATATATCCATAGCATTGAGCCATAGCAGTTAAAGTGGTATCAAACTGCATTAATTTTGCAGTGCAGATGCAGACATATAACCATACAATCACAGAGCAGGAAGAGCTCCTATGGACCAACATGTCCAACTCTTTGCTCAGTGCAAAGTTAGAGTATCTTCAGCAGGTAGATGGAACTTTTTGAAGGCATCCAGAGAATGAGCACCTACCACTTTTCTAAGTAAATAAGTAAATAAATAAACAAGTAACAGTTTATTAATACGCACTTAGATTTAACATTAACTATTTTATCATTCACAAGTATCAGGGACAAACCTGTTTTGTATCCTTTCTCCTGAACAGGCTCCCCCATCACAGCATTCTCTAAGCCAGTGATGGCGAACTTATGGCACATGTGCCAGAGGTGGCACTCAGAGCCCTCTCTGTGGGCACACATGCTGTCTCCCTAGCACAGAGTTTGCCAGAGTTTCTTACTAGAAACCCACAGGGACGTGGCACTTTGCAATAAATAAGTGGAGTCTGGGTTGCAGTTTGGGCACTTGGTCTGTAAAAGGTTCACCATCGCTGCCCTAAGCTGTGATTGTTTGGCACCAACCAGCCTTGCACAGTTGTTTCCTTGAGCAAGTCACACTCTCTCAGCCTTGTTATTGTTGCATGCCTTCAAGTTATTTCCAACTGGTGGCACCCCTAAGATGACCCTTTCACAGGATTTTCTTGGCAAGATTTGTTCAGGGGTTTGCCTTTGCGTTCCTCTGGCCTTAGAGGAAGGTCATTGCAAACTTCCTCTGAATAACTCTTACCAAGAAAAACCTAGGATAGGGTTGCCATAAGTCAGAGTCAACCTGAAGGTACATAACAAGAACAAATTATCTTAGGCCAGGAGGTGACCCTGTCTCATCCCGTTGTTCAGTGGCACTGGTCATTATCACACAACTGAAATTGGAAGTATAATCCAGTGTCATCTCAAATGCAATCAAGGGTATTGCGCAAAAGGTTATCAAACACATTCGCTGGCATTCTGAACGCACTCCTAAAGCAATCACGCATGAATCCACACTTAAGTAAATTCGGTGAACTAGGGAATTCACAAATCCTATTCCCAGGCTACTTCATATTCAATGCGATGTCGTTTGGTGTGATATGCATGTCTGGTATTCCCCCCCCCTCGCATCAATTCCCATTTTGTTTTGGCTCCTGGGACTCCTAGGTCTTCCCCGGCAACCAGAAGGAAAAGCAGCTGTTTTTGACAGGAAAGTAGCTCTCCATGAGGTTCCCTGCAAGCTCTCTCTCTGCCCAAAACGGTGGGCTTGGGGCTTGCCCTGCTCCTGGCCCCTTGTGCCCCTCAGGGACCTTTTTCCCTCTCTCCCTCCCTTCTGGGCCAGGGGCTTCAAAAAGAGAGAAAAATGCCCCCTTTCTTATTAGCCCTAAAGAGTTCTTCTTCCCCCATTCCTCTTCCTTTGGGGGATGATGGAGTGGGGCAGCCTGGGGAATGGAGGTCTGTTTTCCTCCCCTTGGGGGCATTGCTCTGGGCTCATAATACAAGTAATGTCAATTGTATAATAACGTGAAATAAAGGGTAATGAATGAACAAATCATGAAACAACGCAAAACCACGGGAACCGGAGGCAAGCCTTGCCAGAAGTGTAAAAAGGTCACGATTCAATTCTGCCCTCATTGCGCATGTGCAAGGATGCTAATTAGAATTCTAAACCTCAAAGGATATGTATTCATATGATAACTTCTTTTGCATTCACACTACTTTGGCTTTGGGGTGGGCGCTGTGTTCTTCTGTGCGTTTGACAACCATTCGCGTAATAGCGTTCATTTTTGAATTGGCCCTACTTTCTTTTTTTTCGAAATTGGGAGACATTCCTCCTGTGTGATATCGTCCACTGTTTCCACTTCTCAGATTCTCTCAACCCTTTCCTCCAATGTTTCAGATTCAATTGCAGCAGTATCTTCCTCATTGCCTGAGGATCTGGCTGAGGATTTTCTGATTGTCTTCAATGGCAAATCCTTTCCCCAGGGCCATGGCAATAATTTAAAGAGAAATACTGTCCATTTCAGTTGAATAGGGAATGTTGTAGCGGGGGTGCCTATTCAGGCAGCTGTTCAGGTGCTAAATGTTAATGAACAACGTCAAGGCTGTGGCTTGTTCCTCTATTATTTAAAATAATATTTTAACTGCACTTGGACTGAGCAGGCTTTCGAACAGAGGATTATCCGCTGTAAAACAACACACTCTAACTTTGCAAGGATGCTTGCCAGAAAAATAGAAATAAAACTGGCTCCCAGGTTTTACAAAACTGAAGCCAGAAAGTTAAAAAGTTCTGCTTTCAAATTAAACTTCCAGTGATAGAAATATGAAAAATATCCTTTGAAAATTTTTTTAAAAAACCTCCAAGGACAAGATAATTCTCTGTGACTTTACAAAGGATTCCAAGAGACTCAAAGGATTTTGAAGATATTTTGTTAGAATGCCGTGACATTTCCACCAAATCTGGTTGGCTGCCCCCTATTTATTAAAGTCTATAGGACTTTTGCATAGTAAAGTGTGTTTTTTTAAAAATCTCTTCACGTCCTCACAAAGGATTACAATATTGTTATATTCAAAAGTCATCTACAGAAACATGTTATTGTGAAGCAGCAACTTCCACCTCCGGTACTAATGTAAGGCTGGAAAAGTTTAGCTTCAGGGCTGTCAGCCAAAGTATGAGGCTGCAATTAAAAAAAAGTTTTGCAGTTGGGGATACATATGTGTTACATGCTGAGAATAAATCAGTTAATTTTTTAAATGCCACAAGAGTCTTTATCATATATATAGCAGAATTCAAAGATAGAGCCATGTTAGTCTGTAGAATCAGTATGTGTATATATCTGTATATAAATAATAATATTAATTCTTATTCTGGAACCTGGGTCAATAGAGAAATAAAATAAAGGTAGAAGAATCTGCTAGTAGACCTATTAAACTGGAAATGCAAAAAGGCCAGCTGGAAAACCTATCAGGCAAATTACTTACTGTTGAAAAGCATCTGTTTCTAGGAAATGCAAATAGAGGAGGCAAAAGAAAACAGAAGTTGCAACAGTCACCTATTAATGAGCTTCCTAAAATGAAAGGCATTGTTAGTTTATGGGCTGGTTGAGACATAACTGACTTTGTTTGAGAGATCTTTGTTCCACATAAAGATCTAAATTCCAAGTAAACATATATGTTCATGATCAAGTAGAGAAACAATGGGTGCCTCTGGAGACTTACAGAATCATAGGAGACTATCACATGGGGGGAAATCAGGGTATTAAAAATACATTTTCCTGGGAAAGTCACACAATTGCAGCGAAGATTTTCACACACATTGTGATCTGAGAGGACTTATCTCGGGAAGAACCGGGAATGCTCAAGCAACAAACCATTCATGAGGAAAGCCTGTGAACGGTTTGTTGCTGGAGCATTCCTGGTTCTTCCTGAGATAAGTCCTCTTAGATCATGACGTCGTCTGAAAATCTTTGCTGCAATTACATGATGTTTCCAGGAAAATGTCTTTTTAATCCCCCAATTTTCCCTGTGTGATGATCTCCATGGAATCACAAATTCACAGAATCTTAGAGTTGGAAGAGACATCTTTTTTTTTGTTTAATTATAAATTTTATTGAGTTAAAAAAATTTTTACATACCATACAAACCGTAAATTACACATAATACACATGTACAGTACAAACAATACAAATATTTATACATATATCCCTAAATAACAAACAATACACTTGTTCCTTAGACAACAATTTAAAACCAAACAACAATTAACATAAAAATAGACTTCCTGGAGTTTACCAATACACTCATTCTTATCAGTTTGAAGGTATTTAAAGATAATTTTTCTACTACTTTTTTTTTGATTAATAAAGGAATTAGCTTTTGCTTTTACATCAGGTTAACATATAAATTTATATAAACTGAAACTCTGCCCTGAAACATATCTACAGGTATATATAATATAATAATGCAATAAAAATTAAATCCCAATTATTTTTTTTAATTATATATATATATATATATATATGCGCATAACATTGTATAGTTTAATCTAAATTTCTTCCATTTCCTTGTACAGTTGATAGATCTTCTAGTATAAAGTAAAGAAACATAAAATTAATATCAAGAGCATAGATAATACCCTTTATGATGATAAGTGATTGTTGAAATTCTAAATCGCATTAGACTATGTCACATTTAATATTTTTCTTCTTTTCTAGGAACTCAAGGAAAGGATTCCAAATTTTCCTACAATTTTCCCATGAATCTCCATGCACCAAACAGGTAAGTTTATCCATTTCTATTAGGTCTAATACCTTTAATATCCACTGATTACAGTCAATTTTCTCTTGATTTTTCCAGTTTGCTGCAAAAATTAATCTAGCTGCTATTATTAAATGAAATAATAATCTCCCGTACTTTTTGTCTAAACTATCATCATAGCCAAAAGGTAGATTTCTGGTTCTTGCTTAAATTTATGATCCAATATTAATTGAATCCATTGGTGTATCTGTTTCCAGAATTCTTTTGCATAAACACAATTCCACCAAAGATGGAACAAGGAGCCAGGCGCTTTTCTACATTTCCAGCAATTTGAGTCAGCACCTTTGTATATTTTTGCCAATTTCGTGGGGGTCAAGCACCAATGAAATTGCATCTTATAGTAGTTTTCTCTTAGGGTATAGCTAGTTGTATACTTAATTCTTGTTCTCCAGTTTTTCTCCCATTGGGCTAAAGGCAGTGTATGTTGAAAATCCTGGGCCCATTTAGACATCGCAACTTTAATGTGTTCCTCTTCCATCTCTTGGGCCAGTAATAGTTTATAAAATTTAGCTATTTTTTTTAGGTTTATTCGATAAAAGAATGTCATCTAGTTCAGTTTTACCAAAGTCCAAACCAGGATTAGTTTTATCTATACAAAATCTTTCTTTTAATTGCCTATAGGTGAACCAGCCTATATTCAACCCTTCTTTAGTTAGTGTTTCCAGAGTTTTCAAGCTTATATTGTTTGTTGATTTATCTAATGTCAAAAAGTGGTAGTAGTTAGCCCAACCTTTTGCTATGAGATCATGATTTAAATGGAATGCTTCAATAACTGAAACCCAGAGAGGGATTTTAGGGAATAGTCTAGGTTTGAGTTTTTGCCAAGTTGTTATTAAGGCTTTTCTTATACAATGATTTTTAAAGTCCTGATTTGCTTTTAATTTCTCATAGAAAAGATAAGCATGCCAGCCGAAGACGTTGTTGTATCCTTCCAACTGTAATAAGGGCTTATTATCAAGTGTACACCAGTCTCATAGCCATTCTAAACAGCACATGAAGAAATAGAGTTTTAGATTGGGAATTGCCAGGCCTCCATTCTCACCACTATCCTGCATTTCTTTAAATCTAACTCTTGCCTTTTTCCCTCCCCAGATGAATTTAGATAGGTTTTTATGCCCGATTTTAAAGGGTTATTCGTTGGTTAGAATAGGGATGTTTTGAAACAGATACAGAATACGAGGTAGAATATTCATTTTTATCATGGCCATTCTATTCATCCACAAGAGGTCTATTTTATCCCATTTAACTAAAAGATTGTATGTACAGCGCTGTGTAAATTTACAGCGCTTTATAAATAAAGGTTAATAATAATAATAATAGTAATAATAATAAATTCATCCATATCTTTTTTAATGCTTTTCCAGGTACTTTCGTAATTATTTTGGAAAAGATCTCTATTGTTAGATGTGATTACAATGCCTAGATATTTAATTTTGTTTTTAATTTGATAGGTAACCTTTGATTGTAATTCTTCTTTCTCCCTTTCTGACATATTCATTACTAACATCAATGTTTTGTCTTTGTTAAGTTTCAGCCCGGAAAACATGCCAAATTCGTCTAAAATTACATTTAAATGTGATAGATCTTCAATTGGGTTTGCCAGAGAGATCATTAGATCGTCAGCATATGCTCTGAGTTTGTACTGTGTTTTTTTTTATTTTGACCCCTGAGATTTTATCATCTTCTCTCATTGTGTTGTTAAGGATCTCCAGTACAATTATAAACAGTAGGGGGGACAGTGGGCAGCCTTGTCTGGTGCCCTTTGAGATATTAACTTCTTTAGTTTTTTCCCTGTTGACTATTATTTTTGTGGTTTGTTTTTCATATATTTTGTTAATCCATTCTTGAAATTTTACACCAAAATTCATTTCTTTTATCACTTCTTTCAAAAATCCCCAATCCACGTTGTCGAAGGCTTTTTGAAAATCACAGAAGATCAAAGCCAGTTTTTTGTCAATCATTCTGTCATGTAATTCTATTAAATTTAATATATGTCTAATATTGTCTTTTATTTTCCTATCTGGTAAAAACCCACATTGATTTTCATTAATTATGTCTTTGAGAATAGATTTCAATCTGGATGCTAGTACAGTATGTGGGTGAAGAGTTTGTAATCAGCATTAAGAAGTGCTATTGGTCTGTAATTTGCAAGGTCTAATGGGTCTTTATCTGGTTTAGGGATTAGGATCGTATCTGATTGAATCCAGGATCTTGGAACACCGTTTCTCCATATATTATTCATAACTTTTAACAGATGGTTTTCTAATTGGTCTTTAAAGATCTTATAGTATTCTGACGGAAAACCGTCAGGACCTGTTGCTTTCCCATTTTTACTTGCTGTTATCGCTTCTGTTATTGGAAGAGACATCAAGGGCCAACCAGTCCAACCCTATTCTGCCATGCAGGAACACACAATCAAATCAGCCCCAACAGATGGCCATCCAGCCTCTGTTTAAAAACCTTCAGCGAAGGAGACTCCACCACTCTCAGAGGCAGCATGTTCCACTATTGAGTAGCTCTTACTGTCAGGAAGTTCTTCTCGCCTCAATCCTCAAATGGGAGAGGTGGGATACAAAGAAGTATTTTATTATCATTATCATTATCATTATCATTATCATTGTTGCTTTGGTGGAATCTCTTTTCCTGTAGCTTGCATCCATTGTTCTGGGTCCTGTTCTCTGGTGCAGCAGAAAACAGGCTTGCTCCATCCTCGATATGACATCTCTTCAAATATGGTGTAATGGTTTGAGTGCTTGACATGCCTATCATGTAACCTCTTAATCTTCTCTTGCCCAGGCTAAGCATACCCAGCTCCCTATGTTACTCCTTGAATTATGGTGACAAGAATTGGATACAGCAATCAAGATGAGGCCTGGCAAAATCAGAATAGAGTGGAATTATTTTCTCAATCTAGACAATCTAGACACTACACTTCTATTGATGCAGCATAGGATCATATTGGCTTTTTTAGTTGCTGCATCACACTGTTGACTCAAGTTCAGCCTGTGGTCTACAAAGACTTCCATTAGTCATCATGGTGAAAGCCAATCATTCCAATTAACAAGCTTTCTTAGTGTTACTAATGAAGCTCAACAACCTGTTTTGCCAGAATTGCTGTATATTTCACTCATATGCAAATTGATTAATGTGTCCTGCACATTTTAGTAAAACTCCAAACTGTTGTTTACTTCAGCAGTAGTTTTCCAGGCCCAATCCATTGCCTTTATTCAAAGCATATGACTCTGGTGGCAGCTTGGAGCAGAACCACTGAGCAACATGGCAATCCTCAGCAAAGCCAATGTGGTGTTGTGGTTTGCGTGTTGGACTAGAGCTATGAGAGACCAATGTTGAAAACTTGACTCAGCCATGGAAGCCCACTTACTTACTTACTTGGGTAAGTCACACTCCATCTCCTGGTGGCAGGCCCTGTCCTGAGCTGCTATTTGCAATACTGTATTTTACCTAGCAAATCAAAGAAAAACTCCATCTAGTAAAATACTTTGCCATGCAAGTCTCCACTAAAGTATTACTGGGAGACAGCTACCAGCCTGTTTCAAAATCACCAAAGCGGAAGAGTCCACTATCTTTGGAGGTATTTTATTCCACTGTCGATCAGTTCTTAGCATTAGTTCTTGATAATATTTAAGTGAAATTTCTTTTCTGTAATTTGAATTCATTGAGTTGTATTCCAGTCTCAGGATTGGGAGTGGGGGGAGTTTGCTGGACCTTGGTCTGTGGCACTTCATCCTACCTCAGACATATCAAACTGTAAGGGAAATGCTGCATGTGTTGTTGCTATTTTGAACTATAACTTCCAGAATCCCTGTTCCTGCTCCACCTCAAGCCAACACAGCCTCTGAGACTTGTAATCCAAACAAGCTAAAATGTGGTGAGGAACCCTCCAGCAAAGTGTCCTCCAGTGGGCTCTCCATCGGCATTCCAGAAAAAGCAACATTAAAAGGTGAACACTATCACCATAATCTCTGGCAGGAACCTGCAATCTGCCTACAATTTTCTTTCTCCACAGTGCCCTGGCATAATATCATTCTGTGTAATGTTATTTTTATGGACAAGCCCCAAAGGCCTTAATTCTAGTGTTAGCTGGAGGGACAACTGAGATAACACAGACTGGGAGTCCAATCCTGAATCTGTGAAGAAAGCTAATTTTCTTTGGCCAACAAGTTTCCCTTCCCTCCAGAACAGAACTGCCTTGTAGTCTGTAGCAGGACTAAACAAGAACAACCATATTCAAACAGATCTAAGATTTATAAACTTGCATAGTGATGATAAGGAAGACTACATACTCACGTGTATATTTGTGAGATTTCAATAGGAAAAGTATCCACTTAGAGTTAAGTTTCAACAATCAACCATAGGGCATTGGTTAGTCCATGTTGCACAAATTTAATAGAAAATGATATATTTCATTGTGGGAATCGCAATTCCCAGCATCCTCACAGCTGCAGCAGTATCTCTGATATACTGGAGTGACCCATGTCTTTTCTAGGAGCCAGCATGGTGTAATGGTTTGAGTGTTGGACTATGATTCTGGACACCAGGGTTTGATTCCTAGTTTGGCCATGAAACCCCCTTGGGCAAGTCACATGCGCTGAGCCTCAGAGGATGACAGTGGCAAACCCCCTCTGAAGAAACCTGCCAAGAAAACCCTAGAATAGGTTCACCTTAGGGTCACCATTGGTCAGAAATGAATTGAAGGCACACAACAACAAGAACAATGTATCTAAATCTATCAGCAATAGGACTACACTTTGGTTCACTATTGATCTAAGGCTTATTGTCCTTTAAAAAGAAGAATATCTCTTCAACAGCTGCAGTCTATCAAGAATCAGTGCCAGAGGGTATCCAGTCTACCTCAGTGCAGCCTGGGAGCTATCTAAGGTATTGAAATCAATATAGCTATAAGAGAGTATTCAAATTTTCTGAGTTTTTAATTTCTTTTGCTAGATTATTGATAGGGGTTTTAGGATTAGACTTTCACTAGCAGGCAGCAGGAAAAGAAAAAAAAGGGATGCTTTTAGTGGTTAAATACCGTACAGTGGTACCCCGGGATACGAATTACCCAGGTTACGAATTTTTCGGGTTACGAAAAAATCCCATAGGGATTTATTGTTTCGGCTTACGAAGGTTTCTTCGGGTTACGAAAAAACCTCGGCGCTATTTTCCGCCACCGGAGGGCAGCAGAGAGCTATTTTTCCATTAGCGCCTATGGCAATTCGGCTTACGAAGGTTTTTCGGGTTACGAAATTAGCCGCGGAACGAATTAATTTCGTAACCCGAGGTACCACTGTAGTGGTATTTGGGACTTGTATCATCTACATTCTTGGCCTTTCTGGCTATACATACTTGGTCTTTCTGGTGTGTCCCAACCAAGGGACAGTTGTTCAGTGAAGTTGTTTGTGCTCCAGGTAATAGTCAAAATATTGTTTCTCTTTATTTCAGCAATTATGGTGAGTAATTGTTGTGATGGATGTCACACTGTGTGTAGTTCTGTTTCTCATATTAAGAATTAATTAATTCTGTTTCTCATATTAAGAACAGCCCGCTGTTTTGACATGGTAAACCTCAGTCCAGGGAGACAAGATGGGCATCTGTACTAATAGATTCTGCCAGGATACTGGTGCCACAAGTTGTGCCTGGAAGATATCAGATAGTGCTATTGCTTTCCAACTGAGCATACATTTTACAGATGAAAACTGGGACACTTGTGGGTGAGTGACATCAGTGTGTGGTCAAGATGGCAACTGTGAGGAAGAACACACAAGCTAGGAGAGACTGCAGCAGTTTGCTTTTGCCTGAGTCTACACCAAAGGGCAAGACTCTACCCTCTTCCCTACTCTCTCCCTTGCAGAAACAACTGAGTGCAAACCACTTTTACTCACTGAACTAAGTTTGCTGCACCTGCAGTAAACTGAGGACAAAAGGGCAAAGTGGGAGGGGGAGGAAGAAACTGGATCACTTTTAAAGCAGCTGGGGAAAGTGTGAGAAGAGAGGATTTATCAGAACTGTCCCTGCCAAATAGGGTCAGTTGGAAAGTATGTTAGTGGTGAAAGAGATTAGTGACAAAAAGCCCATCTATAAGTTACTCTGAGCTCCTTTACACTACACAGTTATTGCACTATGATTCCTCTTTAACTGCCATGGCTGTATCCTATGGAATCTTGAGTTTTGCAGTCTGTTGTTGTTGTTATGTGTCCCCAAGTCATTTTTGATTTATGGCAACCCTAAGGTGAACCTATAATAGGGTTTGTTCATTTTTTTAGCAAGTTTCTTCAAAAGCAGTTTGCCATTACCATCCTCCGAGGCTGTGAGAGTGTTCAGTTCACAGTCTAAAGTTACCTACCTTTCAAATGATTTCATATGCTTTTTAATTAATAGTATTTTAATATGATACTTTGTTTAGATGCATCTTAACTTTTTTATCATCAGGGTTTTTAGATTTATCCTGTTTTGTAGGATAATGTCTTGGGTCCCATGTTGAGACAACGGTGGTCTATAAATAAATTAAAAAATAAACAAATAAATTAATGCATTGGAGCCTCTGGGGATGGTTTCCACAGAAAGCAGGAAAACAACCATTTCTGTTTGTTCAACAGTTGTTGTTGTTGTGTGCCTTCAAATCATTTCTGACTTATGACAGCCCTAAGGTGAACCTATCCTGGGGTTTTCTTGGCAAGTTTCTTCAGAGAGGGCTTACCATCCTCTGAGGCTGAGAGAGTGTGACTTGCCTAAAGTCACCCAGTGGGTTTTTTTGCTCAAGAGAGGAATCAAACCCTGGTCTCCAGATCTGTAGTCCAACATTCAAGCACTACACCAGACTGGCTCTCAGTCTAGGGAGGAGTATTTATAATTCTCAGCCAGAGAGCTCTAGCGCCTCACTGAATTACAAACCCCAGGTTTCCAAAGCTTTCAGCCATAATGAAAAGGCCTGTCTCACTTGACATGATCTAGCAGACTGGCCCCAGATGGGTTGGCCTGTTAAATTCACAAAGAAAGAAAAATGCCTCGGGCTTGTTGCATAACGTCAGAGTGGTGCTGGTGTCCCATTCTAACTGCACAGCACGGACGTTTAATGTCATATTTTATGAAGCCACTCGTCATGCATATGTTGAAATAGGCTGTTGTCTAATGCTTGTGAAACCACATACCGCAATATGCCAGTTAGCCTCTACTGTGTCACAGCATTTCCTGCCTCCTGTTTGAGTTGAACTATAGAGTCAAACTGTTATTGAACAAAAGAAGGAGGGGGAGGAAGAGGAGGGAAAGAAAAAGGATATATCTTTTTAGCTTGTTGCTGCTGTAAAAATACAAAGACAGAATTAGGATCCTGCAGCAAACAACTACCCAAAGCCGTCAGATTCACTCCAGTCATTCAAAGGGTAGCTGGAAAAAATTAATGGAAGATACCATCTGAGGCTTTCTACCATGCATGTTGGTCAGGCTGAGCCACATTAGGATTTATCTTGTGTCAAAGATGCATCATTAAATAAACTTTATAATGTTAACTGAAATCCATAGTATACAAAAAATGTGCAAATGTTGACTTTGCTGGTCAGTGATGATGCTGATGATTTTTAGGGACTCAAAGCAGCAAACAGCAGGTTTAAAACAATATAATTTAAAAACAATACAAAAGCATTAAATTGATTCAACTTTGGGAAAAATGTAAATACCTGCAGGGGAATTACTTACATCAAGACAGATCCAGTCCTCTGGGTTGAAGGTCCTGGATTTAGGTAGCACAGCAAATCTGAACATTGCAATGTATGCGGTAGAAGAAGAAAAGGAGTACATATTTCAGGCCTAGCCCTCTCTATGGTGTTGCCCTTCAATTTAACGTCTCCTTAATACTCTGGGATGTAGTTCATCTGGCCCTGCAGATGTGAACTCATTTAGGTTAACTAGGTGATTTCTGACTCCTTCTCAATCTTGATTTGCATTCTTTGGCATGGTCTCTTCTGATGCATGGAAGCACAGAGTCCTCTTTTTGGAGGGTAGGGTGGAGAAACTGAAGCAAAATATGTGTTGAGCCGTTATACCTTTTCATTGTGATCTGATAACATTTTATCATCTTTGTTGAGCAGTGGTCCCACCATTTCCTTTATCATCCTCTTGCTTTGAATATATTTGAAAATCCCCTTTTTGTTGTTCCTTGCTTGCCTAGCCAGTCTAAGATTTAGTTTTGTGCTTTAGCTTTCCCTTTCTTTCTTGGTTATTCATCCTTCCTTTCATTATTTAACACATGCTCTTTTTTCTTTTCACTTCCTCCTTGAGTTTACTATGCAGCCACATTGGCTTTTTCAGCTACTTCGGGTGAAGTTCTGTTGTCCCTAATGGAGGCATGGCCACATGGATTTGCTACTGTTGGGGGCAACACAGGCTTGCCATCCACAGATGCTTAAACCCACGGATGGCAAGCCCAAAGATACTGAGGTCCAACTGTACAGAAAACATTGAAAAGATTTTGTATGGTGCAGGATGGGAGGAGGTCAATGGGGGGAGTTACTGCACTGGGTGATGCCAACCCTAGTGATGCCACTGATGGGAGTACAGTTAGCCCACCTTATCCACAGATTTTTTATCCACGGATTCAAGCATTCACAGCTTGAAAATACTATACACACACACACACACACACACACACACACACACACACACTCACATACAGTTGGCCCTTCCCTTATGCGAGGGATCCGTTCCAGACCCTGCCGCATAAGGAAAAAAAATGCATAAATTCAAGTCCCATTAGAAATAATGGGGTTCATTCCCACGGTGTGCACCTGGCGTGTGCCCCATTGCTTCTTCCGGGGCGTGGGAGAAGTCTTTCCAGCATGGCTTCTAGCATATGCTGGAAGCTGCATATGGCACACCCGTCTATGATGCAGGCACACTGTTTATATATATTCCAACAGGCAAACTTTGATTTTGCCATTTTATACAAATTTACTCTTCCACTGTATATAATGGGACTTGAGCATCCATGGATTTTGGTATCCATGGGGGGAGGGTGTGTGTGTCTTGGAACCAAACCCCAGTGGATACGAAGGGCACAGTGTATATAGCAACATTCAGAGCCCTCTATTTGGGTTTGTCTGTACAGGCTGACAGCCCAGCCCAGTCCAGTCAAAACCATTATGCTCCAGGCTGCCCCAGATCAACCATGTTGGTGGCCACACACACTGGGAAGAACCTGGTGCATTGACACAGTGGTGTGTATGTGGGACAGCCAGGCTGACGCAGCATTTGCACCACTGGTCAGTCCCCCGTAGATCTGTTGCCTCCACTTACTCACTTACTCAGTTTTATGGAAAGGTTGCCTGGGGCACCACTGCTTCTACTGAACAGGGTACCCATATGATAAACAAGAGGAGAGGGTAGAAGGACCCTCCCCCCATCACATGGTTGAATGCTTCCTACCTGAATGCTTCCATCACAGTCAGTGATGGGGCTGTGGGGGGCTAGATCACTGGCTGTGACATCTTCAGAAGGCATCCAGCCATGTTATCTAGGTAGGGTCCCTCTATCTCTCCTTGTTGATTGCATGGGTACCCCATTTTATCCTCAGTAGAAGTGTTGGCATGCTGGGCATCCTTTCCATGGTGCACCTGCTGGCGAGGAACTGGCAACAATGGCTCCATGTACATGCCATCCCCTTTCCCTGCACTGCTCAGCATGGGTAAGGGTATGTATGGCTCTTGATGTATGGACAAGTGGCTCAGCTCAAATTGGACCCAACCCAGATGTCTAGAAACAAAAATCCTCACACTGACTTCAGGGTTTCGGAAAAACTCTGGGGTTTGCTCAGGGTAAACAGTGAAAACCCATGGTACTGGAAGTTGCTGTGCATGGCAGAGACAGACAGGACCAGCATCAGGGTGAGTTTGGGGTTTTTTGCCCATGTAAGCCCTTTAGCATGCAGCAGAATCTTGGAAATGCAGTGCCACTTTATTCTCCTAAAGGCTTCATCTAAACTTTATAGTCTCTAAGGTTTCTAAGCACTTTCTCTCTCCATCTCTCTTGTTTTCTGCATGTCTCCCTCTATTTCCATACTAGAAGAAAAGGTCAACAGGACTCCATGTATTTGCCAGCATTGAACTGCAAGCTGTTGGGATGCAGTGTGATTTCAAGCACATTATTCCTAGCCTGCTTCTCCTCCACCACCACCCACAGGGAAATGGGCTGGCAGTCAGAGCAGTACAGATTGCATAGAGAGCTATAGAGCTCAAAAAGTCACATTGACTCCTCATGAGCTACAAGGTGACACCCATATCCGCTGCTGGAGGAAGTTCTCTTTGTGGGACAAAAGAACAACCTTACCTGCCCCGCACTCTCCCCCCCTCCCTTCTGTCCCCTATAACAACCCTAGATGCAGCCTTTATTACAGGTTGAATCCATAGATGAGGCATTGTCTCCAAGAAGAAAAATAGTTATGTTGGTTGGGGACCTAGCAGTTGGGCTAGCTCAAACTATAGATGATAGTATTCATATGTTGCTTGTCATCTGATTTGTTGATCTCTATTTTTTCCCCTTTCCCTTTAAAAATCTAAAGCAGCTACCAAGACTGCTGTCTTTCATGGGAGATGGAACAGAAGGGTGTCTTAACCCTTTCTTCTTCACAGTGACATGAACAAACTAATTAAAATCAGTTATTCTATTAAATTGCAAGTTTGTCCATGAGATATACTCAGTTTTTCTTCAGATTGTAAAATTTGTCCACGAGAAAGGGAAAGGTTAATTAGTTAAAAAAAAACAACCTAAATTGATTGGATTTTATTTTAGCTAGTGGAGATTCAGTGTTCATGTTTATGCAAAACAATTTATTAATTAATTAAATGAAAGAGAATGCTGAAGAGCCAACAAATTTTGCCATACCCCAAACCTGGTTTTGTTTGTTTGTTTGTTTTTGGTGGAAAAACTAACACTTTCTTAATTAGCTTTTCAGGCTTGGGGAATTATAATATTTATAAGACTCAAATCACTTGCTGAAGAATAACTCTGTACTCTCCAACATTTCACAGATGAAAATGGGGACACATGTGGCTAAGGAACATCAGAATGTAAACTCATTCATGAGGAGGGAAAAACAGGCTGATTGAGGCTGCAGCAGTTTGCTTTTGGCAGAATCTACAGAGAAGATCAAGATTCTACCTCTTATGTCCTTTTCCTCTTGCTGAGTTAACTGAGTTCAAACTACTTGCGCACTTTGAAGTCAGTCTGCAGTACCTGAAGTAAGCTGAGGGAAAAGGGAGAAAGTGGAAGGAGGAGAGAGGATTTTAGAAGCAACTAAAATGTAAAAGGGGAGAGGATTAACAAGGATTGTCCCTCCCAAATCAGGTTAGTTGGAGGGTATGTAAATGCAGTGGAGTGATAAATATTAAGGGGCATTGGAGATTAGCAGTCTCCCTAATGCTCAACCCATTTCTAAAAAGAATAGTGTCCTTATTACTAAAACTAGGGTGCATCTATACTGTAGAAATGATGCAGTTTGACACCACTTTAACAGCAATAGCAGTAGCAAGTACATTTCTATACCGCACAACAGCACACTTAAGCATTCCCTAAGCAGCCCAAACAAGCTGAGTACTCATTTTAGTGACCTGTGGAAGGATGCCAGGCTGAATCAACCCTGGAACTCTGGGATCGAACTCACAACCTTGTGGATGGGATTGGCTGCAGTATGGGTATTTAACCACTGTGCCACCAGGGCTCTCTTAAGTGCTGCAGCTCTACAGAGCAAATGCATGCTTACACATAATTTTTTGGTGGGGTTTTTAGGCTATGTGGCTATGTTCTGGAAGAGTTTATTCCTGATGTTTCACCAGCATCTGTGGCTGGCATCTTCAGAGAATGCTGGCATGGGCGCAAGTGGGGTAACCTTTTTTGTGATACTACCTAAGTCCTCCACATGTCTTCAGAGACACATTTCTTTTCCATGGGAAATTTCCCTTTGTTTCAAAGGTCATCATGAACTCTTAAAACATGCCTGGCTCCTGATATGAAAAATATGAAAATGTGAAGAGCCCCATATACAGCCCAAGGATGCAGGGTATGTGAACAGTATGGAGAACAAAACATAACCTTCTCCACAGAATTACAGCTAGCAATTCCCTAAGTTTACAGAAATCAGCTTTCTTAAAGTCAAGAATGTCTGTCTGGCTATACTTGGCTTTCCCTTCCCACTGTATAATAAATTCCAAGAGAGCATGATCACTGCCATCTAAGGATCCCACCACTTCCACTCTATTAAGAAGGTCATCCCTATTACCTCTGCTACTCTTTTCTCCCTTCTTGGACCATGTCCTGCAACAGGGAGGAGAGATTAAATACAACCTGTGTACCAAGGTCTTTCAGCTTCCTACCCTTAGCCTCATAACCTAGTGATGTACTAAAAGCTGTGCACAGTGTCATTTGTTCCCACATGAACCAAAAGGAAGGGTTAACAGTCAGTGGGTTTAACCAGTCTTATCAGTATCTCTGTTACATCATGAATTCAACCTTAAATAGTAGCTAATACCCCAGTGGACAGGACCAAAATTCAAAATGACCTGAATAGACTAGAAAGCTAGGCCAAAGCTAACAAAATGGAATTCAACACAGAGAAATTTGTGTTAAGGTACTGCACTTAGGGTGGGAAAATGAAATGCACAGATACAGGATAGGGGACACCTGGCTGAATGAAACTACATGTGACAGGGATCTGGGAGTCCAAGTAGACCACAAGTTGAACATGAGTCAACAGTGCGATGCGGCAGCTAAAAAGGCCAATGTAATTTTAGGCTGCATCAATAAAAGAATAGTATCTAGATCAAGGGAAGTAATAGTGCCAGTATATTCTGCTCTGGTAAGGCTCCACCTGGAATATTGTGTCCATTTCTGGGCACCACAATTTAAAAAGGACATTGAGAAACTGGAGCGTGTCCAAAGGAGGGTGACTAAAATGGTGAAAGGTTTGGAAACACTGATTGTGCTATTGGAGAGACAGTACCCGTTGTGTTATTTGAGGGACATGTGATAAGAAAAACTCCCAAATGTATCTGTTTCCTTTTACTAACACAATTGTTGTGAGAACTAGGCTTGTGTGATAACATCCAAAGAGAGGCACAGGAGGCCTCTACGCTACACATTTCCAATTCAGCTGACATGACAAAGTCCTATAGAATCCTGGGATTTGCAGTTTAGAGAGGGGCATTTAGAATTTTCAGCCAGAGAACTGTAGTGCCCCACCAAAATACTAGGCCCAAGATTTCATATAGAATTGCTATGACAGTTAAAGTGGATTCACAGTGCTATAGCTGTGTTGTGTGAAAAGGCCCTAGGTCTGAAAACTGCATCGGGGCTCTGAAAGGTAATAGCAATTAGACAAGGCAGGGATGCGCTCTCTCTCTCTCTCTCTCTCAAGATCAAATTGATGTGGACACAGTGAACTTGGATTGTTGAGTCATCAAGTTAACCTCTACCTACACTCATCTTGTAACATTAAAGTGGGCAATGATGACATCAAAATGGCGCAAGATTTTGTATACCTTGACTCAAGTCATTGATCAAGATGGAGACTGTAGTCAGGAAAACAGAAAAAGAGTGACAGGAGGAAAATCAGTACATTTGAAATGTGCTGGAAAAGAGTTCTACGGATACCATGGATTGCTAAAAAGACAAATGAATGGGTCTTAGAGCAAAGCAGGCCTGAATTCTCACTAGAAGTCAAGATTGCTAAATTAAGCCTGTTGTACTTTGGACATAGCATGAGATGACATAAATTACTGGAAAAGATTATAATGCTTGGTAAAGTGGAAAACCAGTGACCTCTTTCCAAACCTAGGTAAACACTACACTCCTGGAAGATTTCACCACTCAAAGAAGGAGGGGTGTGAATATGTTGTTGTTGTTGTTGTTGTTGTGTGTCTTCAAGTCATTTCCGACTTATGGCGACCCTAAGGCGACCTTATCATGGGGTTTTCTCAGCATGTTTCTTCAGATGGGGTTTACCATTACCATCCTCTGAGCATGAGAGAGTATGATTTGCCCAAGGTCACCCAGTGGGTTTTTATAGCCAAACCAGAATTTGAACATTGGTCTCCAGAGTCATAGTCCAATGCTCAAACCACTACACCGTGCTGACTCAATATATCCCGCTAGATGTCACTTTTCCAGACAAACCTGCCAGATCCTACTAAGCTTCACTTGTCTTCCTTGCTCCTGCTAGACCAGGGTGGCCAACTGTGGGAGGCTGGAGAATTGCATTGCCTCTTCACAGGATACCATGACCAAAAAAAGCAGAGGGGTTTTTTTTTTTGTCCCAATGCCCCCCAATTCCATCTGGGGGCTGTTGGGGCATTTTCATCATGTTTTGAGGGACCCTTAGCCATTTTAGGCCTGAGGGGGCTTTATTTCGATAGGAAGTGGTCTGAAAGCCACTTCTTGTTCACTTCTGTGTTGTTGTTTTCAAAGGCCCTGAAATTGTTCCAGGGGCAAAAACATGATAAAAATTCTCCCATGCCTTCTATAGGGAATTTGGAGACAAGAAAATGTGGATACCCCCAGGGGCCACAAAAAATGGCTCTGGGAGCTGTGCTCACCCTGTGCTAGCCCAATGTAGGCTTCGTATTTCCTTGGCCTGCTACAGGTATCATCCTCTGGCATCCCTTCACCCTACTTTATAGCATCACAGCTATAAAAGTGATAAAAATGGATTATATAATTTCTTGTGAAGTCAGAACAAGGCACTCCACATTTATCACATGGCTGGGTGCCTTGTTCTGACCTCAGAGAGAGTGATGTGGAACAGTGGTCATCGTGCTAGGTAGCACAGTGGGATGTGTTGTAAACAACTGCCTGGCATTGCAATGGAGAACTCTGGATCTTCCAGAAATAGGGTTGCCATTTGTCCCCAAAAATGGGGCAAATCCCAAATTGAAGGGACTAAAACATGTTACAGCCAGTTGGGCCAGTTGAAGCAGTAAATCCCACATTTCTCCTTTTTTGCAAGCCAATGGGTAGGTTAAAATGGAACAGTGCCGATGAAGCACAAAACCGTGCAAGAAGACTGGCACTGTGGTGGGACCTTCATCCCACCCTGCGGACTCCAGTTGGCTGCTGCACAGCCATAGCATTGCCACCATATTCTCTCCCCCTCTACCTCCAAGAGGCTCAGAAGGTGGAAAAGGAAAGGAGGCAAGCAGAGATGGCCTTGTGTTGTGTGATGAATGTGTGGGTGGTTTGAGCCTAGGGCTAGGCAGTACTGTGTAACTTTGTTTCCAAACAGCCTTGGGAAAATAAAGAGAGTCCTTTTATTTTCTGAGGCTGCTTGGAAACATCCCTCTCTTCACACCAGCTAGGAGGAAAAGAAGACAAAAGAGCACTTAGGCCGAAAATAGATGGTCCTAAAGGAGTGGCCCTGCACCGCTGCTTTGCTCGCTGGATTGGGACCCTGCATGCTGCAGGCCTGGTCCAGCATTTGTTCAGCCCAAATCCTTTTTGGAGAAGAAAAAATCTGCCCTTGCCACCACCATGGCAGCTCTTCTGAGTTTCTTCAGTGCAGTGTGTGTAAACACTGCACTGCAGAAACATCATGATGCCACCCACCATCTGGTCAGGTGGGCAGCATAACACTGCTTTGGGGGTGGTGTTGGGGCAGGTGGGGGATGGTTGCCATGCCCCCCACTCAACCTCGACACTGGCATTTGTTGCCGGTCTGTTTGGCCCCATAGTTTGGTACTGGTACTGAGGTTGAAACATAATGGTAGAAAAAGGTGAATAATGTGTTGAATGTGCATAGTCAGAATGCAAATTAGTAATATATGATTATAATAATTTGCATAATATGGAAATTAAATGTTTGGATGTGAGCGACTGGAAAATGGCAACCCTATCCAGGAAGATTCAGAGCAAATAAAAAGTTTTCTTAATCCATTTTAAAGGGGGATATAGCCCAATTCTGGTGCTGAATTGAACTGTCATCTGGACTGTTTGGACTGGAATCAGGGTTTGGCCTGTTTGTCATCTAGACTCCCTGCTGAGAAAACAGGAAAGAGGACTTTTCATTTGGCCCATGCATACATGGTCATCTATTTTTTTTTATTTTAATTTTTTTTTCAGTGATTCATATTTGACAGATTTCTGATTATTCACTATCAATGTGTTCATGTGTGCCCATTTGTGTGGGTTTGTTTCTCCATGCACACACAAAGCGCCAACTGCCAAATAATCTAACAAACACAAAACTGTTTAGCAGCTTAGCATCTAACACAGAAAAAGTAATTACCCATCAAACAATTAACACCACCAATCACCAGAGGAGTCCAAGTGATTTACAGCTTACCAAAGAACAGAGGTTTTGCCTTGCTGCTTAATGCCTACGTAACAGACTACTATGGATACAATGCCATTTTCAAAACTGTTTTTGCCCTCATATCAATAAAGCGTTCCCCCTCCTATCAAGTTCACTGCATACAAAAGGAGATTACATATATTTCAAATATGTGGGGGAGGGAGACAGTATTCTGGAATGCAAAAGGGCTGGAGAAAATAACCAAACTGTCATAGAGAGAACAAGGCAACGAGTGCAAGGGCCCAACAGTGCAGGCAGCAGGTAAAGGGGACACATGGTCTTCGATGTCTCAACACTAATGCACAGAGCATGGGAAATAAGCAAGATGAACTTGAACGTCTATTCTGCCAGTTGAAGGACATGGTCCAGGAAGGGAGAGGAAAATAGCAGATGTAAACAACTGGCTCTGCAGATGGTGCCGCCAAAATGGTTTGGATTCTTCAGTCATGGGCTGCAGTTCCATGAGGGGGGCTTCTGGCAACGGATGGGTTGCATTCCACACCAGTTGGAAGAAATGTTTTTGCCAACAGTCTCAATAATTTGATCAGGAGGGCTTTAAACTGAGTTCGTGGGGGAAGGAGACAATATTATGGAAGGCGAAAGTGTTTTGTCCCAAGAGCAATGCTAAGGACATTGGGTGTAGTAAGGCCTCTGGCTCTCAGGAACACAGCCAGAACAAAAGACTTGTCCACAAATTTCTAAAGTTTCAAAAGCTTTACTGGTTATAAACACAAAAACATGAAACTGATCTCCTTTTTCTCAATAGTTCTTCCTAAATACCTTGCTCTCTCGGTGGATTCTTTCTTCTTCTGAGGACTATCTTTCTTCCTTTGTGGACTTATCTTTTTTTCAAAGGAAAATACTCTCTCCAGGTCTGACTTGGCTGAAATCTTACTACACACTGAAAATAACTAGAGGGAGACAGCATAAGACCCTGGGATTTCCCACAATCCTTGCCTTTCTTAAAGCTGTAGATCTCTATTTCCCCTTTTAAACTAATACATAGAAAACCTAATATAATCTTAACTAAATATATGTCTCAAGAGCATCAAAGATGCTCTGGAGGCATGACAGAAAGGAATGGAGAAAGTAGTCAAACTGACATAGAGGAAACAAAACAAATAGTGCAAGGACCCAACAGTGGGAGGCAAAAAAACTTGCACAGGCAGCAAGAAAAGAGGACCCATAGTCTGCGATGCCTCTACACTAATGCACAGAGCATGGGAAATAAGCAAGATGAACTCGAACTCCTAATACAACAAAGCAAATAAGATATAAAAGGCATCACTGAAACCTGGTGGGATGAGTCTCACAATTGGAATGTAGAAATAGAGGGGTATAACCTTTTTTAAGAGAAATGGGCCAAACAGGAAAGGAGGAGGAATAGCATTATATGTCAGGGATATTTACACCAGTGAAGAGATCCAGGACATCAAAACTGGAAGCCAGGTGGGGACCGTCTGGATAAAAATTAAAGGGGAGGGAAACAACAGGGATGCTATTATGGGAGTCTACTAGGAGTCTAAGTAGACCACAAATTGAACATGAGTCAACAGTGTGATGCGGCAGCTAAAAAGGCCAATGCAATTTTAGGATGCATCAATAAAAGGATAGTGTCTACATCAAGAGAAGTAATAGTGCCACTATATTCTGCTTTGGTCAGGCCCCACCTGGAATATTGTGTCCAGTTCTGGGCTCCACAATTCAAAAAGGACATTGAGAAACTGGAGCATGTCCAAAGGAGGGCAACTAAAATGGTGAAGGGTCTGGAAACCATGCCCTATGAGGAACGACTTAGGGAGCTGGGGATGTTTAGCCTGGAGAAAAGAAAGTTGAGAGGTGATATGATAGCCCTATTTAAATACTGTATTTGAAGGGATTGAAGACTGAGGAATTAGATGATGCGTTTCCAGAACAGATGACCACACACTCAGAAAGGAGAGATGTAGTTGTGATGGGTGACTTCAACTATCCTGATATGTGCTGGATTTCGAACTCAGCAAAATCCTCAAGGCCTAGCAAATTCCTCACTTTCCTGGAAGATAATTTCATGGTCCAAAAGGTGGAAGAGGCAACAAGGGGGTCAGCTATTTTAGATCTGATCCTAACCAACAAGGATGACTTGGTTAATGGGGTGCAAGTGGTGGGATCATTAGGTGGAAGTGACCATGTTCTCCTGGAGTTTGTAATACAGTGGAAAGGAGAAGCCAGGCATATTCAGACACGCATTCTAGACTTTAGGAGAGCGGATTTCAGTAAACTTAGAGAAGTATTGAGGGTGATCCCGTTTTCAGAAATACTAAAAGAGAAGGGAGTTCAGGACGGATGGGAGTTTCTCAAAAGGGAGATACAGAAGGCACAATTTAAAACAGTTCCAGTGAGAAAGAAAAATGGGAGGTGTCTCAAGAAACCAGGATGGATGACTAAGGAACTTTCAATTGACCTAAGTTTTAAATGGAACATGTATAAGAAATGGAAAAAGCGGGAAATCACCAAAGAGGAATTCAAAGAAATAGCAGGTGTGTGTAGAGATAAGGTCAGAAAAGCTAAAGCGCAAAATGAACTCAGGCTTGCTAGAGAGGTTAAAAACAATAAAAAGGGCTTTTATGGATATGTCCACAGCAAAAGGAAGAAGAAGGAAATAGTAGGGCCACTGCATGGAGAAGATGGCAAAATGCTAACAGAAGACAGAGAAAAGGCAGAATTACTCAACGCCTTTTTTGCCTCAGTCTTCTCAGAAAAGGAAAAGGGTGCTCAACCTGAGGATAATGGAGCAGAGGACAGAACAGGGGAATTTCAGCAGAGAATAGGTAAAGAGATAGTACAGGAATATCTGGTTAATCTAAATGAATATAAGTCTCTGGGACCAGATGAACTCCATCCAAGGGTATTAAAAGAACTGGCAAATGTAATATCGGAGCCATTGGCAATAATCTTTGAAAACTCCTGGAAAACAGGAGAGATCCCAGCAGACTGGCGGAGGGCAAACGTTGTCCCCATCTTCAAAAAGGGGAAAAAAGAGGATCCCAACAGTTATCGTCCAGTTAGTCTGACATCTATACCAGGAAAGATTCTGGAGCAGATCATTAAACAGAGAGTCTGTGAACATCTAGAAGGCAATGCCATAATCACAAAAAGTCAACATGGGTTTCAGAGAAACATGTCATGCCAGACAAATCTAATCTCTGTTTTTGATAAAATTACCAGCTTGGTAGATGAAGGGAATGCTGTGGATATAGTATATCTTGATTTCAGTAACACCTTTGACAAGGTTCCCCATGACATTCTAGCAAAGAAGCTTGTAAAATGTGGGCTAGACAAAGTAACTGTTAAATGGATCTGTAATTGGTTGACCAGCCGAAGCCAAAGGGTGCTCAACAATGGCTCTTTTTCACCCCAGAGAGAAGTGACCAGTGGGGTTCCACAGGGCTCTGTCCTGGGGTCAGTGCTATTCAACATCTTTATCAATGACTTGGATGACAGAATTGGGGGCATACTTATCAAATCTGCAGATGACACAAAATTAGGTGGAGTAGCAAATACCCCAGAGGACAGGATCAAAATTCAAAATGATCTGAATAGACTAGAAAGCAGGGCCAAAGCTAACAAAATGAAATTCAACACGGAGAAATGTAAAGTATTGCACTTAGGGCGGAAAAATGAAATGCACAGATATAGGATGGGTGACACATGGTTGAATGAAACTACGTGTGAAAGGGATCTAGGAGTCCAAGTGGACCACAAGTTGAACATGAGTCAACAGTGCGATGAGGCAGCTAAAAAGGCCAGTGCAATTTTAGGCTGCATCAATAAAAGTATAGTGTCTAGATCAAGGGAAGTACAGCGCACCCACTTCTTATGTGGGTGCGCCATATGCAGCTTCCAGTTTACGCGGAAGTTGCGCTGTAATACATTGAATGGGGCTCGAGCATAGACAGAATTTGCCTTACACGAGGGGGTCCGGAATGGAACCCCCACGTAAGGCGATGTTCCACTGTAATAGTACCACTCTATTCTGCTTTGGTCAGGCCCCACCTGGAATACTGTATCCAGTATGGGCACAATTCAAAAAGGATGTTGAGAAACTGGAGCGTGTGCAAAAGAGGGTGACTAAAATGGTGAAGGGACTGCAAACCATGAGCTATGAAGAACGACTTAGGGAGATGGGGATGTTTAGACTGGAGAAGAGAAGGTTAAGAGGTGATATGATGGCCCTGTTTAAATATTTAAAGGGATGTCATATTGAGGAGGGAGCAAGCTTGTTTTCTGCTGCTCTAGAGAACAGAATCTGGAACAATGAATGCACACTACAAGAAAAGAGATTCGACCTCAACATTAGGAAGAATTTCCTGACAGTAAGGGCTGTTTGACAGTGGAACAAACTCCCTTGGAGTGTAGTGGAGTCTCCTTCCCTGGAGGTCTTTAACGAGAGGCTTGATGGCCATCTGTCGGGAATGCTTTGATTGAGATTTCCTACATGGCAGGAGGTTGGACTGGATGGCCCTTGTGCTCTCTTCCAACTCTACAATTCTTTGATTCTATTTGGAAGGGATGGAGATTCCAGATTGTAAAACTGGACTGCCTTGGGCAGATGTGAAAATCTTTCTTTTTTTTTAAATGGGGGCACTATGCTTTTGTCTTGAGAGAGATAAAAGAGAGTTGCCTACATTGTTTTGCGCATGTATGTGCCTTCGAGTTACCTGTAGACTTATGGTGATGCCATGAATTTCATAGAGTTTTCTTAGGCAAGGAATTCTCAGAGGTGGTTTGGCCAATTCCTTCTTCTGAAATATAGCCTGCAGCATCAGGTGTTCACTGGCAGTCTCCTGTCCAAGTGGTAACCAGGGGTGACCCTGCTTAGCTTCCTAGATCAGACAGGAACTGGTGCCTTTAGGGTAAACAGAGAGTGATATTTACCCACTTTTCACTTTCAACTGAACTCTTTGATTAAACTCATGCAGGGGACCAAGATCGTGCCAGTTGGCCTCCAAACTCCATTTGACCACTTGCTGGATGGCTATCTCAGGAGTGCTTTGATTGTGATTTCTTGCATAGCAGGGGGTTGGACTGGATGGCCCTTGTGGTCTCTTCCAACTCTACGATTCTATGATTTTTGTGATTCTATGAAAATAACAATTTCTACCTTTCTATAACATCTTCCATGTGCAAGGCTACCTGAATGTAACATGGTGATATCAGATATCAGTGCTATTGTGGGGGAAACTGTGATAAGAAATGATGCCAAACCAGTATGCTGCCATTCTTAAACTAGCACGATTGTCGCAGAACAACAGGCTGCTGTGATGAAGTGGTGGAGCTACCAGATTTAACCTCCCACAGTCCCCCTGCATTCTCTTGCTTGAAGGGCTTCTCTCTGGAAGGTCACTGCTATATGATGTAGACACTACAGAGCTAGATGGACTGATGCCTTCACTCCAAATATTCATCTTTACTGCGCAGAGATGCTGATTGCTAGTCTTAACCCAAGCGGCCCCTGATGCTCACTGTCATGTCCTGCTTCCAGAACATGGAAATGGAGAGACTGAAGCAGTGGACGTGCTGTGACCATTTGCTTAACCCAAGCAGGAGGAGGTTCCAGAACCATATGTATCAGAAGCAGACCAGAGTGCAGTACCAGCTCTGGCAGCGAGTCCTGCCCATTCAGATACAGAAGACAACTTACCCATACCTACCTTCACTTAGCATAAACAACAAAGGGAGGGTTTGAGGAGGTCTCAGAGGATTTATAGGAAGCAGACATTAATTAGACAGCAGTTGCATTGAGTTGCTGATCCTTAAATTCACAGCCCTGCCCTCCAAGAGTTGTTGAAGATTATCTGATCTACCTGACTCCCTGTTGTGGTCCTGAACTCTGTGCTTGACTTGGACTGTGTTGTGGACTCTGGACGCCATTAATCTGACTTGGATATTGCTGAACTCTCTTGCTGGACCTGAAGCTTGTGAATGAACTTTGTTTGGGACTTAAGGCTTTTACTTGCTAAGTAAAGTAAGTGCTGAATTGTAAGTTGCTCTGTTATTGTGTTTGCTCATTAGCTGGTGCTGCTTATCTCTGCTATCAGCTTGTAGCAGTCAGCCTTTGGCTGGTTGCCCAGACTGTCTTTGGATACCCACTTCATCACTCTTGTAAGGCAGTTGAGTTTATTTGGGCTAAAATAGTATGATATCTCTGCAGTGGGATTGACTCCATTACAGTCACTCACTCTGTTACAAGTATGGTTCCCAGATATCAGAGACTGGCTCCTCCTCTCCAGTCTTCTGAGTGAGGAGGAAGAATCTTAGGGTGAGAACATTGTCTTTGAAAGTAGTTGCACATTTTCTTCATTTTCTATATTTTTAATTTTATTTTAATGGTACACATTGTGCAACTCTGGTACTTAAGGTATTGTGCTTAATTACATCATGAGGGGTTGTCCCTTATAATATTATTTTGTAACAGAAAGAAGATAGGAAGAATATCAATTCATTTGAGATGTGGTGTTGGAGAAGAGTGTGGAGTGCAGCAAAAGACAAGCAAATGGGTCATAGAGCAGATCAAGCCAGAAATCTCCATGGAAGCCAAGATGGCGACACTGGGGCTGTTGTACTTTGGACACATCATGAGAAGGCACAACTTATTGGAAAGAACAATACTGGAAAACGTGGAGGGAAGTAGAAAGAGAGGAAGGCTGCATGCTAGATGGATGGACTTTGTTAAGGAGCTCATGGATATGAGTTTACAGCAGGGGTTCCCAACCTGGGGGTTGCACGACCCTTTCTGGGGGGTCACTAGGGTGGGATTCCCCCCGCCTCCCCCCTCCCCTTCTCCCCGCGGGTGCTGGCGCTGGAGCAGGCATCGCGCGGGGAAAAGGGGAGGGGGACGGGGCTCCCTCCTTTCCCTTCTCCCTGCGAGTGCTGGTGCTGGGACAGGCACACACAAGGAGGAAGGCAATGGAGGTGGGGCCACCTCCTCCTCTCCCTTCCTTCCCGCGGGTGCAAGCACCCACAGGGAGTAAGGGATGGGCGGGCCGCCTTCTCCTTTTCTCCCCGGGGCTGCCAGGCAACCGCGGGGAGAAGGGGACGGGACTGCAAGCCCTAGCGGGCTTTGTGACCAGAAGTCCCGCCTCTTTTCCCTCTGTGGCCTCCCTAATTGGTTGGGAGGCCGGGAAGAGGTGGGACGTCCAGCCACAAAGTCTGCTGGGGCTTGTAGGCGGCCGAAAGTCCGGCCCCTTCCCGGCCTCCCAACCGATCAGGGAGGGCACAGGCAGGACTTTCGTCCCCAAAGGGGGTCGTGGCCCAACAAAGGTTGGGAACCGCTGGTTTAGAGAAACTAAGCAGAATAGTAGAACTCAGGGAATCCTGGAGATGTCTCATCCACAGAGTTGTCATGGGTGGAGATCAGCTCGAAGGTTGCTAACAACAACAAAAACATCATCAGAGTTCATTACCTGTGACACTGTAAGATAGTTGTCTGTAGGCCTCAGGTTTCAGCTCTGAAATCTCAGGACCTGGTATAGTCCTGACCTGGCCACCTTAGTAATTCCTGCTTCCTATGCTATGTGAGCATCTGAAGCAGCCTTCCACAACCAGCTTCTCTCTGGATATATTGGACAGCTCCATTGGCCAGACTTAGCAGAGTTCATGGGGATTATACGGAAAAACATCAGGTGGACATTTGGATGAGCTGAGGCACTTCACAGAGTGAATTAGGCTATTACCTTTGAGACACAAGAGCAAAACGGAAGGTCTGTACCTCTCTTGGCAATCTCCCCATATATGTTGTTGTTGTGTGCTTTTAAATAGTATCTGACTATATGTAAATGTAGACTTATGCCATCCAGCCTGCAGCTGCATAAAACTAGATTTTAATCAGGCCAGTCAAGTCAAAGGAAGAGCTGTTAGCAGATATTTCCTGATAATGCTTTCACTTCTCTGATCTCCAAAGCAAGAATGTTGCTTGGATACGTCTGACAAGTTCTGTTTCAGCGCTCCCTTTCGAGCAAATCTGTAAGCTTTAAGCCTATTTTTTAAAAAGGAGAGATTTCTTAATGGCCATTTCCATGTAATTAGTGAGGGTGGTGGGGAGTGAGAGATGAAGGTGAATCACCAAATGCATTATTAATTCCCTTTGCTCTTTGACATCATCTTGGAATAACCTCAGAGCATGAGTCTCTTATCAAAAATGGCATTTACAATATTTACCTAAGGGTTGCAATTTAATAACTATTAGCAGTTACATATCAACTTGGAAAGTCAGAGGCTAAACTGGGGCCATTCCCAAATCTTGCCCGGGAAAATTGTTCCTTCATCAGTTCCTGGGACTGTTTCCAGTGACTTTAGCAGCAATTGCAGTGATCAAAACTGCATACCCATCAACCAGCCTGATTGAGCAGGGACAGTCTTGTTTAGTTGCCTGTCATCCCACTTTTTCAGTTGCTTTTAAAATGTTCCTGTTTCTCTCTCATCCTCCTATTTTCCTTCTTTTCCCTCAGCTTGCTGCACACTGAGAATTCCAAATGTCCAAGTAATTTGCACTCATTTAATTCAGCTATGTTGGGGGGGAGGGAGGAAAGTGGGTGGAATCTTGCCCTTCCCTATAGATTCAGGGAAAAGCAAACTGCTGCAGCATGTCTTAGCTTATGTGTTCATTAATAATTATTCATTAATAATTATTAACATATTGACCACACTCTGAAGTTGCTTGGCCACGCATATCCTGGTTTTCATCTATGAAATGTTGAAGGACATTATACTGTTAACTAGGGTATGACAGAAGACTAGGCTCCTTATATTTACATTATGACTGCATCACTGCAGAAATAATGCAATTCAACACTGCTTTAACTGCCATGGCTCAGTCCTATGCAGTTCTAGGATTTGGTAAGGTGTGATTTTTTTTAAAAGAAATTTAAAAATTAAATTAAAAATTAAATTTTTAAATGTAAACATTTTAAAAAAAACTGAGCCAGGTAAGTGAGGCAGTGGGAGATGACAGAACGAGACTACATGTGAAAGGGATCTAGGAGTCTAAGTAGACCACAAATTGAACATCAGTCAACAGTGTGATGTGGCAGCTAAAAAGGCCAATGCAATTTTAGGATGCATCAATAAAAGTATAGTGTCTGTATCAAGAGAAGTAGTAGTGCCACTATATTCTGCTTTGGTCAGGCCCCACCTGGAATATTGTGTCCAGTTCTGGGCTCCACAATTCAAAAAGGACATTGAGAAACTGGAGCATGTCCAAAGGAGGCAACTAAAATGGTGAAGGGTCTGAAAACCATGCCCTATGAGGAACGACTTAGGGAGCTGGGGATGTTTAGCCTGGAGAAAAGAAAGTTGAGAGGTGATATGATAGCCCTATTTAAATACTGTATTTGAAGGGATGTCATATTGAGGAGGGAGCAAGCTTGTTTTCTGCTGCTCCAGAGACTAGGACCCAGAACAATGGATGTGTAAGGATATCTGCTCAAATTTTGGGGAATATTAATTAGCTCAACACACCAATATAGGGCTCCTTACAAGTACCCTTGTTGGATTGAATCCCAGCAGTGTTTACGAAGGGACCAGAACTTCCAGGAACTGAGGCAAAGGCAAAGTCTTTGAATTTTAATCTAGTTTATTGATG
>NC_056522.1:363149197-363158111 GCF_019175285.1 Sceloporus undulatus | reverse complement strand
TGAGAGGTGATATGATAGCCCTATTTAAATACTGTATTTGAAGGGATGTCATATTGAGGAGGGAGCAAGCTTGTTTTCTGCTGCTCCAGAGACTAGGACCCAGAACAATGGATGCAAGCTGCAGGAAAAGAGATGCCATCTCAACACTAGGAGGAACTTCCTGACAGTAAGGGCTGTTTGACAGTGGCACACACTCCCTTGGAGTGTAGTGGAGCCTCTGTCTTTAGAGGTCTTTAAGCAGAGGCTGGATGGCCATCTGTCGGGGATGCTTTGATTGAGAGTTCCTGCATGGCAAGAAAAATATTAAAAATCAGATTACTGTAACATAAAATTATGATGGGAAGAAGGTAATGATAATTCATAATATATACAGAAGTGTCACAAGAATTGTAATGGCTAATAATGATTAAGATGAATTCTAGAAGTTTGGGGAAGGGAAGTGGGATAAGGGAAAAGAATAAATGAAGATAAGCTTGTGGATGGGGGGGGGAAGAACTCTCATAATGTTAAAATTAAGAGAATATGTGTAAAGTTTGATTTACGCTATTGTGGTAATAGATGGAAATTTAATAAAATGTTATGGAAAAAAAAAGAGAGTTCCTGCATGGCAGGGGGTTGGACTGGGGGTTGTGGTCTCTTCTAACTCAACGATTCTATGATTCTAAGGGGCATGCACTGTCCTTCCTTCTCTGATGCCTTGGCACTGTCATCCGAGAGCCACAGTACCCTCCTCAGAGGTGTCACCTGGTACAGTTTGCATTCCTGCATGCCCATAATGATGCCACTGGTGCTGACTCTGTTTCCCATTGGTGTATTTCTGAAATGTCTTCCAGGGGAAACTGGAGAAATCAATTGTCCAGTGCAACAGGAGGAAAGTACATATGGCTGTGGCCAATACAGCTTCAGTTTCTTACTTGCAATTTCGGTTTCTTTCTTGACCTTGCACTAGGTCATTAAATGAAAAAAATGAAAAAATGGCAGTTATTAGAGGAAATAAAGGGAAAGGGCCAGAATAGCCACAGTATTTCACAGTCACTTCTAGAACTTGCTAGGACCAGAACGAGCCCTCAAAAGTCTTGGCCAATCCCTCCAAAATCCAGGCTCTTTCCGAGTCTTGTAGCAAGTTCTTTTTTAGAGATGTACTTTTAGAGGACGAGTGTTCTGACCTTAAATTATAGCAGGATCAAACTGGGCATTAAGGGGAATGCATATTTCCCTCCACCCCCACATTAACTCTTTTTACCTTCACCAACAGGATTTTGCCAGAGACAGGTGTCTCAGCAATCAGACTTTCAGATTAAGCCCATACAGTATTTGCCTTTCAAAGTCCAATCACAAAACAACACATGCTAAATATAAGATATGGTGATAAGAAGAACAATGTGCAAACAGACAGATATCTTCTATCATTTGAAGAATTGTTGTTGTTGTTGTTGTGTGCCTTCAAGTAGTCTCTGGGGTTTTCTTGACAAGATTTATTCAGAGGAAGTTTGCCATTGCTTTCACCTGAGGTTGAGAACATGTGACTTGCCCAAGGTCACCCAGTGGGTTTCATGGTCAAACAGGGAATCAAACCCTGGTCCCCCAAATCAGGGTCCAACACTCAAACTACTATACCACATTCTCTTCGGAAAATGTGCTGAACATGTTTTCTAGTTTGAGTCTTGCTCACATGAAAAAGCAGCGAGATGAGGCATTTTGAAAATAAAATAAAGGCGAGGCATGTGCAGTCTTCTGTCATTTCACATCTTGGTGTTGATTCACAACCCACCATCCTTTCCTTATACGCACACATCAAAATGAAGCAACTCCCTCTAAGTAGAAAATGTGTATCAGGCAAGCAACCCAACAGTTCCATGTTCAGTTGAAATTTGGCGTGCTTTCCAGTGGTACACCTCGTTACAGAAAGGGGTTTGTATCAATTAAATAGGTACACCATTACCAGCTTAAATGGGCAAGCTGTTCCTATTTACACTGCAGCTATTGAACAGGGACAGCAGGGAGGTTGTGTTAATCTTGTGGAAGAATGATCATTCAGTTCTTTCCCCTTTGAGCATGCAGTTACAGACACGTTTGACCCAGCTTTGCCCTCTGCATGTTTTACTGGCTCCAGCCAATGATGTTCATACAGAGAAGGAGGCTTACCCACCATTATTTCACAAATCAAAACAGGGAGGTATGTGGCCAAGCAACATCAGAGTGTGTGGTCAAGATGGTGAAAGGTATTAATGAGGAAGAGCACACAAGCTAGGTGAGGCTGCAACAGTGTGCTTTTGCCTAAGCCTCCTGGAAAGGGCAAGATTATGCTCCCTCCTCTCTTTCCCCCACTACTGAGTTCACTGAGTGCAAACTACTTTGGCACTTTGATTTCAACTTGCAGTAACTGAAACTGAGGGCAAAGGAAGAAGGGAGAAAGTCAGAAGAAAAGAGAGAGCCTGGGACATTTTCAAAGCAGCTGAAAAGTGGGACAACAGAGGATTAATCAGGATAGTTGGAGGATAGGCAGGATGGCTGTGTGTCTTATTTTTGCAGAGGACATTGGAAAGGCCATCAAAACCCTTTCTCTGTTTGAAGCAGTCTGAAGGGTTTTCAGGTCCATGTCCAGTTTTAAAACAGAGGTTAGAGCAGGGACGTTGCTAGGGGGTGCAGTGGTGTGAATCACACCAGGTGACACCCCAGAAGCAGGTGTCACCCGGTAGGATAGTACACCCCATTGCGGGACTCAGAAGGCTGGGGGGGGGCTGCTGAGAGGGCCAAGCACATCTCTACCTCACTGCCACTGTGCTATTCTACGCACTGTGGAAATGGGATGGGGGGAGTGCCCCTTTGGCTCCACCCTTGGAAGCCCCACCTCCCCGCACCAGGTGACACCCCGGGCAGTGATGCCACTGAGTTAGAGGTTTTTAAACAAAGGATGGATGTCCATCTGTTGAAAGTGTTTCAGTTGTTTGTTCCTGTATGGCAGGGGATTGAACTGCATGGCAGGGGACTAAAATTAAGCTGGAACTCTCCCAAGAAGCCAAAATGACTACACTAAGAGCTGATCACATTAAAAAGAAACCCAACACAGAAACAGAGAGCCTCTACAGACAGGTGGCCCAATGCTGCCCCTTTGAGTCCCACATGGAGGCTGCTGCAACTGCATGCTGCGGCCTCCGGAAGGAGCAAAAAGAAGCCCCAAAAAGGGGCATCATAAGTGCTGCAGCGCAGCATCATGATGCCCCTTCTGTGCAGAGCTGTTTGGGCTCTGTGCCCAGCGTGTGTCATCATAGTGAACACCGTGTGGATGGGCACACACCATGATGACAGCTGGGCAATGCAACAAGGGCTTTGAGTGTGCAGATGCTCAGCCCTAGTGAACATACAGGCTAGCACAAAGTGTTGGTCTTTACCACCCCGGAGAGAAGCACATTTGTCTTGTCTGTCTCCACATGATGTTGAAGCATTTTTGTTCTCTTCCAGTCATAATTGCGTAGGAGAGTGGTAAAAACATTCTTTTTGACAAATGAATTTTTCCAGCTTGGTGAAAAGGACAATTTTATGACACTTTTACAACCCTCTCCCATGATTTTATGACTAGAAGCGACCAAAAGTGCTATGACACTATGAGGGAGACAGGCAAGATAAATGCTCTTCTCCCTGTCTCCCTGACAGGTTTGTTTTTAATACGATAAGCCTTTTATACTTTGGTCATATCGTAAGATAATGTGACTCACTAGAAAAGACAATGGTACCTGGCAAGGTAGAAGGCATTAGGAAAAGAAAGGCCACATTACAGATGGATTGACTCAGTTGAGAAAGCCATGGCCCTGAGTTTGCAAGACCTAAGCAGAGTTGTTGATAACAGAGTCACTTCAACAGATGTCTCTCTTTCATAGGGTTGCTTTAAATGGGAATTGACTTGACAGTGATTAACAACAGTACTGCAGCAGCAATAACAGGTAAAAATGCTTTCCCTATAGTGGATCCCTCTGGACCACTCGCTTACAGAGGTACAGTGGAGTAAACTCTGCACTTGCCAAGGAGCATCGGATCTTTTCCTGAGAAAAGGTGGCAATATGGAGCCATTCAAGTACAATTCACTGTCCTCAGCTGAACTGACAAAAACCACAAGCCAAGGGCAAGGTGCCACAAAAGATGCCTGCAGAGTAATTATCGCCTGATGATTCAAGCTAGGAGGTGAAATGAAATGTTGCAAGGAAAAGCCACATTCTAATGTTAACATTATTCATTTCCTAAATCCATCTGGAGGTTGTGCATGCACATACCTATTGCATCTGCCTGTGAAAGAAAGGATGCTCAAAATATGTATTAACCAACACAAATATACAGGTTGAGACTCCCTTATCCTAAATGCTTGGGACCAGAAGTGGTTTGGATTTCGTGGTTTTTTGGGGGGAGGGAGGCACAGTGTTGGAATACCTGTATTTACATATATGTACATAATCCATGATAGGTTCACTTTAGGATTGAAATATGTCAGAAATGAGTTGAAGACACACAACAACAGCAACAGCAGCAACAACAACAACATGATGAGATACCTTGGAGATGAGATCCAAGTGTAAACACAGAATTTATTTCTATTTCATATACATCTTATACACATAGCCTGAAGTTACTTTTATACAATATTTTTAATAATTTTGTGCATAAAACAAAGTTTGTGTACATTCTACCATCAGAGAGCAACGGTGTCACTGTTGCAGTCGCCCATGTAAATGTTAGCATGGTAGGGCAGTGTGCGTAGGTTCACGCTGAAGCTTGGAACCAGGAAGGCTACCTGAGAAGCGATGAGAAGCTGTCTGCATGCAAGAGACATTCCTCTCTACCTCCAGAAGCTGTTACAGGAGACTTGAGGCAGATGTCTCATAATGAGGCTCTTTAATCTTCAGTTGCTCTATGTACAAGCTTGTCCTCCAGCAAAGCTACTTGCATAACACCACAACACCATAAACCCACACTGTACAATGAGGCTCCACCCTTATATACACTTGTGCTATGCAGCCACTTAGTTCAACCTCTTCCTGGTGTATCACCTTAAACCCAGTCCCTCAGACAGGAGGACTCAGTGCTTTTGTAGCACTTTACAGTACAGTGTGCCCTTGCTTTACACGAGGGATCCGTTCTGGACTCCCCCGCGTAAAGCAAATTCTGCATATGCTCAAGCCCCATTTAAATGAATGGGGTTTGTGCATGCAGCGGCATGGTGGTGCGGTGGTGCAGCGGCGCATGCGCGCCATGGGCATGTGCCCCATTATTCCCTTCTTCCCTGTGCAGCTTTCAGCATATGCTGAAAGCCGTGTAAAGAGCACCCATGTATGATGTGGGCGCACTGTACTTTCTAGCTCATGATGACATCATTGTGACAGCACATCCTGTGACTCAGCACAGCCTAAATGCTTAATCATCATGGCTGCAGGAAATCTATAGTTAACCTGTCACCTTTCACCCACATCAGGACATTTTCCCTCTTGATCATATTCCAAGAGTAAAAGGTTTTGGTTTTTCATAGAATCGTAGAGTTGGAAGAGACCACAAGGGCCATCCAGTCCAAACCCTTGATGCTCCCTCCTCAATATGACATCCCTTCAAATATTTAAACAGGGCTATCATATCACCTCTTAACATTCTCTTCTACAGGCTAAACATTCCCAGCTCTCTAAGTTGTTCCTAATAGGACATGGTTTCCAGGCCCTTCACCATTTTAGTTGCCCTCCTCGGGACACGCCCCAGTTTCTCAATGTTTTTTTTTGAACTGTGGTGCCCAGAACTGGACACAATATTCTAGGTGGGATCTGACTAAAGCAGAATACAGTGGCACTATTACTTCTCTTGATCTAGACACTATACTTCTATTGATGCAGCCTAAAATTGCATTGGCCTTTTTAGCTGCCACATCGCACTGTTGACTCATGTTCAATTTGTGGTCTACTTGGACTCCCAGATCCCTTTCACATGTAGTTTCATTCAGCCAGGTGTCGCCCATCCTATATCTGCTGCAATTTTGATAAGTATGCCCCCAATTTTGTCCTCCAAGTCACTGATAAAGATGTTGAATAGCACTGGGCCCAGGACAGAGTCCTGTGGGACCCCACTGGTCACATCCCTCCAGGATGAAAAGAAGCCATTGTTGAGCACCCTTTGGCTTCGGCCGGTCAACCAATTACAAATCCATGTAACAGTTACTTTGTCTAGCCCACATTTTACAAGCTTGTTTGCAAGAATGTCATGGGAAACCTTGTCAAAGGCCTTACTGAAATCAAGATATACTATATCCACAGCATTCCCTTCATCTACCAAGCTGGTAATTTTATCAAAGAAACAGATCAGATTTGTCTGGCATGACTTGTTTCTCTGAAACCCGTGTTGACTTTTTGTGATTATGGCATTGCCTTCTAGATGTTCACAGACTCTCTTTTTAATGATCTGCTCCAGAATCTTTCCTGGTATAGATGTCAGACTAACTGGACAAAAATTGTTTGGATCCTCTTTTTTTCCGTTTTTGAAGATGGGGACAACGTTTGCCCTCTGCCAGTCTGCTGGGTCTTCTCTTGTCCTCCAGGTGTCCTCAAAGATTATTGCCAATGGCAAAATATTTTGAAATATTTCAGATTTCAGCATTCCAGACAAGGAACCTGTATAATCTTTTCTATGCTGGATGGAACTTGGTGCTATGCAACTTTAAATCTTCCAAAACACCTTCATCCTATGTATGTTCTTCCACTGATCTTAGCTGGGGCTTACTCCTAAGTAACCATGTTTAGCAATGGCAGCCAGAATATGTGATATATAAGAAGCTGCATTATACTGAGTCAAAGCATTGATGCATCAGGCTCTGTACCGTTGATCTTAGCTGGCAGTGGCTCTCCACTGAAGAATTCATTCATGGCCCTACTTCCAGGTCCCTGACATTCCTCGGAGGCACTAACCTCAACCATGCTCAACTTACAGAATCAGTCAGGGCTGCTTGTGTTCAGGCATGGCATGTTTGTCAACCACATTTTCCTGTCGGTGGCTTTGGGAGCCAGCCACATACTCTACAACTGTCCTGATTTGGCAAAGACAGTCCTGATAAATTTTCTCATTTTTTCCAGTTGCTTTTAAAATGTCCCAGTTTCTCTTTCCTCCTCCCTCTTTCCCACTTTGACCTCAGCTTGCTTCAACTGCTGTGAAATGAGTTCAAAGTGCAAAAGTAGTTTGTACTCAGTTAGCTCAGCAGGGGGGAGAGGAATGGCAGGGTAGAATTCTGCCCTTTCCAGTAGGCTCAGGCAAAAGAAAACTGCTGTAGCCTCTCCTAGCTTTCTGGGGTTTTTTTGTTAGTAACCTTTGCCATCTTGCCCATACTCTCAGGTTGCTTGGTCAATTACCATATGTTTCCCAGTTTTTATCTGTGAAATCTTGGAGGATATGCAACCAATGCCAAATGAAGGTAAAGAGGATCTTTGGTATTTTTAAAAAACTAATGTGTTATTTGTATTATGCTTCTAGTACTATAGTACCTCAGAGGAAAAAGAAGAGGCCTTTTGATTCCCCAGTGAGTTTTGCAATGATACCGATATATAGTGCAAAAAAGGAAACAAACAGCTTCCTGACCCCTGCAGTGAGATCATCTTTTTCTTTTTTTCTCAAGTGCACGACTGGATTGTCTTATCTTTCTTCCCTTTTGATATTGTGCGATTGCTGCTTAGTAACAAGAAAAGAATTGAGTTCCATTATTCGGCTGTTTTATATCAGGCATACAAGAGGCATTTAGCTCAAAATGTTGTCAGGGTGACTTGGTCTTTTAGTCAAGAGGGATATATGAATACAGAGGTATAAAATGCATGCAGCTATCTAGGATAGACAAATAACCAGCCTCAAACATGGAAGAGAGGGCTCTATTTTTTAGAAAAAAATATCTTTGACTGCTGGTTGAACTATTTCCTCCCGTTTTGCTTGAGACCCTAAAACATGATTTCACATTTTCTCCCAAGGAGCTTAAGGGTCCCATATATTTTGTTCTTGCAACAACCCTATGAGGTAGGTTAGTTAAAGAGACAATGGGTTTGATCCATCTTCTGTATACAAAATGTCTCTTTCTACCCATGGGATACTTTTGAACTAGCAGAATATTGAGTAGAGGAATCCCACTGGAAGAGAAAAGGTAGGAGGCAATCTCTGTCTATTCTCTCTTCCCATTGTAGTTTCCTGCTGCTTAACACACACACACACACACACACACACACACACAATCTGCTACAGAGAGCTGGAGGAACCTCCAGGACAGGAGGTGGTGTCAAACTGCATTATTTCTATTGTGTAGATTTACCCCTTAATGTGGTAAGGGGTATGAATGTGTAAGGGAGGCTGAGAGTAAAACTATCAGAAGACAAAACTGTCATGAGTTTCTGTGTTGAAGAAATTAATCACATGCCAAAAGAGGACATGTTGATGACTGGAATGCAAAATGAGGAAACAGAGCAGAGCCAAACACTCCTGGAGATCTTGGCCTAGGATCAAAAAATGATTCAAAAGAGTAATGTGAAGCCACATTCTCCAGATAATTGAACAGAAATGTGCATGCATGGACACCACCAGGTGGCCAATATGGAAATCAAATAGATTGTGTAATCGGAAGATGGAGAAGCTCCATTCTCTCTGAGAGAGTATGGCTGAGAGGCTGACCTCATCATAAGAGGTCACCCTGTGAGTTTCATGGCTGAGGTGGGAATTGAACCCTGGTCTCCAGAGTCATAGGTGTTTATCAGACGAGCTCTTAAAGAGGTACAGTGGTACCTCGGGATACGAAATACCCAGCTTACGAAATTTTCGGGATACGAAAAAATCCCATAGGGAATTATTGTTCCGGGTTACGAATGTTTTTTCGGGTTACGAAAAAACTTTTGGTGCTTTTCGGCGCTATTTTACACGG
>NC_056522.1:363126359-363144197 GCF_019175285.1 Sceloporus undulatus | reverse complement strand
ATGATGATGATGATGATGATGATGATGATGATGATGATGATGATGATTACCCAGCCATTCCATCTGGATCTAGGAGGCTTACAACTATGGTAACACATACAATACAATACAAAATAAACTTCTACAATCCCTACTCTCCCTCTCCCTCAACAAACAATAACAACATAATAATAATTAAAATAATTAAAATACCATTCAATCATTAAAACCAACATTAAAACACATTAGATGTCTCATCAGCAGAGTTTGTTGGTTTGCATTGTGTAGGCTGCGTGAATGGAGTTGCCATTGTCTCTTCCTACACCCTGTAGCCTCATCCCTGCACGAGTAAGAAGTGGTTGCACAGAGTAGATTCATAAAATTACATACTGTAACTCTACTAATTGGAGCCAACCCTATAACCCTTATCCAAAGAGGGGAGAGGGGAGAGAGAAATTCCCATAGACCTGATTTTTAATAGGGGCCATCAATTGTAGGATCATGCCCATGGTGCTTTGTAAAAAAAATGGGGGGGGGGATAATCAGTATGTTCAGAAAATATACAGCTCACAACTCAAAAGAACACTTGAAATCTGCTTAGCAATTTGTACCGCCTACACAGTGTGGGAATGCTTCAGTGCAATACAAATCCACTTATCCCTTAACTACAGTTCTGGATCCCCCCCTCGGAAGCCAACTCATAACTAGAAAAGCTACGAATCGTGGGAAGGAGGGGAACAGCCTTTCTGATCAGTTGTTTTGAGTAAAAGGGTGGTGGGGGAGAGAATGATTGTGTATTTATCTTCTGCCTTCTCCAAATATGCTATTTTATGCCATTAATGTTATTTTTTGAAACGCACTGCAATTATCAGCAACACAAGCCTTAACCCCAATCATTGCTCTGCTGTATCTGCTGACAGTTTGTAGTTACTTCAGATTCCAAATGTCTTCCTGCCCTGACAGCGTTCCTTCAGCAGATCCATTAGCAGCTCAAAAGGCCAGTGCAAATTTCGCAGATACTCTGTTTTGTGCATTGTGTTATTGTTCCGAAGTTTTAAAATCCACTCTGCATGATTTTTTTTCTCACATGAAAGTGTTGCCTTCATTCCCAGCAGGGCTTTTAGCATACTGTTAGTCACATATTAGTTCATTAGAATGGTTTGGTGGTCCCACAGTCCTCTAGGATATGTGGCCAGGCAGACTAAATGCAGTGCATCATCGTCACTCTCTCAAGCTTGAAAGGCACTGTTTTCTGGTAGTTAGCATGCCTATTTAAAATGGGTGAGTCCAAGGTTCAAGTCCCACCAGCAGCCATTACATATACTAATTTGTTTGACTAATTTGTATCCCATTATTTAAAAAAAAAAAGCAACACTTCTGTTTACTGGTTCAGAATCAGCTCCTATTTTAACCTATCTCACAAGATTAGTAGGAAGATAAATTGGGAAGGCAGTGGAGTGGTAAATTTTGGAACTGAGAGCCTTAGCACGACAGTAGCAATAACCTCGGAAGTGTCCAGAAATGCAGACTGTTATACACACACACACACACACACACACACACACACACACACACACTGTGTGTGTGTGTGTGTCTATATAAATCTGGCAGTGTTCATTTCCAGTGGGAACTGGTACTTTTTAAGGTTGATGGATCTTGACTGCTCAAGACCAAGCCATCATAAAATACAGTTCTTTGCAACAATTATAGTGTCTGGGAAAATCCATTTCCTCTCCAGCTACTGTGGGAACAAGGGAGACCAAGGATGATGGCAGATGGTGTTAAAAAATCCCTAGGGCTTGATCCTTTGTGCCCTGGCTGGCTCCACTATACCACTGGCCTTACATCAGGGGGAGTAGCTTCTGTCTGTCAGCCTGATTTTTAAAAACCTTCTGGAAGAAATCACTTTTGAATTCTGGCAAGAATGAACTGTCCCTTTCTTAGGAATGGGTTGGCAGAAAGAAAAAACTGGAGCTGGACTTATTTGTCTTCAATGGTTAATACCTAAGCATGGAAAATCAAGTCTTTGGAGGCCAAAGAGCATGCCCCTTTTTATTTATTTTATATGATCTTTGGTCCTAGCTGTGCTTTCTCCTACCAGTGTACTCTGTTTTCTTTCTGCATGTCATTTTCCCCCCCATAGGAAACCCTCACATAATCTACGTTATACAGAAAACTACAAGGAAAGTGTCATCCTCTCAAGCTTTTTGTATTCCTCCTTCTGTGCAGCTAGGTGGCCAACATGGTGGTTCCCAATGAAATACTGTACATGAAATGTAAATGATGCTTTAAACATTAAAGCTGCGTTGGCTGGTGTTCAGACTCCTGCATTTTATGTTGCATTTATGGCTGTCATGTTGTTTAGTATTTGCAATGTTATAAGTCTGCCTTAGGTCATCACAATTCACTTTTATGGTGATTGTGCACTTTCAAACCTACTTTTTCAGCAATGTGCGCGCCTACACCCCAAAGACATATCTAGCCATTTCTATTTTGCTGGATAGCAGAGGAATGAAAGGATTTGTGCTCAGCTCTTCATGTAGATGGATGCACTGTGACATGGATCTATAGGGATGTTAGCATATACAGTTGCCAACCCAGTCCTGGCAGAGGACTTGGGCGTACAGGGCAGATTATATGTGAGGAGGTGATCCTGTAGATAAATTGGGTCCAAACCATGTTAGGCTTAAAGGAAATAACCAACACTTTGTACCTTGCCTGGAAACTAATTGGTAGCCAGTGGAGTGATTTTAATATTGGTGTATTTCTGGATGGCCCAGTAATTATTTGATGTCTAGCATCAGGAATGTTTTAGAGGTCATAATGACCAGTGGGAACTAGATAAGGGGCACACTGACCTACGGACATGTAGGAGGCCTAAATAGTACTAAATAGTACTAAGATAAATGCTGAATGGGTTTGCTGATCCATTCCAACCCCACCCCCACCAGGCTCTTTGCACATCTTAAAAACCCTCTTCTTCCTCACCCATACTGTGTTCTTATCCACCTTTCCTATCCAAATATCTCAGGGCGGTCCCAGATCCAATCACTGTTTTATCACTCCAAAGTTAAATCCATCAGCTGATTTGGTCCTTTTATCAGTTCCATAGAAAAACCATCAAGTCTTTGCTACACTATGTGGTAGCATTGAGTACCCCTTGAGGTTAAAATAGGATATAAATATCAGCCCCAGCTCTAGTCTCATGTGCGCAGAGCATCCCTCTCACTGACTGTCTCACATGCAGATGCTGTCTGAGCTATTCTCCATCTTCCGTGGACCACTCTTTCAAAACTAGTAATTATTGCCCTCTTTAAAACTCCAAATTCCTCTCTATCCAACCTTCCACACCTTTCTTTCTGTTAGCCTTGTATGGTTCTTATGGTTGCAGTGGTTTTGTGCGTATTGTGCACACCCTTGCACATTTCTAAATAAAATCTTTATATTCATTAAAACCAGGGTCTCTCTGCAGTTAGTACTAATATACATTGATGAAAAGATCCACGAAGTTAGACTCCTCTTACAGGCCTCTTTTTGAGCTAATAATTCCCTCAAAATACCAAGAAGATGTTGACACTGTTGGTGCAGACCCCAAGTCCCAACCCACCTTTTAGGGTAACAGGGGCCCCTGAAGTCTCTGTAGCTATATTTCTCCTGGATGCAAGATCTTAGCCTGTATTTGAACTGGTCTCTTTATGTTTTTCACAGATCCAGGTTCTTTTTAAAGAAATCTGGAAATTCTGCACAGGTTCTGCTGATGCTCAATTTCACCTGCAGTTCAGCTTTTAAAATGTTATCACTCAGCCTCTTTCTGTCCATGGTCCACAATTTTGTCCTTAAACTTGAAAACTCTCACAGAAGGTATTAGAGACAGGAATGAGAAGTACCAAAAAGACCAACTTTTTCATTTGGCTGCCATTACTTTGTCATATTTATATGAAAATCTGTACCGATCTCTGATTTATGTTCTGCTCCTTGATAAAACACAACATCATATAACTTGTCAGTCAGAATTTCACACTACTGTGTAGCACTATCATTCCACTTTAACTTCTATGGCTGCCTCCTGTGGAATCCTGGGATTTGCATTTCCGGGAGGGACATTTAGAATTCTTACCCAGGGAGCTCTTAGGTCTCACTAAACCCCAGAATTCCACTGGAGGCAGCCATAGAAGTTAGTGGGATAATAGTGCTATAAGAATGGGAATTGGAATAAAGATTTCCTGTATCTTGGATCAAACATTGATCAAAATGGAGACTGCAGTCAGGAAGTAAGAAGAAGACTAGGAATAGGAAGGGTAGCAATGAAAGAACAAGATAAGGCCTGTTACAGACTGCCAAAATAAAGCTGCTTTGGGTCTCTTTGGAGGTATGCTGTTTAAATGATGCATGCATCCTAAGAATCCGGAAGCTGCACCAAAGCTGCACTCCAGTGCTTAGGAATGGAGTGTGGCTTTGGTGCGACCTCTGGACTCTTAGGACCCATGCATCATTTAAATAGCAAACCTCCAAAGAGACTTGAAGCAGCTTTATATTGGCAGTCTGTAAGAGGCCTAAGATCCTAAAGAGTAAAAATATAATTAATTAATTAATTTAATTTGTTTTATTTATATACCGCTATTCAAAAGATCATAGCGGTGAACAGCAAGTAAGCTAATTAGCAAGTAAGCTAATTTGCCCCCAACAGTCTGGGTACTCATTTTAGCGACCTCGGAAGGATGCAAGCCTGAGTCGAGCTTGGGCCCTTTTGCTGGTCTTGAACTCGCAACCTTGTGGTTTCGAGTGAATGGCTGCAGTACAGGCATTTAACCATTGCGCCACTGAGCACTAAAGTTAGAATTGTCCAAGACATTATGTTCCCCATCACCATGTACGGATGTGAGAGCTGGGCAGTGAAGAAAGTGGACGGAAAGTAAATCAACTCATTTGAGATGTGGTGCTGGAGAAGAGAGCTGAGGATTCCATGGACAGCCAAAAAGACAAACAAATGGGTCCTGGAACAGATCAAACCCGAACTCTCCCTGGAATCCAAGATGAAGAAACTGAGACTTTTGTACTTTGGGTAAATTTGGATGTGAGAAAGCATGACTGACTAGAAAAGACAATAATGCTAGGGAAAGTAGAAGGTAGTAGAAAGAGAGGAAGACCACATGCCAGATGGATAGACTGAATTAGGAAGACTATGGACCTAAGCAGAGCAGTATAGGATAGTGGAGCTTGGAGATGTCTCATCCACAGGATCATCATGAGTTGGGGCTGACTTGAAGGCAGTTAACAACAACAGCAAGAGTGTAATGTGATATTGACCAATTTAATATCATTTTAGAACGCTGTGGCAAGCCTTCAATTCTTCCCATTTCATATCATTGTGAAATATGAGCATTCACTGTTTGTTTGTTTTAAGTGATGTTTCAACAGTGTACCATTTCTCCAGGTATGTAATGTACCATTGTTATGTCATGAACATAAAGGAGTAGAGAATTGTCTTCTTCCTCATTGAAAATTGCCTACAGAACCTCATATATTCTTCTTTTCCCCTCTGAAAAACAGTTTACCGTCAGTGTAGGCTAACATTGTAGCATGTATTCAATAGTTGGTGACAAGCAACTTATTAATATGTGTGGAAGCATCTCTTTGCATTCAATTTCTACAAATTAAAAAAAGCAACAAAAGAGATTGTGCCTTCTTGGCTGAGAAGCTAAACTCATTTTATATCCTGAGGATAAGTGCTTCTACATCAAAACTCAAACCTTTCCCTCCCCTATTTGAAGCAAAAGTGTATGGCATTTCAATCTCACTTGTATTTGATGGTCATTAAACCTTTTAAATTTCTGATACATTGATTCCCCCCTCCCCAAATTACAGAAACGTTGTCAGCTATAGAAGAAAATACATTGTTAATACTGAGACTATTGTTCTATAGTATATTGGACAGCCATGTTGCAATTGCCTAATTTGTCTCATCTTTTGTCACTGTAAAAATCAAGCAAACCATGCTTTAATTCCTTCCGACCTGGAAAAGTAAGTTAATGAGAAGAATTTTCTGTGTTGCTGGTGGAGACATACATCCAATGGGTTATATAATATAACCAGCTGTGGTGGGGACACACAAACACCCCTTTTTTTGTTATCCAGCTTCTAGTAATTCAGTTGCCAAAATATGCTTTTATATTTTTTATGCAGGTTGTGCTTGTACACCCACAAGATTGTGGGGGAGGGCAATTTCAGAATCATGCAATATTCCTGGAAACATTTTGTTTCCACTGCATTGGGTTGAATAAATATGTTCTAAGATGATGGAAAATACTGTGGTAAATCTGCCATACTTCAGCTATTGCCACCATTGATGAGTCTCTTTTGTAAAAAGACAAAAAAAACCAAAACCCCAAATGAAGAGATTTCTAGCTCTCTTTTTATTGTTTCCTTAATTCTTTTACAGTTTCAGCATGGTTTCTTGCTGTTTTTCTTCCTTCAACACAACTGAAAATTCTTGTGAGGCACAGTATGTATTCTGCTGTATCTGTGTTAAGTTTGTGAAGTCAATCTTTGATGAGTCTGCCATCCATCATTTATGGTTAAAGCTGCATAAACAATTTCTCATTTTTGCTGCGCTGAAGATCCTTTATCACCATCACTGCTTTTCACGATTTGAATCTTTTTGTTTACATTTAAAATTGTAAAGAAATCAAAGAATTAAATTGTATGACTGATGGTATAATGCAGGGGGGCCATCTCCTGGTTCAACAGGCAGTTGCAATACACTACATTACAGACACGTGGAATTGTTCTGGAATATTCAGGTCCTCTTCTCTGTCACTTTTGGCTGTTGTTGCACTGTCACCAGTGAAGGAGGGCATTGTATCCTTGCACCTACCCAAATCTCCTGAGATGACTGGCTGGTGTGAGATCACAGTGGTGGTTCATCACGTTTCCAGAAGCTCACATCTCTTGTACATTAAGGCCAGCCCAAGGGCTGGCAGTTTTTTTGGAGACAGAGTACCATTTCTGGTCATTTCAGGACAAACTCGGTGGGCTGGCAATTTTAGACCCAGCAGTTTTCTTAATACAGTCAGCCCTCAGTATCTGCTGAGGATCCAATATGGACCCCCCCCCCCATGGATACCAAAATCCGTGGATGCTCGAGTGGCCACGCCCCATTGGGCACAATGCAACTTCAATGGAGGTGCATGCACATGGCCGTGGGTCTCCCGCATGACTTTTTAGGTACTCTGAACTGACCTAAGGCAAAACAGGTTCTTATACAACTCATTAAAGACACTGATATGCAATACTCAGCATCTGCTGCATGCTCTACCTGCTCCCCAATTGGTTTGGGACTGTGCTTCAACCCAAAGGGGGACAAAATATTTGGAAAATTTAACAATCTCAAAATATCGGTTGGCATTCAGCAAAGACCGGTTCAATGTAATTCCTTCAGCTATGCTAGAGGGACATTTCCATCAAACTGAATACAGTATAAGGATAGAATTTGTCCATGTGAAGAGTGAAGCCAACCAGAATCCATATCTCACATTCTTCTTTGTTGTATATTTTACAAGGATGATAGACTATGATTAATTACCCCTTTATTAAATAGACATCCAGGCAGAACTTCTGAATGGTTCCTGAAGTTTTTATTGAGGACAAAAAGATCACAGAGGAAGTCACAAAGTTTATTTTCTCTGCTATAAAAGTTCATAAAGTCATGTAATATAAAGGCGAGTAGTGATGTCCTCTCCTGGTTCAAACACTTATGGAAAATTGGGGTGGGTTGGATTATGAAGTGGTGAGTCTGTTATAATGTATTTTACATGTTTGTTTATATGCTGTGTATGTACTACTCTTGCTGTTAATTTGTTGCTGTTGTTGTTGTTGTTTTGCTTTTATACTGCCTATGGTTTGTTAACTGAAATAAATGCATTCATTCATTCATTCATTCATTCATTCATTCACATGGATAGTCCCTATTGTGTGCATGCAGCTGAGCTGCTGTTAGGAGCAGTGGGACTTATTTTTCCTAATGGCGGCATGGCTGTGGGCACATGCCACTACTGGGGACAATGAGAGTTGTCCTTAATGGTAATGTGGCCATGTGCATGTGCCACCACTGGGGACAGCGCAGGCTTGCTATCCATGGATGGTTGGATCTACAGATGGAAAATCCGTGGATACTGATGGCAGAATGTAGCTTCTTCTATTTCTTAAACTCCCTGCTGAGGGAGGCTAGGTCATTGCCCCCTCTCTGTTGTCCTTACATTATGGAGATTAGTGCACTGGCTTTTATTCCTGTGCTAGGCATGAGATGTAAACACACAGAGATGAAATCACATTCTTTAAAAGTTCTGGGAGAAGCCTGGGTCAGGTACAGAATGAGTACTGTCCAGGGATGGGGTCATGCACGCCTAGCACAGGAATAAAAGCCAGTGCACTAATCTCCTATCAGATGATATTGATGATGATGATGATTTGGGCAGGCTTTTAGCAACTGACCAGTTGCTGAGGGACCTTTTAATTGGATGGTGTTGTATTTTCAGTATTGATTATGTGTTTAAAATGGATCCTTTTCCATTTGGTTTTCACCTTTTGCATTCTACAGAGACAGCTCTTCTGAAAATCAAAGATGAGGCCAAGTTAAAATGCGTATATTCAGTCATTATTCTCCTTGATCTCTCTGCAGCCTTTAACATACAGGTGATCATGCTCTTTTGTTGGATTCATTTCATGACCTGGAGTTTACTGATTCAATACTCAGCTGGTTCACATCTTCTCTTTCCAGTTGGTCATTTCATGTCCTTGTTGCAAGTTGTGTATCTTCTTTTCCTTTTTCATTTGGAGTTCCATAGTGTTCTGTTCTGGGCTGTTTGCAGTATTCTCTTTATACATTACCTTTAAGTAATCTTATCACTTCATGTGGTTTTCAATATCACATTTATGCTGATGATACTCAGCTGTATTTCTCCCCTCCAGAAATCTCTTCTAACATCAAACATATTACAATATGCCATTCAGCTATCTTATAATGGATGCTTAATTGTCACCTAAAACATGACATGGCAAATAGCCTTATAACGTGAGAGGGGAAAAGCTGAAACAGAGTGGGAGTGTAGCAGCTTTCTGCATGCCTCTCTGTTTTTTAATGTTGTGAAGCCACTATGTGTCCCAGTTCTGGGAAGAGTGGGATACAAATAATAATAATAATAATAATAATAATAATAATAATAATAATTGTTATTATTATTATTTTGACCTGGCTTATTTTGACCTTTTTGTACTAATAGTCATCAGCATGTTTCCATCTGGTGTGAAGTCATACTTGGATAGTTTATAACTTCTTCTCTCCTACAACGTACCACTTTGGACAGCTCTATCTGTAGACTTTGCTTTTCAGCTCTCCCTTTCTAGAATGTAACATAAGTTTACTACCATGTGCCCTTCCTTTACCCCTCTAACCAACTCACCTTTAAAAATCATAGTATAACTGTCAAACAAATAGGAATTGTTGTTTTCCTGCTTTCTGTGGAAACCATCCCTGGAGGTAACAGTGCCATGATTTATTGATTTATTTATAATTTATTTATAGACTACCGTTGTCCCAGCATGAGACCCAAGTCAGCTTATATCTAGGCTAAAGCAAGATAAATCTAAAAACCCTAATGATAAAAATGTTAAAATTCAATTAAACAAAGTATGATATTAAAAATCCATTAATTTTTTTTTTAAAAAAAGGTTTTTATCATTTTAAAAGGTGGTTAACTTTAGACTGTCAACTGCTGTTAGGTAAATGTAGACGGTATTATATTGTATCTGAATATATGAGCCTTTAAACAGTGGTGCACTGTTTAAAGGCCAGTACTGCAGCCACAATGTTGTGCATTTGATCTTAGAGGAGGGCTCCAAGGTTCACTCAGCCTTCCAGCCTTTCATAGGTCAGTAAAATGAGTATGCAGCTTGTTGGGGGCAATTGGCTTACACATTGCAAACTGCTTAGGGAGTGCTAGTTCACTGATAAACAGTATAGAAATATACTTGCTATTACTATTGCTGTAACACACCTGGCAGTTCTGGGGGCCAGCCTAGCTTCTTGTGGGAGGGAGTTCCAAAGGAGGAGATCCTCCACTGGAAAGGCTTTCTCTTGTGTCCTCACCAAATGAGTCTGTGATGATGGCAAGACTGAAAAAAAGATTTCCCCTGAAAATCTTAAGAGTTCTAGCAGGTTCATATGGGAAGATAAAATCTTTCAAATAGGCTGGACTTAAGCTGTATAGGACTTGGTGTTGTGTCTAAGAACACCTCTAAACTACAAAATTCATTTTTCAGAGGGAGTGCAACCTAATCCAGAGCAGGCTGTAATCCCAACCTTAGTTTAGTTTCCCTACTGACTAACAAAATTTACATCTTGTCTGAAATAAGGCTCAATTTATTCACTCACATCCAGCTCTTCACTGCATCCAGGCAATGATTTAGGCCTTCCATAGCCCCCTCAACATCATTTATAGAAGGAAGATATAGGTTCAAAACACACTGCAGAAATAATCCAGTTTGAGACAGCTTTAACTGCCCTGGCTCAGTACAAGGTGATCCTGGAAATTATAGTTTATTGTGGCACCAGAGCTCTCTGACAGAGAAGGCTGATAAATGTCTCACAAAACTACAGTTCCCAAAATTTCCTGGCATTGACCCAGGGTAGTTAAAGCAGTCTCAAAATGGAATATTTCTGCAGTGCATTTTGTACTGCAGTTGTATATCATAACAACCATCACCAAACTTCCAAACGGCTTCATCCAGTGTCTTTCTGCAGATACTGAAGAACATAGGAGACAGGGCACACATGCGCCTGGTCACATATCTACCAGGTTTCATCTATTAAATGTTAGAGGGTGTGCATATAACAACAGCAACAACAAAGATGTGATTAGAGCAAAACTGCAAGGTTTCTGGAGGCAACCTGAGACAATGGTGTTGCTGAAGGGAGCGGGAACAAGGTCCCTGAGTTACATGCCCTTTTTGATGTTAAAATTAGACACACACCTACCTTCGTATGTTAGTAGATCTGATCTGATCAATAACTACCCCATACTACTGTATTTTGCTCATTGATCTTGCTCTAATTCCTCATATTTTTTTTGTTATGGAGAGATACCTCTTTTCCTCTCTGGAAATATTTGCCGCAGATTGTTCTATTAACTTCTACTCTCTCAAATCATTATTGTCCTGTATTCCATTTTTAATTTATTTGTTGTCGTTTAATGGGCCATGTATCTTTTAATCACAAATCCCATTGGGTCCCCTTTTCATCTTGTTTTTCATGCTAGTAGCATGCCACTTTAAGTAATCCCTGTTCTCAGTCTTTCTTTTGTGTCCTGATCTTGTATAAATTCCTTGGAGAAATACATAGCTTTCTTGTGGGCAACTTGATTGTCACTCCATAGTAAACAAGCCTCCTCTTAGTCATGATCTTTTTCTTCTCTGTGTTGTTATTTTTTCAAATTAGCTTTTTCTTATAGAGGAACAAGAGAAACATTTCCTTTTCTCTCCTTTATCTCCTTGGTTGACATAGCAGCACTGCTTTTTCTTTTTGCCATTTCTATTCCTTCTTCCTCCTGTTTTCCTTTCTTTAAAAATTGCAATCTTTCTTCTCTCAGTCCCACATTGGTGTCATTTTGCTTTTAGCTATTGTCCTATCTATTACCTTCCTCCCCTTATCAGTTTCTTGGATTCTTGTTGTCCCCCCCCCCCCTCCATTTTATCATTTTAAGCGAAACCTATACCCTGGGGCCATTTCACACTATGCAATTATGATTCCTCTTTAAATGCTATAGTTCCATCCAATGGACATCTGGGGTTTGCACTTAAGAAACGGGAATTTAGAATTATCTGAGAGAGAGCTCTTGTGCCTCACCAAACTACAAATCCAAGGAGTCCATAGGAGACAGCGTGGAATCAAAGGCCCTGTCCGCACAGGCCAAAAATAAGTCTTCTCTCCCCTTTCCCACAGCTAGGGGTCTGGATAATGCAGGGCCCAACCCTGGTTCTGGTACCTTCCAAACAGTCCAGCATCGAACCCACCATATATCCTCCTTAAAACAGTTTAAAATAACTCACCATTTGATCCAGATCTTCCCAGAAGACCCAGAGTCCTTCGTTCTGATGCCAGACAGCTGTTTACAATGTGTCCTACTGTCCTGCCCAGTGCCACTGCCACTGGCACACATCACTCACTCTTAGGTCAGAATGAAGTGCCCAGCCATGTGGTTGACACTGGCCACCTCATTCTATTCAGTCAGTTTTAACTCATGCCTTTTTAATTTGTATATGAACACTTATGAATGTATTTTAATGGCTTTATAATAGTGTATTTTAACTATGGGTTTATGTGTTTTTAATTGTGTTTTGTATTTTAACATGCTGTGCCCCACCTCCAGCCTTGAGGAGAGGTGGGGAAGAAATAAAATTGATAGTGGTGGTGATGATGATGATTCTGACCTCATAGGGAGTGATGCACAGCAGCAGCTGTGGCACCAAATGGCACAGCAGGATGTGTGTGCATAGCGTGATGGTGTCATACTGAGTGCCCAGGTAACGGGGAATTCAGGGCAACTCCAGGGCCAGAATACTCTGGGCTGCTCCTAGAATATTTTAGCCCATGCAGACCCACCAAAGTAGTGTAATTGTGTAATGTGAAAGAGCCTTTTGTTTTAGAGCACATGCCTTGCATACAAAGTATCTCAGGTTTAATCCCTGGCAACTCCAGTAAAAAAAAGGGTATGTAGCAAGTCATGTTTCTATGTATGGTCATGAAAACTGGACAGTAAAGTATGCTGATGGAAAAAAATCAACTCATTTAAAATGTGATGCAGGAGGGGAGTTCTATGGATCACACAGAACACTGAAAAATAATAATTAATGGGTCCCAGAGCAAATCAGGTCTGAACTCCCATTAGAAGCCAAAATGACTAAATTGAGGCTGCTGTACTTTGGACATATTATGAGATGATGTGGTTCACTGGAATTGGAAAAGACAATAATGCTCAGTAAGTAGAAGTAGTGGGGAAAAAAGAATAGCACATTATAAGAGAATAGACTCAAATCAAGTAAGCCACAGCCCTGAGTGTGCAAGACCTGAGAAGGGCAGTTCATGATTGGGACCCTTGGGGGGGTGTTACAATTTATTGTATATATATATATTATCAAAACACAAACAGTTGGAGACAACATCAAAAAGAAATTCCTCCATCTAGTATATACATTGATTCCCTATAGATTGATATTTTACATGGTTATTCTCTTCAACTAAATTATATGCATGATTGTATGTAGCACTGTTATCACATTTTCAGGTATCACAATAATTCTTACAGTTTCCTACCTATATAAGACAAATCTAAATGTAATTATTTAGTCTAATATCATGAATCTAACGTATCTGGGTTTTCTGTATCTTTTCTTATACTGATTTCAGATAATTGTACAGCATGCCCCAGTCTTTGTTAAATTTTTCAATTGGTGCATCTCTTAAAAGTAATGTTAATTTATCACATTCCATACAATCATACAGTTTCATTTTCCAATCCTGAATATCAGGAATTTCCGTCTCCTTCCACCTTCTCGCATATAAAATCCTGGCTGACGAAATCATGTAATACAGGATTTTTCCAAATTCATTTTCATGTTTTTTTGTCTGTCATTCCCAAGAGGAGGATTTTTCGGTCTTTCTTCAATTTTATCTGCAAAATATCTGTAATGGCGTCAAGGATAGCCGACAAGAATTTATTGGCTTTTTCGCAGGTCCACCAGATGTGGAACATTGTCCCTTTTGGCGCTCTTGGGCATCTCTTGTTCATAGAGTTGCCATAAATCAAAGTTAGCATTATGGCAAATAACAACAACAAAACACATGATGAGAAAGATCTCTGCTTGTGATTAGATCTTGGGAATGTTATTTTTGGGGACCGTGGCACCGGACAGAGTGCCAAAAAGAGGCAACTCCCTGGAGCCTCTCTTTGCTCCGCAGGAGCACCACAGCAAACAAATTGTGTGGCACTGCTGCGCAGCAAAAAAGGTACGCCCGGAAGTGGCTCCTTTTCCCAGCACTGCTGCGACACAGAAAAGGGCTCTTTGGTCCAGCTTTCCTTCCCTATTCTGCCAGTAATGATCTTGCTGTTACTTCTGAGTTCTTTTTTTGAAAAGGAAATCTCATTTCACCTGAAATTTTCAGGGTGGTCTCTGGTAACCTGTTGTTGTCAGCTTTTTCTCCCATCAGAACCCTTGATACCAAACAGTTCTGCCTACCTCACAGGTTTGTTGGTTGCAAGACCTACTTTGAACAGTATGTGAAAAGTACTGATCAGTCTAAAGTGCTATATAAATGCTAAATACCATCATAATGGTTTAACAATTTCATACTCCGAGCCATTATCTTCCAATATCAAGGCATTTGGATATCTTGGGCATTTCCCAAATCAAGCTGTCTTCTTTAGAAATTAGAAAAGGGCCCACTGTCTTTCAACACAGTGGGCCCTTTTCACACTACATAATTATAGCGCTATGATTCCATTTTTAACTGCCATGGCAGTTTCCTGTGGAATCCTAGGGTTTATAGTTTAGTGAGGCAGGAACTTTCTGTCTGAGAATTCTAGATGTACCTCCATAAACTACAAATCCCAGGATTCCATAGGATGTAGTCATGGTACTTAAAGTGGTACCATAGCACTGTAAATGTGTAGTGTGAAAGGCCCCAGTATCTCAGGTAGTCCTTTGTTGTTGGTGATGTGTACCTTTAAGTTGTTTCCAACTTATGGCAACCCTAAGGCATATCTATCACTGGGTTTTCTTGGCAAGATTCTTCAGACAGTGATTGCCATTGCTATCCTCTGAGGCTGAGAGAGTGTGACTTGCCCAAGGTCACCCAGTGAGTTTTTTGTGGGTGAGCAAGGATTCAAACCCACGTCTCCAGAGTCATAGTCCAGTGCACAAACCACTGCACCAAGGTAGTCCTACCATTAGTAAAAGTGAAGCAGTCAAGTAGCAAACCCTTAGAGGCAACAACAAATATTTGGATGAGAGAAATGCATACTAAGCAGTCTGCCTTCTGCCTTCTTCAGTTAGTCTCAAAGGTACTACAAGATCTCTCTACATACTGATTCTACAGAATAAAATGGCTATATCTTTGACTTCATTTATGTTGGAGAGTGTTGCTGTTCATCACCCATGGTGAAGAAAAAATCAGTTGACAGTTTGGCTGGCTTTTATATCTGAAACCAGAAGAAATGTGATTATTTGTGGCATATTGTAGTCCTAACATTATTTACCATTTAGAACACTTTACCCTGATCTTTGGTGGATAACACAATAAAACCTCAAGACCTTGAGAAATCACCATAAACTTTTGCCTCACTCAGATGTTTCATCTTTGGGTGCATCTGCACTGTGGAAATAATGCAACTTGACATCACTTTAAGTAAGTGCTGTGGCTCTATCCTATGGAATACTGAGATGTGTAGTTTTCCTAGGTCTTTAGCCTTCTCTCCCAAGAGTGCTGGATTCTGTAGGATGGAGCCATGGTAGTTAAAGTGATGTCAAAATGCATTATTTCTGCAGTGTAGATGCAGAAGGTAATGTGGCAGTACTATGTTGGTGGTTGCCTTGTTTCTCTACAATTTATTGAGATATGGTTTGCTCTTCCTTGGTGTCTTAGCTCTTCTGCATATCTGAAAATGCAGACACAAATGTTTAATTTTCTTTTAGCTCCCTCTTGTGGATCTTACAAAGAGGCTTTTGCTGTAATTGTGATATTTCCACCAATTACATAGCTAATATTGGTTGTCTCAGGATATGGCAATGAATAATGGATTACTTCTATACCAGGTTCTTTGCAACCATCCAAAGACAACATGCCTGATGTTATTTATTTATTACACACCTTTCTTCCACCAAGAGGAGTAGTCTAGAACTGTCTTTTTGGAATTTGAGATAGCAACACTTTTTGTTTTCTCCCCCTCCCCCTCTATTTTTTAAAAAAAGTTTAAACAGCAAAAATACAATGGAAAGATAAATAACATCAGAATATATGAGAAATCAAGAACAGCTTTAAGAGAAAATAAATACAGAAACCAAGATTACATAATCTATATTATGCTAAAACCCACAAGATTTATCCAAATAAAAGAAGTTTCCAGAAATTACTGTGCATCCTTGGGAGGGTGGTAAGCTTAAGTATCACTATTATTATTGAGGTCATTAATAAAAGTATACCTAGGCCCGTTACAGACAGGCCTAAAAGTGTGTGCTCTGTGCATGCTAGGGTTAGAAAGGGGCGTCCTTTCTGGACGCCCCCACCCCTAGGATGCGCGGAGCATGCACAAAATGGCGGCGGCCGTTCCACACGGCCGCCGCCATTACTACGTCATGACCGCGCTGCCTATAAACGGGGCGGCGTGGTTGTGACATAGTGAGGCCGCGTGAGGGCACTTAGTGCGCCCTTTCCACGTCCCTGGAAGGAGCTCCATTTCGGAGCTCCTTCCAGGTTTGCGTCGCTGGGCGCAGCCTTTAGATGGCTGCACCCATCGACACAGAGGAGAAAGGGGTCAAGCGGCCCCTTTCTCCTCCTCCCCGCTGTTGTGGGGTGTCCTTGGGGCTTGAAACCCCAAAGACACCCCTTTCCAAGCCTTGGGGAAGCGGCCTTTTGCCGCTTCCCCGCGGCCTGGAAAGCGGTGGATCGGGGCCTCAGTGGCTGCCGCTCTAACCACTGAGGCCCCGATCCGGTGGGGAAAGGGGTGGGTGAAGGCCACCGCTTTTTGGCGGTCTGTAACGCGCCCAAGTTTCATAAAAAGAACTGTCTATCTTATTTCTAGATTCTCTGATGCACGCCATCAATTTTTCTCTGATCCCGTCAAGAGAGTCAGTGTGATGCAGTGGTTTGAGCACTGGACTAGGTCCAAAACACACTGCAGAAATAATCCCGTTTGAAACCGCTCTAACTGCCCTGGCTCAATGCCCGGAGATTCTGAGAACTGTAGTTTTGTGAGACATTTAGCTTTCTCTGTCAGAGAGCTCCGGTGCCACAATAAGCTACAATTCCTAGGATTCCCTAGCACTGAGTCAGGTCAGCGGTTTCAAATTGGATTATTTTGCAGTGTGTTCAAATTCTAGGGTTCCAATCTCCTCTTGGCCCATAGATGCTCACTGCCACGTTCTCTTAAGCCACATTCTGGATTTTTTCTCTATGCAAGGTGTTATCAATTTAGACAACTTTTAAAAGGTGATTAGAAATTTATGGTGGGCAAGGCTATCAATAGCCACTAGTCACAATGGCTTACCTATTATGTCCTGTGTCAGAAGCAATATGTCCTTTCATAACAGTAGCTAGGGAACATGAGCAGAACCATTCTCTGGCACTCATTTCCTACTTAGGGGAACCATGTGCTAGTCTATTCAGTCTTTCTTATAAACCAGAAGGGCTCCCCTTTGGTACCCCTGTCAGATGGCTTATGATGAGAGCACTGCCTCCAGGGAATAATTCTGTGATCCATTAGTGATGACAGGAAAGAAAATCTGTACATGTTTTGAGGTGTTCACATTGGCTGCATCTGTACTTCTGACTTAATCCAATTTAACACTACCTTAACTGCCAAGGCTCAATGCTATGGAATTTTAAATATTTGAAGGGGTGTCATATTGAGGAAGGAGCAAGCTTGATTTCTGCTGCTCCAGAGAATGGGACCCGGAGCAATCTAGATTATTTCTGCAGTGTGGATGTAGTCCTGACCTAAGGGGTGATTCAGATGGTGAAAATAATCCTAATAGAATGTGGGTTGAACATGTACTGTTCACATGAATTTCAAATGCATCTATGGTTTTTTT
>NC_056522.1:363051136-363121359 GCF_019175285.1 Sceloporus undulatus | reverse complement strand
TGGACACACTCCAGTTTCTCAATGTCCTTTCTGAATTGTGGCGCCCAGAACTGGACACAATATTCCAGGTGGGGCCTGACCAGAGCAGAATACAGTGGCACTATTACTTCTCTTGATCTAGACACTATACTTTTATTGATGCAGCCTAAAATTGCATTGGCCTTTTGGTATGCGGTAAACTCCTGCGGCTGTGAGAGGGTCTCTCTGGTCCTTGGCTGAGCAAAGCACCAATTAGCAGACATTAATCCTCTTTTGCATTAGCCTCCCAGCCTGAACCCTGCCATCAGCACAGAACAATACACATGCAAATCACTCCTGCATTCCCAGGCTCACACAGTGTATATATAGACCCACTTTTTCCAGGCAAGCATTCTCTGAAGATGCCAGCCACAGATGCTGGTGAAATGTCAGGAAGAAACTCTTCTAGAACATGGGCACATAGCCCAAAAAAACCACAAAAAACCATGGATGCTGGCCATGAAAGCCTTCGACTTCACATTCGAATGCATCTGCCAAAAAAACGAAGAAAACCCAGGATAATTATCTCAAGTTTTTTCCTGAGAGATTCATATTGTCAGCTGTGCGAATAACAAAAGCGGATAGACCCGGGATAAACTGGGGTAAAACATTGCATGTCTTGAAAGTGTGTTGAATACATCCACATCATCTACTCCATATTTATTCTCAGTGTTGACATATGTGAGCTACAGAACTTGCAGAGATGCAGTTCTGGTTTTAAAAAATAGTGTGAACAACAAATTGGGAATGAGTGATTGCGATGATTTGCATAGTCATGTTGCAAAACAAAACATGTGACTAACCCCCATAAGGTTCACTCTCCCTCCCCTTCACCTATGTGACTCAAACATCAAATCTACATATTGGATCTTCACAGTAGATAAACTTCTATCTGAATGTCTCCGAGAGCAGACCAGTTGACTAGTGTTTGATGGAGAGAAAGTTTCTAAACCGGTTGAGATTTAGAAGCTACGGGAGAAAAGCTCAAAGCAATGTTTTTGCCAGCAGGAGCCTGAGGAAAAGGTCAGAAATGGAGAGCCATGTAATTATCTGAGTGGTGAGAACCTGTCAGTTAAGTGAGCCAGCTAAAAACAAGGCACTCGGCACAGCTATCATGGTGGGACTACGAGGAACAACAACAACAACAACAAAAACCCTGAACTATAACAGCTAAAAAAAAATCTATCTTTGTGCCAAAGAAAGCCTAGTGTGTATTTAACCTCCTCTGTGTCCTGACAATGCAGTTTCTTTGAAGCTACTAAGAACTGACAGCAACTAAATTAACCTGAGAATGGAGTGTGTGTCTGTGTGTGTTGTGTACGCACAGAGGACAATACATTGCAGAAGAGCTGGGGACAGTGTGGAAAGGTAACAGCAGCAATGTGGATTTCTTTTCACTGAACAATAGAAACTTTCAAAGGAGTAAATTGTGGAAGGACTGCCCTGTACAGTTGTCCCTCCACATTTGCAGATTTGACTTTTGCGGATTTTATTATTCATGGGTTTTATTAATATTTTCTCTCTAGGAATCTAGGTCCTCTAGTGTAACTCTATGGTCAACTTTAATTAAAAGTTGCACTGAAGGACCTAGAGATTCCTAGAGAGAACACTCCACTAGGCATTTGTAGCTTCTCTAGCGCAATTCTTTGGTCAAATCTGGCAGATGTTGATGACAGAGTTGCATTGGAGGACCCTGAGTTTCCTAAAGAGGTGTACAAAAATAGTGGGAGGTTTTATTTGCAGTTTTCCCACTTTCATGGGGGTTTTGTGTGCCCAACTCCAGTGAATGACCACTGTGGTCAGTTTGGCCTCTGCCAGTAGGCAGATGGGTTCTGAAGTCCTTGTTAGAATCATGGTTGAACAATAACAGCTGCCCAGTGGTGGAGTTAGGGTAAATTTTGTATTAGAGCCCTTGTTAGATATACATTTGCATTAACTTGGCATTGTAAGGCTGGGAAAAGATATGAAGGCTGAGAACCGACTAGGGGAGTGGATTTTCCTCTGTTGCTAACATGCTTGCACATTACTCATAGCAATGGAAGAGGGAGATGGGTCTTGCTTACACACTTTGGTTTTCCTTCCAATGTTTCTGCACTATATAATCCTTGGCAACAGTGGCGTCAATGGGGGCAGGGGGGGGGGGGGGTTCACACTACACCAGGTGACACTCCAGAAGACAAAAACAAGCACACATGCATACCCACATGGCATGCTGGTAGGGCATATAGCAAGTCAGTGAGATTAAGGATGAGGGCAAAAGGGAACATGACGGGCCAGCCACAACCCAGTCATGCTGATGAAGTGCAATAGGGAGTTCTCTCAAGATAGTATGTATGCACCTCCTTTTATTAATGTGATCACCATGAGAACTGTGTGATAAAGTCCCCAGTTAAAAATGAAAAAGTAGTTTGTACTCATTTAATGCAGGAAGAGGAGAATGGTGGAATTTTTTTCTTTCCTGGAGGTTCAAGCAAAATCAAAGAGTTGCATCTTCCCTAGCTTGTGGGTTCTTCCTCATTAATAACGTTTGCCGTTCTGCACACTGCACACTGGTGTTATTTGGCCACAAATGTCCTGGTTTTCTTCTGTGAAATGCTGGAATGTAAGGTATTTAGAGCGTGGTATAGTAGTTTTGGTGTAGGACTATGGAAACCAGGGTTCGAATCCCAGCTTGGCCATCTTAACCCAATGGTTGACCTTACAATCATAGAATCATAGAGTTGGAAGAGACCACAAGGGCCATCCAGTCCAACCCCCTGCCATGCAGGAAATCTAAATCATAGCATCCCCGACAGATGGCCATCCAGCGTCTGTTTAAAGATCTCCAAGAAAGGAGACTCCACTACATTCCAAGGGAGTTTGTTCCACTGTCGAACAGCCCTTACTGTCAGGACGTTCCTCCTAATGTTGAGGTGGAATCTCTTTTCCTGTAGCTTGCATCCATTGCTCCAGGTCCTAGTCTCTGGAGTAGCAGAAAACAAGTTAGCTCCCTCCTCAATATGACATCCCTTCAAGTATTTAAACAGGGCTATCATATCACGTTTCAGAAGATGGCAATGGCAACCGCTCTCTGAAGAAACTTGCCAAGAAAACCCTATGATAGGTTCGCCTTAGGGTTGCCAGAACTCGGAAATGATGTGAAGGCACACAGTACTAACAACAACAAGGTATTTAATTGTGAGGCCACCAGGTACAACTAGGAAATAATATTTGGGAAATCCTGTAAGCACTGCTTCCAAGCAGAGTTGACAGTGCTGACCTAGGAGAGTCAGTGGCCTGATTCTGTATAGTACGGTAAGGCATCAGGCAAAGGCCAAAGAGGCAAGCTATAATGTGGAGCTCAGCTCTGGTGGTGGAAGAAAGCAAAAGGAAAGCTAGAAAGAGTGATTGGCAGGAGGGTGAAGAAACCACACATTCAGGGCAGCAACAGAGATGACTAGTTGACCCAGCTCAAAGGCTAAAACATGGATTCAGCAATGCTGGAAAAAAAATTAAAAATAAAATAAAATTAACTCTCTCACAGAGTTCAGAGAGGATTTCATGTATCATTTCTTGATAGGAGCAGTGTTTAAGGGATGACTTCATCATTGGGTCAATCATAATGGAGGATGCTGACCTGGCAGGCAGGCAGACGTACTTACACTCCTCTGCAGAGAGTTAGAAGAACTACTGACAGGGAATGAAGCTACTGACTTAGCCATTTAGCACAGAGATTTTGGTACTAAACATTCATTTGAGCCCCTGTTCTTCTATGTGACAGTATGTTGTCGGTGCAGATGGAAAATAGGGAAGTAGTGTACTTTTTTTAAAAAAAAATCAGATTACATTATAGCTTGTGGAAGTTTTATATTTGTACTTGTGTGGCAGATTTTGTTTTTGTCTTCTCTGAATATACTATTGGGATATTCAGTGCCATTCTGGCTCAGCCATGTAAACTCACTGGGTGACCTTGGGCAAGCCACACTCTCTCAGCCTCAGAAGAAGACAATGGCAAACCCATTCTGAACAAACTTGCCAAGAAAACTCTGCCTCAACCTTTAATCTGTCTGTCTGTCTGTCTGTCTGTCTGTCTGTCTATCTATCTATCTATCTATCTATCTATCTATCTATCTATCTATCTATTATTTATTTATTTTATTATATTTATATTTCGCTCTTCAGTATTTATATTTCAGTATTTATATCTTGCGCTTCAGAAATGCTCTCAGAGCAGCTTACAAATTGTTAACAGTTCCCTGCCTTCAGGATTACAATCTAAAAAGACATGACACAAAAAGAGAATGGCAATGGGGAAGGGGACCAAGTGCAGCAGATACTGCCAGTTCTTCTCTCCCTCCAAGGCCAAGGCAGTGGCAGTTAAGATGGAGGGAGGGCCATAATTATATGCCACCTTTCTCCCAGGGTAGGACCCAAGGTGGCTCACAAAATGCATCAGTTTAGAAACATTTTTCAAAAACATAGAATTAAAAAAGAATTAAAACAATAGATTATGAACAGTATAAAATATTTTTTATACTGAGGCCAGGATTTGATGCTCAGCTTGGCCATGGAAACCCACTGCGTGACCTTGGGCAAGTCATACTCTCCCAGCCTCAGAAGATGGCAATGGCAAACCCATGATAGAGTCATCTTGGGGTCATCATAAGTCAGAAACGACTTGAAGGCACATAACATCAGAAATAATTGTAAAAGTATAGAGCAATAAAAAATAAAGCACACCCACCTCTCTGCAAGTACTGTAATTACACATTAAAAACCTGCATGAACAAAGAGGTATTTGCCATCAAAGGGAGGGCACAAAGAAAGACCAGCCTAGCCTCCGATGGAAATAAATTCCACAGGGTGAGAGCAACTACTGAGAAATCTCTTCCCTGTGAATCTTAAGACCCTGGCAGGTTCATATAGGGAGATACGGTCTCAGACAGTCTGGATCTAAGCTGTGTAGGGCTTTACCGGCCATGATCAGCACTTTCAATTTTCCCTGGAAATGAACTGGGAGGTAGCCAGTGAGGCTGTTTCAACAAGGGATTTATACACTCCTTGTAAGAGTCAGCATTCTGGCCACAGCATTTTGGACAACTGAAGTTTTTGAATAGTTCCCAAAGTCAGCCCCACATAGAGTGTTACTGCAGTTCAAACAAGATGTAATCAAGCACACAATTATGTTTATAGGATAGAAACATTGTCTGGCAATTCACTTGGTTTGGTGGCTTATCACACAACCAAAAGTGTGAGAAGTTTCCTAGAACGAAGGAAGTACTCTAGGACACTCCACCCTGGAAAGTACTAATTATTTTAACATGTAACTCAATACACTTTATTTCTTTGGTGGGGGTTGTTTGTTTCTTCACTTGCATTCAACACTGGCCTTTTTTAAAAGTGTATTCTGTTGTCCCCTATTTCTAAGTCTATATCTATGTTAGCCCAAGACCAGGCCTTCTATTGCCCCTCATATTTTTATATCAATCTAATATTAAGAGGGAAGCTGAGGGTAACCTGGGCATGACCACATACATTATGGACTCTGGACCTGCTCGTAGATGGAAAATTGGTTTGTGCTAGCATGGGAGTTAGAGGGCACCCACCCTGATGCGATTTACTGAGCTCCCCAGCTTCAGCCCTTTGGTGATGAGAGGACTCTGGTGACTCTGGTCAAAGAAAGCAATTGTTTGAGACAAGGTCACTCCAGCCAAGAATGTTAATCCCTTTGTCCAACAGATTCTCACCAACCACCAGACTATCTGATTTGATCTCGGACTATTCTTTTCCCCCGGGAAACCATTTAGCAGAGCTTCTAATCCACTCAAGTCTGGGTTTCTGCCTCCAAGACACAATTCAAGTTATATATACAATTAATAAATAAGCCACTCTTCAGTCTAGTTTGCAGGCAGGAAGACACTCTGTCAGTTTGACTAGACTAGACTCCTCTGTATGCCAGCTAACCCCCCCTTACCACAGCAGCTATTGAGTCTTCTTCATTCCAGACTCCCATCTATTGAAATCAAGCTCCACATTAGCAAGGCCTTAAATCTATTCCAGTTCTCCCACCTTTGCTTCCCTAGCTCTTGTATATGTGCATAAGTGTATGTGTGTTCATGTGTGCTAATTATTTCCTAATAACAAAATCTATTTGGATTTGCCTCTGGAGTTCTGTGTGATTTAGACCTGGTATAGTTGGGTTGCCATCCCAAGGCTGCCTATTACCCCAGCTGCACTATATCTCTCCATTGAGCTAAGTACCAAATTTCCCTAAAGCAGATTAATTTGTGGCTGTCCTCTTCAGACCCCAGCATTTTGGGTAACAATTACACATTGCATTGCATACTTATAAAGAATTGAAGTATTTGATTTTTACAGGGAGATGTAAGCAAGGTGCCTTCCTATCTGGTAGCAGGTTCACTTCCCAAATCATCAGGTTCTCAGAGATGTATCTACACACACAAGGCACTTTCAAACCTCAGCTGATTTTCAGCTATTTCTGCGTCTGTTTTTTTTCATCCAAACCACATATGTTCAGTCTCTCTCTCCCTCTCAACACCACCATCACCTTTTCATGAACCTTACCTTTGGGGTAAAAGATTGTATCACCTCCCTCTAATGTCTTTTCCCTTTCTTTCAATTAGGAAACCAACTGCCAGTCATTCTGAGCCATTGCCAAACACTGCAGTTTTCTCTCTGTACGGTATCAATATTTTTTGCCACAAGGTCACTCTAAGAGGCAAGCAATCATGCACCATAAATACAAAATACCTACCTGCTTGCTCTTTAGATGTCACCTGAATCTGGACTTGAGCAACTTGAATTTTGGGCCTGTGGAAAGCGGCAAAGAAGAGTTCTTTTTTCACTAAACTCAGCTCTTTGTTGACAGAAGAACCAATTAAATCATTCAATGGACTTCAGTAAATACAGGAATTTATAAAAAGATGAACTCAAGGGGCTGGAGTTCAAATTGTTTTAACTTCTGACATTTGGTGTACTCCAAAAAATCTTATGCTTGATCTTTTCTGGCTTCCCGCCGGCAGAAAAAGAACCTGCAAAAAGCAGGTTCTTTTGAAGCCGTGGTGGCGGTGTAACAAGTGCACCACTGGTGCACTCATTACGTAAGTGCCGCGCGGCACTTATGTACCAATGGTGGCACCCATGTATACAGGGTGACACCATTGTTACTCCCCTGTCACTTGCGAGGGTTGCAGGGCGTCTGGGCGCTCTGCCCTCAGCCAACCCCTAGCATGTGACGAGAGTGCCTAAAAGGCTCATATGTACCGGGCCTATGATTCCACTATAAACTCCACAGCTGCATCCTTTGAAATCCTGGCTTTTGCATTCTACTAGAGCTCTCTGGCTGAGAACGCTAAATATCCCTCCCTCAGTCTGCAACTCCCAGGATTCTGTAGGATGAAACCATGGCAGTAAAAAGGGAACCATAGTCCTATAACTCTGTAATGCAAAAGAATCCATGAAGGAAATGTGCAATTCCTGTGCTATTCACTGCTATACATGAGGCTCATAAAGGACAATACTTCAATATCTACTGATGAAACAGGTTTGCATTTCTAGGGCTTTGTTCATGTGGGCATCTTCATTCTGGAAATGAATTAATATTGACTGGCTTGGAGTTTGTCTGTGTGGAACAGTTTTATGCAACTGCTCTGACCAAAATAATAAAAGGTCTGGAAGCCATGGCATATGTGGAGAGGCTCAGGGCGCTGAGTATGTTTAGCATGGAGAAGAGAGGGTTAAGAAGTGACATAACAGTCATGTTTAAACATTTGAAAGGGTGTCATGTTGAAGAACTAGCTTGAAGGAGCAATGGATTCAAACCACAGGAAAAGAGATTCCACCTCAACATTAGGAAGAATGTCCTGACAATAAGAGCTGTTTGACAGTGAAATATGCTCCCTCAGAGGGTGGTGGAGTCTCCTTCTTTGGAGGGATGGCCATTTGTCAGGAGTGCTTTGGTTGTCTATTCCTGCATGGCAGGGGGTTGGATTAGATTACCTTTGTGGTCTCTTCTAACTCTATGATTCTAATGGCCTCATCTGACGATTTCAGAGCCTAGGCAGGCCCATAGAAGGAGATAGTATCTGTGAGATAGTTGAACTAGTTATGTACCCTAGGGTAGGAGTCACTGCCTAGCACCTATGCACCCAGTGAACAAACTGTCATCCTCTTACCTTTCAATAGGTACAAATTACAGATAGGTGGGCCCAATGGCTAGACAGATGGGGAGAGACACCACACTCTTAATAATGCCAGAAACCCAGCCTGAACCACAAGTGCATATGTAAAGAAGGTCTTTATTAAAAGGTAATACCTTCATTTCCTTGAAAAGTAACTTCTGGACTGGCCATACTGGTTGGGAGAATCTGGGAGTCATAATCCAAAGAAGTAGCGATTCCAAGTTCTAGGTGTGGATCACGCAAACAGGAAAATCTTTCTACTTGCTCCTGGGCTGATTGTTGAAGCTAGAGAAAAGTTCATTAAAATGACTTTAAAGAATACTTGTGAAATGAAACAGCTTCCTGTTTTGATGATCTGGAGGCCTTAGGAAAGAGGCAGACTGTTTCAAAGGGCTATGGATGCCAGTATCCTGGTGAAAGATCATGGAATCAATGAACTTTATCTCACAGGCCCTGGAATGGGCCTGCTGCCTTTTAAAAGGGAATGTGATGAGGACAGGAGGCAGCATAGAATGCATCTTACTGCACAGGGAGAATGCTGTTGTTGCCGCCGAACATTCCCATCACGTTCTGGATGCATCACAAAGGGGGAGGTTTTCAAGAACGCTTGAGAAGCATTCCTGAAAATCGGGCCCTGGGGACCACATCCAGAATGTCATGGGAATGTTCAGCAGTGGCAGCAGTGTTCTCCCTGTGCGGTGAGATGCGTTCTATGCTGCCTCTCATCCCCATCACGTTCCCTTTTAGAATGCAACAGGCCCATTCCAAGGCCTGTGCAATGAAGTTCATAGACTCATAGGGCTGGAAGAGACCACAAGGGCCATCCAGTCCAACCCATTTCCATGCAAGAAGTCACAATCAAAGCACCTCCAACAGATGGCTATCCAGTTCTGTTTAAAAACCACCAAAGGAGACTCCACCACTTTCCAAGGCTGCATATTCCATTGTTGAATAAAGTTCTTCCTAATGTTTAAGTAGAATCTCTTTTCCATTGCTCTTTCAAGTTTGCTTCATCCTCAATATGACATCCCTTCAAGTATTTAAACATGGCTATCTCGTCAGTTCTTAACCTTCTCTTCTCCAGGTTAAATATACCCAGGTTCCTAGGTCTCTCCTCATAGGGAATGGTTTCCAGATCTTTCACCATTTTGGTCGCCCTGCTCTGGAGATGTTCCAGCTTGTTAATATCCCTCTTGAATTGTGGTACCTAGAACTGAACACAGTATTCCAGGTGAGGCCTGACCAAAGCAGAATAGAGTGGGACTATTACTTCCCTCGATCTAAACACTACACTCTGATTGATACAGCCTAGGATCGCTTTGGCTTTTTTAAGCTGCTGCATCACACTGTTGGCTCATGTTCAGCTTATGGTCTACTAAGAATCCCAGATCCCTTTTACATGTACTATTGTCAAGCCAAGTCCACCCCAAACCTGTATCTGAGCCTTTCATTTTTTTTCTTCCTAAATGTAGAACCTTATATTTCTCCCTGTTGTTATTCATTTTGCTAGTTTTGGCCCAGCTTTCTAATCTGTTAAGATCATTTTGTATTCTGATCCTATCACTCTTGCGTGGAGCTTTGCAGAACGAGTCATAGAAGGGTAGCTGTGCCTGTAGAAAAGGTGATGAGGAAGAGGAGGAGTAAGTTAGCAACAGAAAAACTCACACCCATTCCTGGAAAAAAATATACAGTAGTTGTCTCCACCTTGAGTCACACTTCCTGTAATTGTATATATCATCATATGATTTAATCTGCACAGAAATGACCAAAGTCATTTTGGCATGGGAGGCAAAAGAACGAAAGAAAAAGTAAACCAAAAGTAGGGTGTCCACATGTTCTAGTTTACACAGGACGTTATTCTGTATTTGTCATAAAGAAGGTGATGATAACAGCTGATGATAACAGCTATTTGACAATAGAACAGACTGGCTTAGAAGGCAATGGCCTTTTTTTCAGTGGAGCTTTGAAAAGAGATTGGTTAGCCATCTGTCAAGGTTGCAGTAAGCATAGGTTCGTTTTCTGCCCCCTCCTCTCTGTAGGAGCCCTTGAGGTATTTCTCACCAAGCTGAACATGCCAAACTCCTTCAATCCCCTCTCATATATTTTGTTCTCCTTCTCTGGACCTGCTCCAACTTGTCTACATCCTTCTTAAAAAGAGGCACCCAGAACTAAATGTTTGTGTGCAAATAAGATGAGGCTTGAAAGAATATAGAGGATATTACTTCCCTCAACTAGGAAACTATGCTTCTCTTAATACAGGCTAAAATAGCATTTGCCTTCTTTGCCAGAGCATCACACTGCTGGCTCATATTCAGTTTAGGATCAACAATAATCCCAAGGTCTTTTTCACATGAGGTACATCTGAACCATGGATCCCCCATCCTATACCTGTGCATTTGTGGCCAAAATGTAGGATTTTGCACTTGTCTTTGTTGAATTTAATTTTATTAATTTCTGCCCAGTTGTCTAGTTTGTCCTTTTGAATTCTGGTCCTATTTTCCAATGTGTTAACCACCACTCCCAGTTTTGTGTCAGCTCAAAACATGATAAGAATTCCCTCCATCCCATTATCTATGTCACTGGTAAAAGTGTTGATGAGTAATGGCTCTAGGATGGAACCCTGAGGCACTCCACTTGAGATGACCTTCCAGTTTGAAGTGCAGCCATTGATGGTAACTCTTTGAGCATGGTTTTCAGCCAGTGCCTCCTCCAAAAATGCAGATATTGCCTCTTTCTCCAAGATGCTTTTCTAGATGGAGTCAGCAGGACACCCATGAAATGTGGACATTGGGCAATCTAAGCAGTAAATCCCCTCCCCAGGAAGCTGATAAAAGTTATTTTTATATGACAACTCCCAGAATTCCCCGGAAACCATAGCTAAATGTTGGGATTCTGGGAACTGTTCTACAAAAATAGCTTTTCCAAACTATGATTTGAGCCAGTTGTGTAAGCAAAGATTGACAGTGAGTACAATTAAAATTGTCTATTTATATGCAGTTTAGTGTGTTTTTCAGTGTCACTAGAGGGCACTCTGATGTTTCTTTTCTCTCCTGTTCCATTCATTCCTCAGAAACCTAAGGGCAAAGAAAAATCTGGAGGCTGCATACACAGATTATTTGGGGTCACAAGGGTTCTTTCAGAGCTGTTTTCTTTGGAACAGAGAAGTGGTGACTAAGGCAACACATGTTTCCAACACTAAGGAAGTTGAATGGAAATCAAAGTGTGGCCCAGTTAAAAAAAAATGTATACAAGCCACACTTTTATTCTCCGTAGATGCAAAATGAGCAACAGTTCAGCTCTTTATTAAAAAGGCTGCAGAAAGAAAATAACTTAATGGAAAGGTTGTACATTAGCAAGGTGGGTGCAAAAAGCAGAATCCAATCATTTTAGTCATCAATATGATTTTGCATTGTGTCCACAGAAATGCTTAAAGCAGAGTTTCCAGTGTTTCTTGGTTCTTTCCTTTCTGAATCTTACCTAATGATTAACATTAAAAGGAACAGGTTTGCCAGGGATAGAGAGCTTCCCAGTACACTCTTTTGCTTTTTCTTTGCACTTTCTTCTTTCTTCTTTGTTTCTTTCTCACTGTTTCTTATCTCCCCTTCCCCTCCCTTCCCACTCATCTCACTATGGACTTGTATAGGAACACTCCCTTCCACATCATTTCCCTCCCTACTTCTTGATAAAGTCTGGAATCTGTAGAACCGGGGTTGGCAAAGTGTGTGCCACAGACCACATCTGGCTTTTGGGACCCCTAAATGCCCCTCAAAGGCCTCAGTTCCTCCCAATTTTAAAAAATTCTGGGTTGATTTTGGAGTGACCTTTTGGCCCCAACCACCCCAAACCTCTCCAAAGCACCTAAAAAGGCAGCAGCTTGCTCCTTTAACCCTCTGGGTATCCGAAGCTGACCAAAATAGGGGGGAATGTCCAAAAAATTACCAAAAGGGAACATTACATCACTTTGGGCACTATGAAATCATGTACTGCCAGGTAGGCACAGGAATTAAAAATGGTCCCTGCCCTGGAAAGTCGAAGGCTTTCATGGCCAGCATCCATAGTGTTTTGTGGGTTTTTCAGGCTATGTGGCCATGTTCTAGCAGTTTCTTTCTGACGTTTCACCAACATCTGTGGCTGGCATCTTCAGAGAATGCTTCGCCTGGAAAATTGGGTGTATATATACTGTGTGAACCTGGGAATGCAGGAGTGATTTGCATGTGTATTGTTCTGTGTTGATGGCTGGCCTCAGGCTGGGAGGCTAATGCAAAAGAGGATTAATGTCTGCTAATTGGTGATCATTATCTGCTGGGAAAGCCCCTGACTCTGAATAGTTTCCCATTTGCATTTGCTGAGTCCTAATTTTGCTCAGGACTGGTAGCCAAATTTTGTTCACTTTAAGGGTTTATTTTTACCAGTTCATAGAATCATAGAATCATAGAGTTGGAAGAGACCGCAAGGGCCATCCAGTCCAACCCCCTGCCATGCAGGAAATCCAAATCAAAGCATCCCCAACAGAAGGCCATCCAGCCTCTGTTTAAAGACCTCCAAGGAAGGAGACTCCACTACACTCCAAGGGAGTGTGTTCCACTGTCGAACAGCCCTTACTGTCAGGAAGTTCTTCCTAATGTTGAGGTGGAATCTCTTTTCCTGTAGCTTGCATCCATTGTTCTGGGTCCTGTTCTCTGGAGCAGCAGAAAACAAGCTTGCTCCCTCCTCAATGTGACATCCTTTCAAATATTTAAACAGGGCTATCATATCACCTCTTAACCTTCTCTTCTCCAGGCTAAACATCCCCAGCTCCCTGAGTTGTTCCTCATAGGGCAAGGTTTCCAGACCTTTCACCATTTTAGTCGCCCTCCTCTGGACATGCTCCAGTTTCTCAATGTCCTTTTTGAATTGTGCTGCCCAGAACTGGACACAATATTCCAGGTGGGGCCTGACCAGAGCAGAATACAATGGCACAATTACTTCTCTTGATCTAGACACTATACTTTTATTGAAATTGTCCAGGTGTTTGTGGATTTCAATGGCTTCCCTGTGCATCTTGCCAACCACAACCATGTCAGGATGGGAGAGGATTTCTATTTTAGAAGTATTTTTTAAAAATAAGTAATGTTATTGGCATGTTATGTTGCAAATAGCAGATAATGAGAAAACTTCATTGTTGGGTGCCTTCAAGTCATGTCTGACTACTGCAACTACAAAGCAAAAGTATCTCAGCGTTTTCTCAGCAAGATGTGTTCAGAAGACATTTGCCATTGCCTTCCTGTGAAGCTGAGAGAGTGTGACTTGGCCAAGGTCACCCATGGATTTCCATGGCTGAACGGACCACTACTCCATGCTGGCTGTTTTTGAGGGAAAGGCAGGGTATAAATAAATTGATTGTGCATGCTTGCTTTCAGACAGATTTTGGATCTCTCGGGCGCTTGGCTGAGGTTTAATCTGCACTGCAGAAATAATGCAGTTTGACATTGCTTTAACAGCTATAATTGAAAACTATGAGATTCCAGAATCTGTAGTTTGCATTATTTCTGCAGTTAAATATCTCATAAAACTACAAATCCCAGAACTCCCTAGCACTGAGCCATGACATTCAAAGCAGTGTCAAAGTTTAGGCCCAAGTTTTTCAGGATTTCTTACTACCTTGTAAATTTAATCTAACATTTGTTCTTTAACATACATGTTAATCCCCCCCAACAACCCACCCCTGTATTAAAATGCTGATGGATGGGGGCTTTGAGTATCCCAAAGGGGAGATTAAATAATTAACTGAATGATAATCAAATGTGTGGGCACCTGAAAGCCTCAGTGCAGCATCCCTCTTCCTTCTCCATTGCGCCAGGCCCCATACATGTACCACACTGGAATCACTTCCCCCAAAGCTTGTGAGAAGAGAGACAACAGATGGACAGAACAAAGAGAAGGGAGGGCCACAAGGTAACAGCAAAGCAATTACGATTAGCTTGGTAAGCTTCTGTCCCCACATGCCAGCTGCCCAACCACTGTCACTAATTGGCACTGGTATTTAATGAATTAGCACCTTCAATGTCATCAAGAAATGTAACGGGCACCTTCAAGAGGAGATAAAAATATTTTGATTATTTTCCTGCAGATCCAATCACGTCACGAGGCACCATTGTCCCACTTGACTTAATCCAGCACATTAGCAGACACAGCATTAGATAAGTGTACAAGCTGCTGTGCCCCCCCCCACCCCATAATTCCCAACCCCCTCCATGAAATAGCCTTATTATATACATTCAGTCAAAGATGCCTCAAGTGCTCCGGAAACCAGCTTGTCCTTGAAAGAGAACATAAAGATCCATCCCCTTCTCTGTCTGGAGGAACATATGCTTCGCTGCAGCAAAGCGATCCCCCCACCCCAGTTCAAACTTTCTAAAACCTTGGATAATCTTATCGGGAATGACTTCATGAGTCCTTTTTTATTGCTGTTTCATGAGTCCAAAATTCTAATCATTCACACATTTGCACTGGAGGCAATTCCCCTCCCCCCCCTCCACTCTATCTATTTAATATGCCTGCTAAAGGAATTGCTGCAAGGTCTGTGATATAGTGGTTTGAGTGTTGGACTACACTCTGGAGACCAGAGTTCGATTCCCGGCTCAGCCATGAAACCCACTGGGTGACTTTGGACAAGTCACACTCTCTCAGCCTCAGAAGGCAGTGGCAAACCTTCTGAAAAATTGTGCCAAGAAAACCCCATGATAGGTTTGCCTTTGGGTCGACCTGAAGGCACACAGCACACAAACTTCCTGATGGCCAGCAAGGAGATTGGCATTGGGACTTCAAACTTTGGAAATGCTCTATCCTTTCTGAAATTGCCACTAATGGCAATTATGATTACAAGTATATAATTACAAATAGGGTTGCCACCTGTTTGTCTGAAAAGCAAAATGGACAGCAAAAGGACCCTTACTGGCTGAGATCTCACATTCTGCTTCATGGTGTAAATATACACACACATCCTCCTGCTGAATACTAGCATTGTGCAACCAGCGTGCTTGCCTATTGCCCCCTTGTGCAACAGAGTAGGCGTGATAGCTGTCTCTGCAATCCCAGTGCACTAAGTGGTTTATTGAAGGCAAAAACAGTTGTACACCTTCTGAGAATGCATAACTACATATACAATGGTTATGACCGTTGTGTTAAAAAAAAACTGCAACCACGTGGGCACTTACAAGTGTGTGTAACTTCAACAGGTTTGCAGCCATTGTGACTATAGAATAATCATGGGCATCATGGGACATTGGTGAATTGTAAATGTGAAAACTTATTAGGTTTTATCTAAAATCATTCACTATACTGAGTCAAAAACTTGGTTCTTCTAACCCTATTTTAGGGAGAAATAGAATGGTTCCCAATCAGCAAAGGAGTCAGGAAAGGCTGCATTCTATCACCCTATTTGTTCAACTTGTATGCAGAAAATATTATACAAAGAGCAGGTTTAGATGCAGAAAAAGGAGGAGTGACTATAGGAGGTAGAAATACCAACAGTCTAAATATGGATGACACAATACTACTAGCAGAACCATCACAGATTTGGAACAATTATTAAAGAGGGTCAAAGAAGAAAGTGCAAAGACAGGCTTACTGCTGAACATAAAGGAAACAAAAAACAATGACCTCAGAATAGCTACATAAATTCAACCTAGACAATGAGGAAATCAAAATAGCAAAAGAGTTCCTATGCCTTGGATCAAACACTGATTAAAATGGAGATTGCAGTCAACCAATAAGGAGAATACTTAAGAATAGGAAAGATAGCAATAAAACAACTAGACAAGATCTTAAAGAGTAAAGATATACAACAGAGCACCAAAATTAGAATTGTCTAAGACTTTAGGCCTATGGTGGCGAACCTATGGCATGCGTGCCCTATCTGACACATTAAGCTGTCTCTGAGGGCATGCAGAGACAGTTGAAGGCACGGGAGGGTGGGGGAAGAAGAGAAAAGTCCCGCCCCTAGAAGTTTCTCTCTCTGGAGAACTCCCACCCCAGAAATCTCCCTCTGCAGAAGCCCCCCCCCCCCGCACAGGGTGACACCCCATGCAGGAACGTCATTGAGTTGGGCACTCAGTCTCTGAAAGGTTCACCATCACTGCTCTAAGCCATTGTATTCCCCATCCCCATGTATGTATATGAGAGCTGGACAGTGAAGAAAGTAGATAAGAAGAAAAACAACTCATTTGAGATGTGGTTTGGGAGAAGACTGCTGAGGACACCATGGAGGGTCAGAAAGATAAACAAATCAAGCCTAAAATCTCCCTGGAAGCCAAAGTGATCAAACTGAGGCTGTTGTATTTTGGCCACATCATGAGAAGGGATGATTCTTCTAAGACAATAATGCTAGGAAAGGTGGAAGGCCATACAAAGAGAGGAAGACTGCACACTAGATGGATAGACTCAGTTAAACTGAATTTGCAGGACCTAAGCAGAGCAGCAGAGGACAGGAGTTCTTTAAGATGTTTCACCCACATGGTTGCCATGAGTCGGGGTCAACTCAAGGGCAGTTAACAACAACCATTCTCTAGGGCATTGGGTACATGTCATCAAATCTTAAGAGTTGGAAGTCTAGTGCAACCCTTAGCCATGGACACATCTTGACATGGCAGAGCATTGATTAATCTGCCTCAACATAGCAAATGATGATGCAGCTGTACAGTCACTAGTACCGATAGTTGTACTGGTCTAACTAGGACTGCGGAGCCCTGGACTCAGATCTCCATTCTGCTATGAATTTCTCTGAGTGGCCTTGGGCTACTCAGTATCCTTCAGCCTAATACAGAAGGGATAACCATGAACATTACTGATATTCAAAGGGATCTTGTAGCACCTTTAAGACTAACTGAGTGAAAAACATATCATCAGTTTTCATAGACTTGGTTTCCTTCTTCCATTCATGTGAGGAAATAAACCAAATGTACTAAAACTTATGCTACAACATCTTTTGCTCAGGTAGTCTCAAAGTTGCTACAAGATCTCTTTGCATACTAATATTCCAGATTAACCCAGCTATGTCTCTGACTTCTATGAACATTGCTATATCCTTCTTGAAATAAAATGTTCCATCTTAAACGTGGCCATGCCAACCAGCGTTTAAATGAACTGTAGTGATATCCACTGTACAGGGGACCCAGTTACAACACAGAGAGTTTTTGTCCAGTTGTGACAGGTTGATAGAAATATGTAATAGCTACAAATGATAAAGGAATCAGAGACTAACTTCTCTATTGTGCCTGGTGATGCAACATCAGATAGATGAAGAGATTAGTCACTACTAAACACACAGAAATAATAATAATAATAATAATAATAATAATAATAATAATAATATAGCCTGTAAATATGAAGGAAACACCAGAGATCAGTTATTCTTTTCTGTACTCTAGAAACCAAATTTCTTGCTTGAAGCTCTAGTGAGAGTAAGCAGAAGGTAACCAACTCTCTTACAAGAGACTCTCACACACAGATGGCAATTGGAAGGAAAGACTTTGTGGCTGTCTTCCTTCCTTTCTTCTAGAGATTTATGGTTGTTCATTCTTTGGGGTTTTTTTTGTAGCTCTCCTTAATCAGAAATAAAAGTCATCCAGCTGGAAAAGACACATCTTTAACTAGACAAGAATGGGAAAACACAATGCCAAGAAACTCCCAGGACTGACTGTTTAGATTTTATGTTTTTAAGGGGATAGGCTTTTGGCCTAGTTAGATATCATGGCCAAACCACAGTTGGGCTATTGGAAGCACCCTGTTGTTCATGAACTCCAGTCTTCTTTTTCACATATATATATATATATATATATATATTAAAAAAACTCAGTTTCTTGGTTTGCTTAACTAGCTTCTACTGTGATGGTCAAATTGGGAAAGCTGAAGTTACTGCTAACCTTGAAGCCCTCTAACACAGAGTTCACAAATACAGAAAGAAGACACAATGGCCATATGCACACACTGGTGATGACTAGTTGTTTCCATTTCCATTTCATTGGAGCAGTGAATCACTCTGGAGTTTAGCAGAAACTTTAAAGAAGCAATTCAAGTTGCTGAACATTATTTCCCCAAAATAGATTCAGCACTCTGGATAGCTCGATGACCATTTGAACTAAATCCTGGAACTGATTCACCACTCCACTGACATGGAAGGCACCAGCCATTCCGTTGTTGCATACCTTTGAGTTGTTTCAGAATGGTGGCTACCCAAGGGATCATCAATTTCAGACTAAAGTTGATACCTGGGGTTTGCTCAAAATATGGTTAAGATTCTGAAGATATTAATTAAGAGTATATTAAGAGCCTGTAAAGTTTAAATAGGTTTTTCAGGAGTACCACAGCTACAGCTGAGGAAGGTAATTTGTGTGAGTGATTTTGTATATTGATGTATTATATGTTATGTTTTATTGATTTCTTAATAAAATTTATTTTAAAAAAAGAATTGTGGCTACCCTAAGGCGAAGCTATCATGGGGTTTTCTTGGCACGTTTCTTCAGAGGGGGGGTTGCTGTTGTCATCATCTCAGGCTGAGAGAGTGTGATTTGTCCAAGGTCACCCAGAGAGTTTACATGGTTCAGCTGGGATTTGAACCCTATTATCCAGAGTCACAGCTCAGTGCTCAAACTACTGTACCATGCTGGCTAAATCACACCAAGCCATGGTTTATGCTAGCCACAGTTTGTTGGATTCGCCATAGTTTGTATTGCAGATGAGCAAACAAACCAAAGTTTATTTCCTCTATTCTAGCCTGTTTCCTGTCAGCTCCTTTTTTTTTGGTGGGCAGGTGCAGAGATAAGCCAGAGTTCTGGATTCTGTTGAAATGGCTTAAACACGTCACAGAGTCCATAAGCCAACCATTTAGTCTGAGGACAGCTAGTGTGGCATGATGGTTTGAGTGTTGAACTATGACTCTGAGGACCAGGGTTCGATTCTCTGTTTGGCCATGAAACCCACTGGATAATCTTGGGCAAGTCATATGCTTTCAGCCTCAGGGGAAAGCTATAGAAAAACCTCCTCTGAACAAATCCTGCCAGGAAAACCCCATGGTAGGGTCACCTTGGGGTCCTAAGCCATGAGTCAAAAACAACTTGAAGGTACACAACAAACAACAGCTAATCATGATTTGTTTTCCAGGACAGATTTGGATACAATAGCAAGCCAGAATTCAGTTCAGAATTCAACCTGGTTTACTGTTGTGTGCGAAACCAGACAAATATCTTTACGTATTTGGAAAGCATTAAATTTAAACAAACAGGAGGTGTTAAAGGTAGTTCAGAATCAGGTACTCTTAAAACAAAGGTGAAAAGAAGCTTATTGGATAATACAAATAGGAAGAAAAGGCCAGCAGCTTCTCTTAGCCAGGTTGTAAAACAGCTGCTACTAGTTAATCCCCTCAGACAGTAGACTACAAACAAGGGTGTTGTTTTTTAAATCTATTTGCCAACTCAACAGATCTTTCAGGTCACTTAAAATCTGATATGAAGATCTGTATATTCCTCTGTATCTGAACTGATATCTAGCCCATGTTATCCCAAAAGTTTAAAAGAGGAAAGACTGTAAATGAGACAGTAGTTTACTGTTTTATTTGTTTTGTTCTGTTTTGTTTTTGTCTTGTAATAATGTGTATGCATTAATGTTGTTTAATTAGTTGGTTTTAATTATAATTGATTTAATAATTTTTAAGGGGGGGAGGGAATTTTGATCTACAATGTATTGTATTTTATTGTTGTTAGCCGCCCCGATTGACCTCAAGGGGCGGGATATAAATAAACTATTATTATTATTATTATTATTATTATTAACATGAGCAAAATTTATAATGATTTAATCTGGTTGTCTACAAAAGCCCAAATGATTAACAATTGTAGACCCTCCACTCAAAATTCAAATTTCCTTTGAGGAAACCCATTGTGACACTGGAGTTAAGTGCAGAGACTATGAACTGGATTTCCAAGTCTCTGCTTGAATGAAACCAAGAGGAATGGGGAACCTGAAAACAAAAGAAGAGGTGCATGCTTGAACAGCAAAATAACACAAATCCTGAATAATACCATGTCCCCTTCAAGGCCCTGTGTAGAACTAACCATGATGCTCACAGCTCATATTTCCTCCCTCTACATCTGCTTATTAACCAGCTGCAAGGAAGATGAACAGTCTTTGCACCCAGCATTACTACTGATGTAGTACATCCCATCATCCAGTACTACAAAGCATAGACAAAATGTAGGGTTAACAAACATGGCAGAAGCTATGAGCTCGCCATCTATCCAGTTTTACTGGGCATCCACCAAAGTGAATGAGAGAAGTCTGTTCTGTCAATAAGGATGGAAATTACTGATGTTTCTACCCCTTCCTGCAGGCAATCTCCAGTGTAGAAGAAGGATCCCTGTTGCAGTCCTTGGTGGGTAACAATGTCAGTCTCAATTGACTAATTGGCCTCCATTGCTCACAGTAGCTGCTGCATGGTAAGGAAGGACTGGGAGACTTTTATGATCCCTCTGCATTCCCTTTACCTGTTGTACACAAACTTTATACTGTTGGGACCCCCCTTTACATCTACATGCAAATGTCACACACACACATCCCACCCAGGACTCGATTTAGTATATGAATAAAAATATTTTATATAGTGTGTGTATTTTCATTTGGGAAATAAGATCATTCAAATTAGAGCCATTTTATTTACATAAATTCAATATTTAACTCAAAGCATGTGTAAATTTTACACATAAAACCATTTTGGAAGATTGGGATCAGGGGGGAATCAGGATTTCCAAGTTTCATGCCCCCCCCTTGAGCAACTCTCACAGCCTCACTGGAAATCCTGCCACACAGCTTGAGACCACTGCTGTACACCATTACCATGAAGATGAATGTGTAGGGATTGTGAATATGAATCTGTTACAGTTGTGTAACTCTAATGTCATTGTGAATTCCAGTCAATTTTTTAAAAAAATTCAGAGACAAGGACATTTGCCCCTCAACCCACAGGAACACCCAGCCTTTAAGAGTCTAGTATAGATCCAAGAAATATGTACACACAATCACCCAAAGGAACAGGAAAAGTGTGCATGAAGATGGCAACATCCAGCAAAACCTAAGGAGCTGTAGTTTGAGGATTCACGTCTCTTTAATTTATATCAATCTGGAGCAGCCCTAAATTGCAATAGAATTTTATATTATATTGTGGACTTTTTATTTTTAAAGAGCTACTTTTACAATAGAACTAAATGTTAACAAGAAAGCAAAGTGAGCCTAATCCTGTGTTCTCTTGATGAAGGCTTGTGTGCTGTAGTTGTTAGAGCAGATGTGGCTCACATGTGACCTTCAAAGTTGTTTTTGTGGCTCCTTTATCCCTATACTGCCCTTTTACTGACTAAACCCTGTGAAGTTTCTCTTCTAGAAACTTCCAGGGGAAACAATTGAAATAAGTTGCAGTTTCACATTTTAAAATGCTGGTTTTTCAAAACAAGAAGTGGACTTTCAACCATTTCTTTTCTTCTGTCTTTATTTTTTGGCAGTCTGTGTAATAATAAAACATCTGGGAGATGCAAAAGAGAGCTGTGCATTCTGCTTTGAGCCCCTTGGAGGAAAGGCAGGCAAAATGCCATACGGGCTGGGAAATAAATGTCGGCATATGCATAATACCTTTGCAGCTTGGCAGTATTCTTAAGGAATCCCTTTGTCCAATTTTAGCTGGTCCCCCAGCTGCATATCTTTGACTACAAGAGTTCATGCCTTAATTACCTCCCAATTAGAGTACTGCGGTGCACTTCATATAGGGCTACCCTTGGAGAATATTAGGAAGATAGTGGTGCTCAGACAACACATCTGATATATTCTTTAGAGTTTACATATCAGTTGCTTTGTACCATCCACACTGGCTTCCAGTCAGCCACTGAGCTCAATTCAAGCTGCTGATTTGTAAAGTGAAAGTGTCTTGGTTGTAACTTCCTTCAAAGGAAGGTCAGGTTGGTTTTGTTTCTAGTGCACTTTTCAGCAGGCAGATAAAATGGAGTTTCATGTCCTGAACTAGGGATGCCAAGTCAAGACTTCACAGAAGTCTGTCCTTAACTAGGATGGCCAGGCCCTGAGATTTCAAAACTACAAACTTGAGACTTAGTGATGGCCCCTGGTGATGTCACTAGGCATGGTATGTTAAGCATCCACTACAGTTGCACAGAGTATGCCATTCAAATAGCAAAACACCAAGAGCCTTATTGCATGAGAAAAGAAAGACGAAATGGAGCTGGAAAGAAGCAGTTTTCTTCTTGCCTCTCCACATGCTGTTGTAGCACTTCCATTCTCCTTCCTGAGGGAGACAGTCATAAAAGCAAACCTTCTACCAAATGGATTTTTCCAGTGCAACAAAAGCACACTTTTACGACCAACTCCTTCTGGAAGAGAATGGAAGTGCTTCAATGGCATGTGGAGAGGCAAAGAGAAAGCCACTACTCTCCAGCTCTTTTTCGTCTTTTTTATCCACATGCAATAAGGCTCCAAGTCTAACAAATGAGGAAAATATATACAAACACACACATTTCAAAAGAGCAATATTGTCCTGAGATTCTTCCACATCATACCAGAGCTATGTTCTGAGTTGGGACTAGGGACTGAGATCTGGGAACCCTATAACTTATTTTGTGTGCATTTGTGAATTTTAAAATGCGTTTTTTAAAGTTGTTGTGTTTTCCTTTCAGTTGTTATGCATTTGCCTGAGGAATCCTGGTGGGCTGTGAAGCTAAAAGCAAATACCTTTACAAAATAATTAGTTAAATCAACCAATAAATTGGACAGATCTCTTTGAATGAAAGTGCTAAAACTGAGCTTCGACTTGTCCAAAGTTGGCAGGGGCAGAGTGCAGGAGACAGGCAGGGGGAACACAATGTTATCCATTTACAATTACATAACTCCATGAGTCAACATATCAAAAACAGGCACATCTTGCTGCTGTGTTTCTGATTATTTCCTTTAAATCCATAATGCATTCTAAGTGCTTTCTGCAACAATGGATGGGTCTATGCCAGTTGACAACAGGCAGCCAATTGAACAAGCAATAGTGGTTTCACACAATGTCCCCTACTGGCTGCTACATTTTTATTTTTATTTTGTTTGTTTTTGTTTTATTTTGTTTTTTGGCTGAAGTACAATAATTCCCTGTCTGTCCCAGACTCAGCTGGAACAAAAAAGAAATCAACCGTCTAAATATGCTAGCACCTTTCTCGATTAAACTTTTTCATTAGCATTAAAGGCTTATCTAGGGTTGTTCTGTTACAATATAAAAGCTTTGAGAACGGAATAGAGTATCACACAGTGTGTCTTAATTTTATCAGACCACTTGCATGTTAACAGGATACTTTGGCAGAGAGCTTTTAAAAGGATACATAATGCATTTCAAGGTGAACATTCTCAAGAACTCAATAGTACATTTGAGGCTAGGGCCCCTTTCGCGAGTGTTAGCATTGTAATATCTCTCACAGTTACATGTTGGATGCTGGGAGAGGGGTGGACAGTGCTGTTTTCTAAAATATGTGAGGAGGATTTGGTTTCTGCTTTCTTTTTATTACCTTTTACCAAGCTTGGAAAATTTCTTTTTTGGACACTAACTTCCAAAATCCCCAGCCAGCACTGAAGATGGCTAGAGGATTGTGGGTGTTGCAACCCTATTAGTAATTTTTCAAAGCTCTGCCCTTGTACCAACCTTGTCTTAAGAGGAACAAAATCAAACAAATGAATTGCTCTGAAATAAATTGGCCTGGAATGAATTGCCCTCAAAAATATATATTATTTGAACCTCTGCTTGTCCAGCCGAGGATGTTGGATTCACAGGAGCATTGCCTCATAACTTTGCAGCTTACATCACACCAACAAAGTCAGGTTGGCTGTTCCTTGAGAGATGACAGTGCCAGCTTTGTGCACACAGAATAAATATTTAACATCCACCAGGGACCAAGGGGGTACAAAGGTTGCATTCAGCTCCTGTAGGTGTGGCTTTGGCTCCAATCTAACTAAGCATTTTGGTAGACTGGGAAAGAAAATGGAAATGCTCTCTATCACTCTTGACTGGGTAAAGGAGAAGGAGTAACTGAATACAGGTTCCCCTTCTAGCCAGGAAACAATTGGCCAGATATGTGCAACCGGATATGGGAATGGGAGAAGAATGCTGGTGTGAACCTCAGTGAAAATAAGAATGACAGATTTTCACATTTCTACTTACTATAGGCTGTGAGCTGTTTAAGTTACACACAGAAATTTGTGCTTTTAAAAAATAGACCAAGTCTGCTGCCACACTGCACAATTAAGGCAATTTGATACCACTTCAACAGCTGTGGCTCAATCCTATGGAATTCTGGTATTTGTAGTTTGTTGTTGGCATCAGAGCTCTGATGTGGTGAAATATCTCACAAAACTGCAAACCCCTGAATTCTATAGCATTAAATCTGCAATGAAGATGCAGCATGTTATTTGTGCACACTCTTTGAAGGAATGCATCTTTTGACCTGAACATTTTTTGAACTGTACACAGATCACTGTATATATTTCCCCGCTCTGAAATGCAGTGCAAGGCAAGGCTCACAAAATGTTTGGATTTCTGAGGCAAGGTGTGTCCTGTTCTGTTGACACGCATGAGAGGTGTGAGATATTTTATTATGAATATGCAAATTCAATTAATGTCCTTTGTAACCCTAAAGAGAAGACAGTTAGATTTTCAAAATATATCTTTAACCAGAAAAAAATGGCTTTTTTAATTCAAATGAATGGAGGATCAAATGAATACAGGAGACAGCATAGAACTTTCACCAGTCTGGATTGGGGTCCCATGATATGAGAATTGTATCTACATGTATGTTCCTACTTTGGTTTGTTAAATGTCAAATGTATGGCACTGAGAACTGTGCACACAATATGCTCCGGCAGGACCTTCTAATCACAAGGAAGTCATAGAATCATAGAGTTGGAAGGGATCACAAAGGCCATGTAGGCCAAGCTCCTGACATACAGGAATACTCAGCTAAAGGACTCCTGAAAGATGGCCATCCAATCTCCAAAGAGTAGAGGCCTTGAGAGAGTTAGTAATTTGATTAAGATCCTTCCTTTCTCCCAAAGCAGGGACTCAAGACAATGCAGAATGAGATAAAACAAATGGGTTGTAAGTGGTGGTAAGGGAAGTCAAACATGGTAAGCGAAGTCACACAAGAGTCAGCTAATTCTGAACAATCCATTTCTCGAATGCCTTATTTCTTACCCACATGCTGCACCCATATCCTTTCCCCCTCCTGCTGCTACCATCTACACCGGGCATAACTACACTGGCATAATAAACTGGATTCTGGTCAATCAAGTGTACTGGAATTTCAAAACACAATTAAATTAAATAAATAATTTAAATCACATGACTTTAGAAATATATTCCTAATCCATCTCCTCACCAGCCTGTCAAACCCTTATGAATAAAAAGGTCTTTGCCTCCCGATAGGACAGTGGGGAGGGGGGTATCCTAGTTTCCCTTGGAAGGGAGGGCCACACTCTGAGAGCAATCACCAAAAAGGTTTTCTTTGATCCAATTAAGGCACCTTACTACATTGTCATGGCCACCTCAGGAGTAAATATATCATGTAGAACCAGGTCTTCAGCTACCTTCAAGGTTTGCTTGGAGCAGTTTGATAACTTATCGTAAGGCAGCTGGTTAGTCCCTAGGACTGGGGACATGAAACATATTTTTCCAGTCTAGAAATAGCTTCCTATGTTCCTGCTTCAAAGCCCTGTATGGTTTAGGGGGAGTTATCAAATATCATATCTGCCCAGGTTTTAAGATTCTCATCAATATTACTCCTGCAAGTCCTTCTGATGAAGCCTAGCAGCAAGGCAGCCTATGCAGAACCTCTTCTGTTAAAGCACCACCTTATTGCATGAGAAAACAAAGTGGAAATGGAGCTGGAGAGCAGCGCCTTTCTCTATGCCTTACCACATGACATCATAGCATTTCATTCTCTTCCCAGTCGTAAAAGCATGTCTTTTGTCAAACAGATTTTTCCAGCTAGAAAAAAGACCACTTTCTAGAAAAAAGACAACCCTCTCCTGTGGGAAGAGAACTGAAGTGCTACGATGTCATGCAATAAAGCTTGGAGAAAGCCATTACTCTCCAGCTCCATTTCCTCTTTCTTTTCTCATGTGATAAGGCTGCACATCTTTGCAGTTTACACCCCAAGGAAGCTCATCTAATGTCACTTCTCTTATCTTTTCAGCAGCAAGTGAGGTCCTGTTCCAAGGTATGACCAGAGCTGTATGAGAGAGTTCGTGCCCAATTAGGAGGCTCAAAGCAGAGTTGGGGAAAGCAAAACAGTGCAAAGTCCAGCTTTCAGAAAGTCATGCCATTTGGTATGTAGTCAGTTCCACAGAAGCTGGAGCATAATGACAACAAGATGTGATATCATCCAGGATATTGTCACTTCCAAGGAAACTTGAGATATATAAAAACAAGGCTTAAACATAGCGTTAGCAGAAGTTTAACCCAGGGTGAACCTTAAGCAAAGCTGTAGCATTTTTAGACTACATTTTCCAATATCACCCAGCCAGTGGTATTCCCCAAAAGTAATTTTTCCAATTCTGGGTGCCAAAGACCACCCAGAGCAAGAAGCTTCTTCAGTTAAAGAGGTCTTTGCACCATAGATCCAAAACACATTGTAGAAATAATCCAGTTTGAGACCACTTTAAGTGCCCTGGATCAATGTTAGGGAATTCTGGGAGCTAGTTTTGTGAGACATTTAGCCATCTCTGTCAGCGAGCTCTGGTGCCACAATAAACTATAATTCCCAGGATTTCCTAGCACTGAGCTGGGGCAGTTAAAGTGGTTTCAAACTGGATTATTTCTGCAGTATATTTTGGATCATATTAAACATTTTTTCTATCCAAGTCAGTGCCAGCAACTTCTATGGGAGAGAAGAAAAGAGAGGGAGGTAATTGTACTGTCACTGTCACAGTGGACTTCTGGGATGTGTGTCTTCAGCTTCCTCACCCCACAAAAACCATTCTAGACTGAAAACACTATATGAGGACACAAACTGGACTGTCATTTTAGCTATACAATTTATACAGACAAAACTATGAATGGTTTCCTTCTTAGTATGATTATTATGAAACAATTCCTATTTTGCAATCTCAATCAAAAACAAAGGTATGAGTAATTCAGTGTAAAATTTCATACACTTCTTAAACAAAAAGGTCTGACTTTACTGTTAGGACATGTTGTTGGGTGTGGCATTGCACTGACATGAGAGTCATTTTCCCTTATGGGCATGTTTTAATATAAATCATCATCATCATCATCATCATCATCACCACCACCACCTATACCATGATTGGTCAACTCAGGCTGGATGGTGAAAGTGACCTTGGGCTCTCAAAGGCTATGCCAGCAAGACACAAGGTCTGGGAATTTTTTTGAAGCTGGTAAGGCTGGCGGCTGACAATTTGGCCACAGCAATTATGAACACAATGATGGTATTAAATTATTGTTATCTGCACTGATGGAAAAACTAATAAAACTGCACTAATGTGGCAATGATCTCAAAGGTACAAGTGCGCATGGCATGTCACAGATTATAACTGGGCAACCAACTGAGAAATTTAGAAGACAACATTCAACAAGGGAGAAGGAGGTGCATTTATTTCAGTTACAGCTCTTTTTCTTTCAGTCGGGCATTGGAATGAGAACATTATGCCTTAGGAAATATTACAAAATCATGCTCCTCAATGCAAAACATATGAGAAATTGTCCATCGCATTCTGAGCTGTTACCCCATCAAAGAATACTTAGACCCCTTCCAGCAGATCTACTACTATATGCTAGCAGCAGAACCTGGAAGACTTCCTTTTGGGGATTATGAATCTGAGAATCCCCCAGCCAATGTGGCATCATCATTACATAGATCCCATCAGTTGAAAGTAAAAGCCTTCCATCACAATGCCATGTGTGTACAAAGACACTCTGTGGACATTCATTTTTTGTAGTATAATAATGTCAAAGGACGACAGGTGGTTTAAGGGAAATGATCCATATAGTCCAAGTCAACTTCTGCACATGCAGTTCGACTTCGCCTTCCCCACCATCTCATGCACCCTTCTGTGCTCCCCAGTCTTTTCCAGTGGGTCCCCTAAACCTCCAAAAAAGATTTGAAACAGATGAAGGGCTCCAGTGAAAATGGGAATCCACTCCTCAAGTGGGTCCCATTCAAGTGGAGGAGACACACAGCTGGATGCAAACGTGGATATATGAGTTTCAACTAAATAAGCTGTATATGAACATAATAAACTCAAAGGGATGGAAGAAACATTTCAAATTTTATTTTTTACATGATGCACACATATTGTAGAAAAAACTGTCTGAGAAGCAGCCTCCCCTCTCAGGTGACTCAGAAGGACAACTGCCTCTTTTATTAGCTCCGCAGAGACACTGGCCTCATCAGGATCCTCCTTCAACTGTCTGCTGGAAGTAGCCTGAAGTTAAGAAATCTGTTAGCTCTGCTTTCTCTTGCATTTGCCTTTTGCAAATTTTGGCAAATTCTGATCAAAATCCAACTGAAATGAATGTGGGAGAGGTAGAGATAGGGCCACTCCAGTACTAGAATCAATTAGTAGCAGAAACCATGAACTTTTGATTTGGCCCTTCCTTATACTGCTTCTTTTTCAACTGCTCATGATAAGATTGAACTAGACTGACGTTTGCTTTTTGTTGTCCTCTGTCCCAATCTGTTATTCTTTTGTGTAATGTCTTTCAGACTGTAAGCCTAAAGGCTGACACTTATCTTACAGCTGAACTTAGCGACTCTGGGAGTCTTTTTTCAGTTTACTCAGAGATAAAAACTCATCAAATAAAAATAAAGTGACACGCCTCACTCATAATTTATATAAATATCCATTATCAATACTAATGAATAGCTTTTAAGTGTCATTTGTAGACTGATTAATTTGGAGCAGCCTTGTGATAACTGAAAGGGTTTCAACTGATGTGTGTTACTCAGACGTTTTGGACAACCACTCCCACAATCCTTAACCATGGGTTCTCTGGAAAACTGTAGTCCAAAACACGTTGAAGGGTTGCCTATATGTTGAAACTGTACTCATTTGTTATAACATGTTTGGAACAGACTTGTGTCACTGTCTTGCCAAGGTCTCATTCAGGAAGAGCACTGATTCCTTCCTGAGTTGTGGAACTGAGAGTACACTCCTTTTTTGGTTTGATTTCTTAGAAGTAAGCCCCACTGAGTTCAGTGCAAGTTACTCCAAAATACGTAGACAAGGTTGCAGCCTAAGAGTAAATAAGGCAGCTGAATTCACTACAGATTTTTTGCAGTCTTCCTCATGGCATGAGCTATTTCTGTATTTTTGAGAACTGGTGCTCCTTATGTCCCTGTTGGTTTCATTAATTGGTTGGTAGAAAACCTGATCTGTGGCTGCATTTTCCTGAGGCAATGACACAGCCATTTCCTGTTACCATTGCAGTCCTAACACAGGATATCTCTCTTGTGTTATCTGCTCCATTTCTTGGAGTAAAGCCAGGCACAAAGGATCTGGGGACGTGGGCTGTATCTTGGTTCAGAGATTCTTTCCAGAAGAATCTTAATAACTGTTGCATTTTAAGAAACTAGTTCAAGAGAGAGACGAGGAGGCCCTTTGCTCTTGGATTGACTGAACAAAAGCAACATTTTAAGATAATTTCATAGGGCTTGAGTAGGGAAGATGGGTTTGTATTTTTCCACTGAAACATCAGGCAGGAAAAAGGAACTGCTAGGACACATATTTCCCTTCCAGCCAAGTCACTTTTATTTTTAGCATGTACCTCAGATAATATGCAACACCCATCTCTAGACCTGCAGAAAAACTTGCAATCTATCAGGATGAATGTAGCTAAGGAGTAGCCATGCATTGTGCCTTAAGACCCCTTATTTTCTTCAGTTCGAGGCACTAATTGGAAGTAAGATGTCACACACAACACAGGCTGCATCTGCACTGCAGAAATAACCCAGTTCAACAACACTTTAACTGCCATGGGTCAATGCTATGGAATTCTGGGAACTGTAATTTTGTGAGACATTTAGCCTTCCCTGTCAGAGAGCTCTGAGGCCTCTACAAACTACAATCCTTTAAACCAGAGTGGATTTACTGCCCCACTCACACAGAAGCCACCATGTTCTGGGTCTACGGTTGTCACCTTTTCCTCTTCTGTTTCTTGGTGTTACATTTCTAACATAAAACAACAAGGAGAAACAAAGCCATTTAGTTGTATAATGAATAACAATTTCCAACTATTTTAAAATGTTAACATAAACATTGTTTTAAAGGTAAATGTGAAAGTCATTTTTTAAAAAAAATTAAGAGGATTTTGAGGCATTCTTAGGGGTACTTGGACATGAGATTTTCAAGATTCATGCCAATCCTTTTTAAGAACAAAAAGTAGCAAGCAATTTTAAAAAGAACAATTCATTGACTAACACAAGTTACTCTTAAAACACTACAACAAATAACAGTAACAAAATTACTATTTTAAACACACACAAGAAACAGACGGACAGTGGATAGATACAGTAGTAGCAAGTCTCTAGGTTCTGGTCCCAGGCAAGCTGCAAAAGCAACATAACAGCACTTATAAAACCCTTGGTGAATCTCTCTACATGGATAGTAGTTGGTTACAAATTGAACAGAAATATCTTTAGAAAGCTTCTTGTAAACTTTGACATAAATTTCAATTCTGCAGGCTGGACAGTATGGTTAAAAGCCCTCCTGAAGCTAGCCTATGCACCTGAAAAACATTAATAATAATATATATACCCTGTTATGTAAGAGTCAATGTGTTGTAGTGCTGTAGTGGTTTGAGCATTGAACACCAAAATGGAAAGCATGAAAAATGTGGAGGCTGGTTAAAGAAGGGTGGATGTATTTTGGAAGAATCCTCCAAGTGATCACTAGAAAGCCCAAAATCTTTTACTTACTTATGCAAGACTTACCTGACCTCGTTGCTTCAGTTCACATGTGCACATTAAAGCACACTGAAGTGCTCTTCTGTTGTTGTTGTTGTTGTGTAGGGCTCTATCCATATTCTGCCTCTGTTACCAAACGTCCTGTTAAAAAGGTACTGAACAAGAAGATGTCTACTTTATTGAGATGCACCTGTATTTTCTAAATCAGTAAATATACATGATAAACAGACTGGAAACCATACTTAGGGAGCTGGGTATGTTTAGCCTGGAGAAGAGAAGGGTAAGGGATGATATGATAGCCCTATTTAAATATTTGAAGGGATGTCATATTGAGGATGGAGCAAGCTTGTTTTCTGCTGCTCCGGAGACTAGGACACAGAACAATGGATGCAAACTGCTGGAAAAGAGATTCCACTTCAACATTAGGAGGAACTTCTTGACAGTAAAAGCTGTTCATCTGTGAAAAACATTCCCTGAGAGTGTGGTGGAGTCTCCTTCTTTGCAGGATTTTAAACAGAGGCTGGATGGCTATCTGTCGGGGGTGCTTTTAGATTTCCTTCATGGCAGGGAGTTGGACTGGATGGCTCTTGGTGTCTCTTCCGACTCTATGATTCTATGTGACCAAACTATGATCAAACGCTGTTTGTCAGAAAGTGTTGGGCTTTCTTGAACAATCCCATGTGAGGACTCTCCTTTATTCTTTTTCCACATCTGTTTTTGAAAAGTCAGAATCAAATTCTTCTTCCAGATCTAGAGGCACATCCAATTAGTTCATGCTGTGTTTATTCACCAAGGTGAGTAACACATGGGTGAACATGATCAGAAGCAATTTCCCCCTTCCTTTCCAAAGCACTGCTATGCATGCTTGTTGTTGTTGCAAGCCTTCAAGCTATTTCTGACTTATGGTGATCCTAAGGCTCTGGATTTTCTCAGGATGAGAGAATATGACTTGCGCAAGGTGGGTTTCCATGGCCAAGTGTGGGGTCAGACCCTGGTCTCCACTATCCCAGTCCAATGCTCAAATGACTACACCGCCCTGGCTCTCCAACATACATTTACTTAGGCAGTATCTACACTGCAGCATCTAATGTAGTTTGACACCACTTTAACTGCCATGGCGTAATGCTATGGAATGGCCTCAGAATGATTGCTCTCACATCATGTATTAGCCCACCACTTTGCCCTAATTTTAAAAATACTAATAGATATTGTAATTTTCTAATTTTAATTGTATCATGTTTAATTCTGTTTTAAGGGGAATGGAATTTGAGACATAATATTGAATGTGGATATTTTAATGTGTTGTGAGCTGCTTTGTCTCGTCACAGAAAAGCAGGATAAAAATAAAAGTTTTATTTATTATTATTTATTCCAGGATTTGTAGTTTTGTGAGATATTTAGCTGTGAAGTCAAAGGCTTTCATGGTCGGCATCCATAGTTTTTTGTGGGTTTTCCGGACTATGTGGCCATGTTCTAGAACATGGCCACATAGCCCAAAAAACCCACAAAAAACTATAGATATTAATAACAATAATAATAATAATAATAATAATAATAATAATAATGTTTTTATTTTTATCCCGCTCCTTCCTACGATCAGGGCGGCTTACAACATAGGTTAAAACAATAGTACCATAAACAGTATAAAAATACAAATACAGCAAGGCAGACCATACAATCAATAAAAATAACAGGTTAAAAGCCCCTTAGCCCAACCTCTTGGCCACGGAAGAGGAAGGAGGCCCACAGGATTTTAGTCGGGGAATGCCTGTTGGAACAGGAAGGTTTTCAAGTCCTTCCTGAATTGGGCCAGGGTGGTAGTCGAGCGGAGCTCGGTGGGCAGCGTGTTCCAAAGGGCTGGGGCAGCCGTGGAAAATGTCCTCCGTGTAGTGGAGGATAATCTAGCCCCAGGCACCTTCAGTAATTGCTGCCCAGACGTTCTGAGGGTGCGGGGCGGAATGTACGGGGAGAGGCGGTCCTTTAGGTATCCTGGACCCAAGCCATTTAGGGCTTTATAGGTAATCACCAACGCCTTATATTGAGCCTGGAAGCGAATGGGCAGCCAGTGGAGATCTTTCAGTACCGGTGTTATGTGGCTGGTCCTGGAAACGCCAGTGACCAGCCGAGCTGCCATGTTCTGCACCATTTGCAGCTTCCGAGTTTGGTATAAGGGTTGCCCCATGTAGAGTACATTGCAGAAATCCAGTATCAAGGTTACCAGAGCATGTACAACAGTTTCTAGGTCCCTCTGGGCCAGGTATGGGCGCAGCTGGCGAATAAGCCGAAGCTGATAGCAGGTGCTCTTGACCGTCGCATTCACCTGAGCAGTCAGGTGAAGCGATGAGTCAAGAAGCACCCCCAAACTGCGCATGGAGTCCTTCACAGGGAGCGTGACCCCGTTCAGGACAGGTGGAACCACCGCCATTCCTGGACCAGGGGAACCTATCACTAGTACCTCCGTTTTCTCTGGATTCAGCTTGAGTCGGTTTTCCCTCATCCAGCCCATTACTGACTCTAGACAGGCCACGAGAGGAGAGACCCCATCCTCAGTCACTGCATCAGTCGGAGACATAGAGAAAATGATTTGGGTGTCATCAGCGTACTGATAACCCCGCGCCCCATGTCTCCGGATGATCTCTCCCAGCGGTTTCATGTAAATGTTAAATAGCATGGGAGACAGAATGGCTCCTTGAGGGACAAATGCCCCCGATTCCCACCTCTGCCAGGTGCCCCAGAAGGATACCATGGTCTATGGTATCGAAAGCCGCTGAGATGTCCAAGAGCACCAACAGGGACACGCTTTCCCTGTCGATGCCCAGACGGAGATCATCGACCAAGGCGACCATGGCCGTCTCAACCCTGTAACCCGCCCGGAAGCCAGTTTGAAATGGGTCCAGATAATCCGTTTCATCCAAGACCGCCTGAAGCTGGATTGCAACCGCCCTCTCGATCACCTTTCCCAAAAATGGTAGCAGCAAAACAGGCCGATAATTATTATGTACCAGGGGGTCGAGGGAGGGCTTTTTTAAGATAGGTTTTACAATGGCCAATTTCAATTGTGATGGAAATTGCCCATCCCTCAGAGATGTATTAACTATCCGGCGTAACAATGTTGTTACCGCCGGTCCCCCCTGGGCCACTAACCACGAGGGACAGGGATCGAGAGAGCAGGTTGTCTTCCGAACACTTCCGAGGATCTTGTCTACATCCTCGGTACTCACCGACTCAAACCGATCCAGTTTAATAAAGTCCACGGAGGCTCTGGACACTTCTACCCTAGGTTCTGCTAAAATGTCGGCGTTCAGACCTTCGCTTATCCGAGAGGTTTTATCCGCAAATATTTACCTTGTGTCAGAGAGCTCCAGTGTTACAACAAACTACAGATCCCTGCATTCTATGGGATGGAGCCATGGCAGTTAAAAGCGGTGTCAGGCCCTCCCTCTATCCACCATCTTGAGGGAGAGGAAGGCAAGCCAGCTCCAACAGGCCTTGCCTGAAAGAAGCCCTCCCTCCAGTCCATCTGCCATGGTCCAGGCCTCCCAGGGAGAGCAGATCTGCTGGACTTTCCCCCTTCTCTACTGCCATTCCCTTCTCCTTTTGTGTCTTGTCTTTTTAGATTGTAAGCCTGAGGGCAGGGAAATGTCTAATTAACAAACTGTAAGCCGCTCTGATAGGGGTATAAGTAAATTATTATTATTATTATTATTATTATTATTATTATTAATTCTGCAGCGTAGAGGTACTTTCAGTCCTAGAGAACCCAATGGATGTTACTCCCAAGTATGGATAGGCTCCAGCATCTAGTTTCTCTCTGAACATTTAGTCTTCCTTCCAAAGAACAACACTAACCCATTGAAGTACCCACACCGGAGAGGGAGGGATAAACTGCGCCTTGCAGACCTTTATGCCGAAATTCAACATGGGAAGCATTCCCTCAGCATAGGTTTTTTGAGAAAGGCTGTTGTTGTTGTTGTCAACTGTCCTTCAGTTGGCTTTGACTCATGGCAACCCTATGGATGAGACCTCTCCCAGACCCCATGCCCTCCACTCTCCTGCTTTGCTCCAGGGCTTGAGTCCAACCATATGGCCTCCCTCTCCCTTTGCTGCCCTCCAACTGTCTAATGAGTCATTCCTTCTCATGATGTGGCCAAAGTAGACCAGCTTCACTTTGGGTCCACTACACAGCTGCTGCAGAAATAATCCCATCTGAGAGGGCTTTGGCTGCCCTGGCTCAGTGCTTGGGGATGCCTGCGACTGTGGTTCTGTGAGACATTTAGCCTTTATGAAGATGTTCATAAAGGCTAAATGATGAAGACTGGGCCCCTCTGCTTCTCCCTTGTTCCCAGGGGGCAGGTTAAGGCAGGGGAGGAAGCAGAGAAAACCTTCCCAGGGCGGCGGCAGTGGAGGCATTACGCACGGGGCTTCCTGGGCAAGTTTCTTCAGAGGAGGTTTGCCATGACTGCCATCCTCTGAGGCTGAGAGAGTGTGACTTGCCCAAGGTCACCCAGTGGGCTTCAATGGCTGAGCAGGGATTAGATGCCCTCAGGGAGAAAAGCCTATAGACAAACCCCTGAGACGCTTTGAACGCTGAAAAGCGCCACACAGATGCTCATACTGAACGTCAAGGAATAGAAATATATATACTGTATATTGTATATTATATATTAACATATATATGATGATATTATCATTATGATGATTATACTATCACTAATCTGATAGTATCATAAAATGAGGGGAGGGACGGAGGCGTGGTGGATGTGCGGCGAAAGTGCCGACCAGAATCTCAACGCTCCTTTTGCCAAACATTCCAAAGGGATGATGGAATCCGAGACTGAGAAAACCCTCCTGACTGGCTTCCAAACTGCGCAGGGAACGAATCTGCCGAGGGCACTTTCCCCGGCTCTCTTTCCCTCGCTCTGTTGCCCGGATGATCATATCCAGGGTGACCGTTTCCTCCCCTTCCCGCACACCCCACTCTTAGGAACTACGGAAAGCGGCTGGTTCCAATCCCTCCCGGCTTTTTCGTCTCCTCCATGTTTCCTAAACTACGGTCCAGCCCAGCCCAGCCTGGAGCCAAACGCGCATGCGCGGCGGAGAGAGGGGAAATAGTGAAAGGCCGGTTAGTGTAGGTTCTGAAGGAGTCTTGGTCCCAAACGCGCATGCGTGGCTGAGAAGAGTGGGAAGGGGTCGAGTGTTAGAAGGCCGGTTAGTGTCCTAGTCCCAAACGCGCATGCATGGCAAAGGAATGGGGGATGAAGGCGAGTGTTAGAAAGCCGGTCAGACTTGGTCCCAAGTGCGCATGTGCGGCAGAGAAAAGTGGTGGGAGTGAGTGGTAGAAGGGCGGGTTAGTAGCCTGGTCCCAAACGCGCATGCGCAGCTGAGAAAAGGTACGGGGAGAGAGTTAGAACTTGCCGGTCAGAATTCTGAGTCTTGGTCCAAAACGCGCATGCGCGGCAGAAGAAAGGGGGAGGGGGAGAGAGTTAGAAGGCCGGTCAGTGTCAGTTCTGAGTCTTGATCCCAAACGCGCATGCGCGGCAGAGGAAAATAGGGGCGGGGGTATATGTGAGTGTTAGAAGGCCGGTTAGTGCCCTGGTCCCAAGTGCGCATGCGCGATAAAGGAAAGGGGAGGAGGCCAGAGTTAGAAGGCCGGTCAGTGTCCGTTCTGACTGAGGGGGAAGCCTTGCTCCCAAACGCGCGTGCGCAGCGGCGGAGACGGGAGGAGGGCGCGCCCGTTCGTGTCCGCACAGCCCTTAATTCCTGTCAGCTTCGGAGGCGGCGGCGGCGGTTCTTGTGAGGGCTGCTCTATCCCCCGGTTGCCAGGCGAAGCGAGAGGGCGTTCCCGGCCCATGGACCAGCCGGGCCTGGAGCCGAATCCGGAGGGAGAGGAGGGGGCCGCCTCAGGGAAGAAGGCGGAGGTGGCCGTCGCCAGGCGCTGAGGAGCCTGAGGAGGCGGCGGCCTCCCTCCCTCCCTCCCCGGCCTTCAGCCTCCTTCCTGGGACCCACGGAGCAGCCTTCCTCGTCCGCCATGTCGGCCAAGGTGCGGCTGAAGAAGCTGGAGCAGCTGCTGCTGGACGGGCCCCGGCGCCACGAGAGCGCGCTGAGCGTGGAGGCGCTGCTGGACCTCCTGGTCGGGCTCTACACCGAGTGCAGCCGGGACTCGCCCCTCCGCAGGGACAGGCTGGTCTCCGACTTCCTCGAGTGGGGTGAGAGCCAGGCAGAGAGAGAGAGAGAGAGAGGGAGAGAGGCCGGGCCTCGGGGGTTGGGGGTGCGCCGCCGGGGCTTTGTCCGGGCCTCAGTTCCGGAGCCTGGGTTTTCCGAATGGAGGACCGTGGAAGAGTTGGGAGGGACACCCCCCTCTTCCTGGGATCTGTGACTTGTGTGAGAGCTCTCTCTGACAGAACTACACTTCCCACAATTCATAGAGTTGGGAGAGGCCCCAATCCTGGGATCTGTAGTTTGCTGCAGCACCAGAGCTCTCTCTGACAAGGAAGGCTGAATGTCACAGAACTACTCTTGCCAGAATTCATAGAATGCTGGAGCTGGAAGAGACCTGAAGGGGGGCCACCCAGCCCCACCCCATTCTGCCAGGCAGGAAGATACAATCAAAGCCTCCAAAGAAGGAGACTCCACCACTCATGGAGGGAGTGTGTTCCTCTGTTGGACAGCCCTGACTGTCAGGAAGTTCCTCCTGAGGTTGAGGTGGAATCTCTTTTCATGTAGCTTGCATCCATTGCTCCGGGTCCTAGTCTCTGGAGCAGCAGAAAACAAGCCTGCTCCCTCCTCACTGTGACACTCTTCAAGTAGTTTTTTGTGGGTTTTTCAAGTACTTAAACAGGGCTATCACCTCTTAACCAGGAGCCTCCACTGTTGTCATGATGCATGTATTAGAATCATACAGTCAGAAGACATCTCAAGGACCAAGTCCAACCCCCTGCCATGCAGGAATACACAACCAAAGCACTGCTAACAGATGTCCATCCAGCCTTTGTTAAAAACCCCCCAAAGAAGGAGACTCTTCTTTGAGGGAGTGTCTTCCACTGTTGAACTGCTCTTACTGTCGGGAAGTTCTTCCTAATGTTGAGCTGGAATTGCTTTTCCTGTATATTGCTTTGGTTGCAAATTAGATTGTTCTTGCTAAAGATTAATTTTTTAAAAATAATAAATCTAAGTTCCTTCTTGAAATTAGATGCCAAGGAGAGACAGAGTTAGGTGTCATCACCTAACTCTAAAGCTCTGGATAACCACTCCCAGCAGTTTCATGTAGATGTTGAATAGCATGAAGGATAAAACTCAGCCTGAGCAGACCCTGCTAGCTTCTAGCCAAGAAACCAAACAAGAATCCTCAAGCACCACCTGAGTTTACCCCTCCAAGAAGGACTGAAACCATAGCAAAAGAGTCCCGTTCCAGAGAGGCTGCTTAGAAGAATTCTATGGTATAAAAAGCTGCTAAGAAGTCCAGAAGAACCAACAGGGATACATTCCCCTGTTAAGATGATGATGATGATGATGATGATAATAATAATAATAATAATAATTTATTTATACCCCATCCAATCACAAGTATCCCAGCATTGGTCAATCATTAAGGTGACTAAAGCTGTCTCTGCCCCATAACCACATCTGAAGCCAAATGTTAGTCTCCGGGTACATATATGATTTTCATATTAGGCAACTTATTATAATTATGCATTTTGTTAACTTGCATTCTGATTGTGCAAATTCAGCGTGTTAATCCTTGCACTTTCCCTTACTATTATGTTTCAACCCTAACACAAATGAAGAGTTCTTGTTTAAGTACCTTTAATCTAGGATTTTCCAGGACAAACAGCAACCCTATTTCAGTGCCTTCTCCAGAAGATCTAGCATACTTCTTTATGCAAGTCAATGCTGAGGGGTGGGTGGGCTTATAACTACATTCACACCCCAAGTTTAGTTTCAGTACATGAGCAGATGAACTTCTGCTCTCTTCTGATTTCTCCTCGGTGATGGGTGATAAGAGACTGTTTAAAGCCCAGGAAGCTGTTGCGCAGAAAGAGATAATGAAACAGATCAAAGGAAATATGGAATACCAGCCAGAGTTGTCTCAACATAGGTTGCCTGCTGATTTTTGGCTTCAGATTTGCAGGAGATTGCGGAATATAGTCTATGGCACATAATGGACTTGCTTCATAAGGGGTGATGGCAAAGCCCAAACAGTTTGACCAGCATCACATATACTTAATGAGCAATCATGAGAGATGGAAAAAGTCTTGTACACATTACTGTTATGCCATGTTTACAGCCTAACACTAAACTGGCTTTCCCTTCTCTATTGTTAAATGCCCTTGATTCAGTACTGACTCATGGCAACCCTGTGATGGGAGACATCTCCAAGACTTCCTGTCCTCCACTGCTCTGCTTAGGTCCTACAGGCTCAGGCCTGACTTAGGTCCTGCAGACTCTTTGATCTCCAAAGCATCTCCAAGCCCTCCTGCCTTTCACTGCGTTGTGGATGAGGGAAAATGGACCAGTGTTGAGGGGACACATCCAGGGGTATATTTGGCTTCCATGGAGAGTTCTGGTTTGATCTGTTCAAGGACCCATTTGTGTTTTTTTTTTCTTTTTGGCTGTTCATGAGATACTCAGCACTCTTCTCCAACTTCCTCAAGTGGGGTGAGAAAGAGTTGTTGGCTGGAATGAACAGGTGGTAAGCAATCAGTGTGGAGGGGACACATTCAGGGGTATCCATGTGGGCCATGTTTGTTGTTGTCAATTGCCCTTGAGTTGACTCCCAATTCATGGCAACCCTTTGGTTGAGGTATCTCCAAGATCTCCTATCCTCCACTGCTCTGCTCATGTATTGTAGATTCAGGCTTGTGACTTTCCTGTTGGAGTCTATCGCCTAACATGCATTCTTCCTTTCTTTCTTCTACCCTCTACCTTTCCTAACATGATTAAGCCGCTCTGAGTCCCAGTCTTGGGAAAAGAGCGGGATATAAATAAATACAATAAATCAATAAATTATTGCCTTTTCTAATGCTTTCTCATGATGTGGCCAAAGTATGATAGTCTCAATTTAATCATTTTGGCTTCCAGGGAAGATTTCAAGCTTAATCTGTTCAAAGACTGTTCTGTTTGTCTTTTGACTGTCTTCAGTATCCACAGTGTTCCTCTCCAGCACCACATCTAAATGAGTTGATTTTCTTCTTATCTGCTTTCTTCATTGTCCAGCTCTCACATCTGTACTTGGTAATAGGGAATACAATGGCTTGCATGATTCTAACTTTATTTATTTATATTTATTTATTTAGGCATTTATATCCCACCCTTCAGCTCTAATGGCTCTCAGGGCGGCTTACATTTATTATTTTTAATCAGACAGTTCCCTGCCCTCAGGCTTACAATCTAAAAGACACGAAACAAAAGGAGAAGGAAATGGTGGAGGGAAAGGGGATGAGGTCCAGTGGTTCTTCTCTCCCTCTGAGGCCTGGACCAAGGCAGATGGATTGGAGGGAGGGCTCTTCCTTCTTCCAGGCTAGGCCCTGATGGAGCTGGACCTGCCTGGTGAACACCCTCTCAGGCCGGCAGATGGCAGTTATGGAGGGTGGAAAAACTTTAGTACTCAGTTTTTCATTTTTACACTTTCCAATCTTGTCTAGTTCTTTCCTAGATGACCTTCCCATTCCTAGTTGTCTTCTGATTTCTTGACTGCATTCTCCTTTCTAAACAATGTTTGATCCAAGGTATGGTGAAGTACAATAACATCCAAACCCCATAAAATACTGATACCTTTATAAGGCCAACCAAAATGCAGAGGTGGGACTTGAAGTCATCTTTATTGATCTGCAGCTGTTCTGTCCAGGCTTCATCCATGCCTGGTTAAGCCCCCTTTGAGCTTGGTAGAACTCACTTCCAAGTAGATGTGCTTGGGACAAATCTCCTGATTTGTTTCTGAAATGTCAGATGTGTCTGAAAAGAGAGTGTGTGTTTATGGGAACCTGGGATTGAGGTGAAGGAGGAGATAGATAGTGCCTTAACCTGTACAAAGAGATCTGTGTGCTGGCCTGTCAACTGAGATTGACAATTGTTGTTGTTACATGCCTTCAAGTCATTTCCAACTTATGATGATCCTAAGGCAAACCTGTCATGCTGGCTTATTCTACCAATATCTGGGGGTAATGGTAGCAATGTGGGGGATATTTGAAGGGAAAGGAGGCATATTCTTTGTCCCAGTGGAACAATCCCAGTGGGAAAAGAAGTGGATTCATTCTCAACTGAGGTGTGGTGGTGATTTGTGGTGGATATATAGAATCATGGAGTCCAACTCTCTGCCAGGCAGAAGCAAAGAATCAAAACACCCCTGACAGATGGCTATCCAGCCTCTGTTTTAAAACCTCCAAAGAAGGAGACTCTCCCACTCTCCCAGGGAGTATGTTCCACTGTTGAACAGCTCTTACTGTTAGGAAGTTCTTCTTAATGTTTAGGTGGAATCTGTTTTCCTGTATTTGGTATCCATTGCTCCATGTCCTAGTCTCTGGAGTAGCAGAAAACAAGCCTGCTCCATCCTCAACATGACAACCCTTCAAATATTTCAACAGAGCTATTATATTGCCTTTTAACTTTCTCTTCTCCCAGCTAAACATACCCAGCTCCCTAAGTCACTCCTCATAGGGCATAGTTTCCAGACCTTTCACCATTTTGGTTGCCTTCCTCTACATGCTTCAGCTTGTTGCTTTATAAACAGGGATACTGGAAATAGTTTGACAGCTGAAATGAGAAAGGTGTGTAATACCATTTGGGATCAGTGGTACTTATGTGTAGGTAAGGCATCTCATCACATGGTTTATCCCTGTGATGACAAAAGCAGCAACAATACCCAGTAAGAGAGCTATTCTGTTTGTAGGGTCTGGCATGGAACAGATCATAGGTATTCATGGGATGAATGTAGCTTATTGGTTAGCTTTCCATGATGATAATGTGAGAATGCTAACAATAACAAAGGCAAAGGAAAGGGTGTTCAATGACCATTTATAAACAAGGGGTTGCATCAGATTATGAAACATGGAGTAGATAAAGGATGGAAGAACAGAGATTTGAAATAGGTTGAGAATATAATAACAGGTCTGTATATTTACATCAGCTGAGACCCAGTAGCAGCTTTGTGGCTTGGAATAAGAGATGATGGGATGAGATGACAACATTATCCAGAAGATGATTGTGGACAGTTGTAGAATGCACTGATATGTTGGGTCAGTCTGTAAAGCTCAGCCAAGTGAGATATAGTCTGCTGATCGGCACTGTCCTTGTGTAAGGAGTGGAAAAGTTGTGGTGTGAAGAACTAGAATTGTCCAGTTCTGAAATACTAGTTTTTGGTTCAGGCAGCAGCAAGGACTGGTCCAGAACAGAGTAAGAGAAAAAGAACAGTTGCAAAACCACATCGTATTGTGATTGTTGGCTGGTACTATTGGCTGTTAGATGACACAAGCCGTTTAGAGTGGAAATAGATAACTGATGTGCAATGAGAAGTTGGAGGCAGGACCTGTGCTGTCCACCTCCTGAAAGTGTCATTTCAGATTTAATTATTTATTTTATCTATGTCCTGCTTTTCTTCCAGTATAAGTCCTGGATTGGCACCCTTGCCAGTAAAGGGGTGGAGAGAAACCTCATATTATCATAGGAGAATCATAGTGGATTATTGGGGGATACCTAACGTAAATTCAGGACTAGAGGTTTATCTAAAGATCTGTCTGATTGCTGATTTAACAGTCAGAGTTGCTTTCCTATTTTTGAGAGAATAATAATAATAATAATACATTTATTTATATTTATTTATATACCACCTTTCCAATAAGATCAAAGCGGTTTACAAAATTACAAAAAATACATAACACATACATGATTAACATAAACAAATAAATAAATTACCTAAACAGTACATAACGTATACAAACTAAAATTCCATCCCTGATCCCTTAACTAAAATACACGCATCATTAAACAATATTACACAAACAAAGCAATATTAAATAACCTCAAATAACAAACATAACATAGTACCAAGATAAAAAAGAAAAGAAAAAAATATGAATAATACAAAATATAATACAAAGCATAACAACATATAACCAATTAACAATAATCAGATCTACACTAGGGAGATAAAAAGTTAATATGAAGAATCCTGTTGGATCAGACAAAGATCTGTACAACATCCTGTTTCTCTCAGTGTGGCCTGCAAGATGCCTATGGGAGGACTGAAAGCAGGATGTGGGTGCAATAGCACTCTCTCACTTGTGTTCCCCCTGGGTGATGCCAACTGGTGATGAGTGCCATACTGCCTCTGATATGGAAAAGAGAGTCATTCTAAGCTAGTTCTAAAGGATAAGGACATATGAAATGCTGTAGTTGAAAGTTGGAGATGTAGAAATTAAGCACAATATTTTTGTTCAGGTATACTTTTATTGAGTTATTTCCTAGGATTTGATGGCTGTGTTCATGTGCTCTTTATTACTTTTGCTTCTTAGGGTGAGGATAGGTGTGGTAAAAATGAAGATAAATAAAAATGTACATAGGAAATATAGCACTGAAGTATCCTTGGCTTAGTGCCAGGCTCAGCTTAGCCTGAAATGCCAAGTTAATCCCATGACCTTTCTTAGCTTGTTCTACCTGGAATGGGTGGAGAAGAGGAAAAGAGAAGCAGGTACTCAGGTTCCACTCTTTCAATAGTATTTAGTGTTAGGTTGTCTCAGATTTGTTGTGAAGAGTATGTTCTTGAGCAAATTTCCAGAGACATGTAGCTCTGTTCTGGACAACTTTCATTATTATGGTAATTTAATACTGTGATAAATTTTGTGACAGATTCACACTGACAAGGACGAGGGTACTTCAGTTGAATAGAGAAAAGGAATCAGAGTTAATTTTAAAATATGCTTTCAGAAAGGAGAGACTTTGTAATAAAACCCTGGAATTGTATATCCGTTTGTATGTTCTCAGATGTTGAGGATTACTATTCTTAATTCTGGAAGTGCTTATCTGTCTCCTTTTGTGTGTAAAAGCTTGGTTCAGAATAAAATTGAAATTGTTTCAGGATTAGTTTGTTTTGAACAAGATTTATTGCTAAGAACAAATAACTTCCACTGAATAAATGCAGAGGATGAAATTAAGGATCTTTGGGGAAAGTCTTCTCTCCCTTTCCTTCACTCTTGTGGTTTTGTTTATTTTGTGAGAAGACATCTTTTAAAATGTATCCTACCTTCCCTTTCTCCCACTCAGAGAAAGGGAAGTGCTCGGCAGAGTATTCATGGATATAAGTGGTAAGGTACATTTTGCTTCCTTCTAGTTGTACTTAGTTGTGCACTAAAATGTGGGAACAGCTGGTTCTCAGTTTCTGTAGGGACCATTGCTCTTTGTTATACATTAACCAACTAAGAGGATTCACTTCCTGAAGTCATCTGTTGATGTCAATAATAAGATTGCCAACTGAATAATTAAACACTGTCCAACATCTGCTTTGGAAGCCTACAGCATTGATTATAGTGGATTCTTTCTGTTTTTGTCAGTCAGTTGATGGAGATAAATTCCCGTAATGAAGTTGCATTAATACATGGTTTACGCTTCTTGTAGAGGCCATTTGTGTATACTGGCTGATGGAAGAAATTGACTGGAGAATTTCTGGAGGAAAACACTCCTTGTTTCTGACCTCAGTAGTCCATGGTGTTATTGGCCCAGTTTGGGCAATCAAGATATTGGCATAGTAAAGACATGGGCTTCAGGCACTTGTGTGCAGCTGCTTCGCTACTCCCTTTGCACACAAGTGAAAAAACAAGCCAGGAACTGCAATTGACTATAGTTTTGCATTATGTCTGTACTTGGCAACCATGGTTAATGGCTTCCAAGTAAATTAGGCTGTGGGGGCCAGCTTGAAATTGTGGCTTCATACTCTTGTTTGTTTGGAGGATACTGCCTCTGTTTCTGATAAAGATGGGATGGGAAACTATGATTAATGGTGTTTCCTGCTTTATTTCATTGCTTGTGCAAAAAGAGATGTTGTCATGAGCATGGGTATTATTAAGATGAGATTTTAGTCATCCATATTCAGCCCCACTGTTACTGATGACTGTATTAAAGATGGTTCATAGTCCCTACTCCTTAAATTGCTTTTTTAAAAGCTTGGTAATTTTGTCAAAGGAAAACTAGCACCAGGTCCTTTTATATCAAGTAACTGAGGAGGAGCATGTGTTAATCAAAAACTCTAATGATATATACTGAATTTTTGTGTTTTCCCATCCCATTTGGTCTTAGGCTACCAGAAGCCAATATAAGTGTTTAAGAAACAGAAAAGATTGCTGTATTGGCCAGTTGACTGATCAAATATTTTCAATTGGTTGTAGTTAAATATTCCATTAAGCTAAAATGTTGCTCTGTGTAAGTGACAGGTTAGATTTTTGTGTCATTTGTTGACAAGAAGAAGAGATAGGGCTCCCCTTCCCCCTGAAACTACAGCAGTAAGGCGCAAATCCAGCAGTGTAGCAGCATTTCTCCTACTTGTCAGCTTCTACCAGCGTAGGTATCTGAAAAAGAAAGAGTAATGATCAGTAAACTTCACTGCCTGACCACCCGTGAATCCATGACTAAACTTAATGGTTGAGGGACTCAAGAGGTAAAGCATCTACACATCATCTGCTTGTGATCTGTGTAGAGCTCCTATGGGGGGAGGTTGAACATAAGTTGAGAAAGACAGCAGATGTTGAGAGCATGGGAAAAACTGATTGAAATACCTTTATATTACTGTATATACTCGACTATAAGTCACCCTCATCTATAAGTCAAGGTCAGTTTGGGGAGCCAGATTTGTGGGTATTGGTATGACCTGTGTATATGTTGAGGGCCAGACTTCAAGAGACAGCCCGGTTGGGGAGAGGCCTTTCCAGCGTCTCCCCAGCTGGGCTTTCCCTGCGGAGGCAGCCCGACTCAGAAGAGGCTCGGGGAACGAAGGCTTGCCCTTCCTCCTCCTGTACTGACATGTGTATAAGTCGACCCTGGGTTGTTTGGGTCCATTTTTTTATGTAAATCTTTGACTTATACCTCAGTATATACATTCTTAGGTTAATGTATTAAAATATATGACCAGTATTTGCCTATGCAAATAGCCAAATCTTTTGATCTGTCAAATGCCCAGGACTACATACTCCATTTTATTCATTAATTCATTAAAATATTTATCTTTGCCATTTAATGCATATTACAGTGGTTGTCTGCATCATTGCCATGGCTTTTAGGTCATCTTGTTAAAACTGGCAAAAACAAAAAGATGCAGCTGGTCCAGCATTTAAATTATGACAGACCCTGAGGCTTTGTTTCATAGTGAGCATCTGATGACTTCTTTGCATCTTGTTGCTTGGTACCTGTGTTTTGAAGCAGGTGTTTAGTTTTGGGATCATTGCATTAAATTAAAGAAGAGGCATTTGTGATTGCCTGCTCAACCATTGTGGTCCTGTTAATATGGGGAATTTTGTCACATACATATAATTTCTAAGAAGTTTCTCTCTCTCTCTCTCTCTCCCCTTCTCTTAATTGATCTTGCCATACCCTAACAAGATCTATGCAAAATTTTCAATGTTGTGTGTATGTGCCTTCAAGTCATCTGTTGACGTATGATGACCCCATTAATTTTATAGGGTCTTCTTAAGCAAGGCATACTCAGAGGTGGTTTTGCCAGTTTCTTCCTCTGAAATATAGCCTACAGCATCTGGTATTCATTGGTGATCTCTCATCCAAGTACTACGCAGGATTGACTCTTGGTAGCTTCCAAGAGCAGACAGGATATGTTGCCTTTAAGGTATTTAGGCCTTTGTGTAAAGTTGTACAGTGTCTGTCTTCCATTCTGAAGTGTGCAGTGACCCCAACACCTAGTTGCACTCACTTTTAACATATCCAGCAGGCTATAGCATCAGACTGAAAGTTTTTTTAATAAATAAATAAATAAATACAGTTTTGAAGAACAATCAGTTCTATCAGAGTATATAATAGCATGTATTTAAAACCAGAACACTTGTCAGGCAATATCATTTCATATATTTTCCTAATACATATGCAAGATGTCTGAAGAAAGGTCCAAGTTATTTCTCTGACCTTCCATTTAGGCCACTGGTATAATAAAGAAACAACAAGGACGTGCCAGATTGTTGAGTATTCTCAATTTTGTCAACATTCTTTGTAACTGTCAGTGACAGGTTTTATCTCCTCAGAAAATCCTTCTGCCTTTTAAGAAATGCACTGATAGACAAACTGTTTCTTTGATTACTGAGCATGCAGTGGAAGTTACATTGTGGCAAAATTAACAGATGGTTGAACATTAATTCACTTAAAATCTTCATCCAGGCATTTGGGATAACAGTGTTTGCTGCTAAATGTTTATGACATGCTCCTTCAATGTCATCTTTTACCAGGGTACTTCAGATAATGAAGGATTGTACAGTAGTTCCATAGAAAAGTACTGTAAATACTTTGCATTGAGAAAATTCCAGGTTCAAGCATTGGTATCTGGCTTGGAACCTGAAACTTTGGAGAACTGTGCCCTGTTCCAGTATACAGTATTGAGCTAAATGATTAATATATCTTTTCACATTTTGTCATCTTCCAGCTGTTTAGGAATATGACTTCCCTCATCCCCCAGCCAGCACACCCATGGTCATGTTGACTAGGAGTCATGAGAATTGTTCTGGGGAGTAGATCTGGGTAACTGGAAGCTTTTGGTACGTGTGTGTGTGTGTGTGTGCGTGTGCGTGCGTGCGTGCATGTGTTCGCACTAATTCCTCTCTACTTCCCAAAGATTTGGAGACTCATGAGACTGTCATAATGTATACCATTTTAATGTGAAAATGTGGATAATCCACATGTGGACTCTCAAACCTTTAAAGCCACAGATTATAAATTTTCTGCATGCACGTTAACATTTCTGAAGCAAGCTGCTTTGGGGAGGAGTACTGTTTAAGACTGGAAGTGTGATACTACGTTGTTATTACTCTGTCAGATGTGACTAGAAGGTGTGAGAGTGTCTTAATTTTCCATCTGAATATGTTGAAATATGGAAGATGAGACTTGACTGATGCATGGGTGAGGATTGTGGAAAAGGCAAAAAATAGTTTCACAGGAAGAGTAATCTGTTCAGTTATTAATTCATGATTCCAGCTGGCAATTTATTTAAGCAGAAAGTGATGGTCTGTAAACCACTGTGAATCCCTGAACTATTGTCTCTCAGTCGCTGGTGAGTTTTGAAGATTAAAAAAAAAGAGTTTCAATCAGTGTCTGTGCACAATGGAGGCATATTGCTGGTCCCCATATCAGAACATAGCTTGCAAACCACTGATTTAAGGGAATACAATGAATTGCTATGTATTAAATATATTTTTTTTCCAGACAAACCAAGGAAAAAAAAAAAAGGAAATGCAATTTATGGTAGCATAACTGTGATGGCTGTAAGCTTGTATGCTCTTTCATCTGTCTTCTCTTGCATGCAAATTCTTTCCTTTGATCATATTTTTGAAATTATGTCCAAAACATGGGCATTGTGGTTCTAACCCCCCAAACCATTTCTAAGTCATAGTTCAAACATTATTATTTGCTTGAGGTCATGCTTTGCAAGCAGAACATCTTAGGTTCATTATTTGGCATCTCCAGATAGGACAAGGGAAAAAAAATCTTGCCTGAAATCATGGAGAGCCATGTCAGTTTTGACAATACTAAGTTAGATGCACCAGTGTTCTCAGTCAGTATGAGGCAGTTTCCTAAGTTCTTTTGGTTTTAAAAGAAAAATTAAAAAAACAAAGCAAGCCAAAGTCATAAATTATGCCATTTACATCCTGCTTTTTCCCTTAAAAAATACTCAAAAGTTGTACACCCAAATCTGTAGTATGTCTGTAAATTTATTATAAAACACAGCTGGTAAACAGCACAATAGCTAGAATAAAAAGTAAAACTATATTAAAAAGCTGGTAGAATAGTTAAAAACAGTAGTAAACTTTCAATGACTGTCTGGATTTGCAGCCCATATTACGGACTGCCCTATGAAATCTCTGATGGGACAGTGTACAAAAGTTGGGGTGTCATGACTGCAAATGTCCTGTCCCTAATATTCATTGGCTTGATTCTCCAGTGGTGACAGAAGAGAGAGTATGGTCTTCAAAAGTAATCATAAACGTTAGGTAGGTTTATGAAGTGTAGATAGTCTGTTCAAAGCTTCCTCCTCGTTATTTTTGAGGAAATGGTTTTGAGGGGCTGCACACCACTTTGTGGAACCATCAAAACTTCTCCTAGACCCATTTTGATCAGCTCCAAAAAACAGAGGAGGAAATTGAGATGCGAGTTGGGATGAGAGAGGGTTTGAACTCGTGACCTGCACAAAGTCCTTGAAATTAGGGTTTGAAGGATTAGAAGATGACATGTCAGCAAGGCTAGAGCCTTGATTACAGACTAAATATGTTACTGCTGGATGGCATACTGTAGTTGATAGTCCCCAGTTTATACAGAGTCACTGGTAAGCTCAAGTAATCAACTTGCATGGTTACGTGTTTGACTCTATTAACCATATTTCTAAGGTTGGTTTACACTATTTTTAATCTTCATCTAGGAAGTTGGAATATTTCAGTCCTCCAGAGAAGGCTGATGAAAACAATTTTAAAAAATCAGATTTGTTTTAAAAAATAAATCATTTTTAGTTTAAATTAATTTAAAAGTTTCCTTAAAATACTTACTAAAAACAGGAGGTCAAGTCAGAGATATCATCAGAAGTACTAAATGTACAAGTTTAAATTATAATCTGTGAATATGTTAACAACTGTTTATGAAGATGACAGATAACATTATCTCTCCTTTTCTGGAGGTGGCATTCTTGAAGTGTGTGCAACTGCTCTCTTTTTCTCTCTGTCAAGGCCTGGCTTCTCTCTTAAGAGAAGGTTAGTGAACAGAGAATTTGGGAAAGGGAATAGATCTGAACAAAGAGGAGGAGTCTATATAAAAGCAAAGGATTCCTCTTTTTTTGGATGAATGGAAAACCAGTCTGAATGCAATTCGGAATAATTGCTTAATGGGTATCTACCTTCTAATGAATATGTATTTATGATTATATTAAAGAGTAATGCATTTCTGTAAAAATGATGATTAAACAGAACTGTCCTCACTAGTGATCTGAGCTCTTATTTAAATGATTAAAATTAAATCCTTCAAAGAAATGATTTAAATCAAATCACTCCCTATCCCCAGAGGCATGTTTTGTTGAAGAGTTCATGCAAGACTAGACAAGGTAGGCTTCTTATATCACTGTCACCTGGAGAATCATAAACATTGTCCTTTCATTTCAGCCAGCTGCCCCAGAAGATTTTTTTTAACAGACAAAAGCAATATTTTTAAGGCACAGAAATTGTGTTGGTTACTCTTTGAAAAAGGCCTGACAGCTACTCAGAACAAACACTTTCTAAATTACTACTGTGAGCATTGTTGTCTTGCTCTGGATTTTTAGGTATTGTGGCATCTGCACCTAGAAATCCTCCTTTGGACATTGGACAGTTTTTTAAAAAACGTCACAACACACTGGAATTTTCATCGGGTCAGAAAATATTTCAGATTAAGTTAATCGGTGGGAGTTCTTTTTTAAAAAAAGAACTTGCCTGGATGAGGGTTAAAGTAACTGTCACAAAATGAAAACATTTATCTATTAATATTGTCACAGTCTCAAAACTAGGTCTTAACAGGGTTCATATCAACTCTTTACTTACATGTATGTTTACAAATTAATGCTTAGGAAAACACTGTTTCAGCTAAATGACCTTGACTGAAAATTTCAAATGGATGGGAAGGAGGTTCTTCTAGTGCTGAACTTACTCGTAAGTCCACTCAGCATGGTGTAGCAGTTTGGATGTTAAACTAGGACTCTAGATACAGTACCAGGGTTGGACTCTCCATTCAGCCATGAAAACTCATTGGGTGCCCCTGGACTAGTCTCTCAGCCTCAAACACAACCCCCCCCCCCCCGAACTAATCTTGGCAGGAAAACCATGAATTCCTTGAATGCTGAAAAAAGCACAGGTGCTAGGGATGCAGAAAATAGCACCTCCTTGATCTCCTAACAGCCTCTGCTGTTTCAACTGTTTGATATGTCAGAGAAGAAGTGAAAGGGGGCATACCGTATACACTCGTCTGTAAGTTGAAATTTATGCCCAAAAATTGATCCCAAAATCCTGGGTCGACTTATATATGGGTCAATATGGTAATGCTAATGATGGCAGCTCATTCAGTGACAAGCACACACACATACACCTTCTTCCCCACTTTCTCTCCATGCCTGGGAATGGTCTGCTGGAAGCAAAAAGAGTGCAGGGCCACTTTTATTTCTCAGGGAGCAACAGATTATCCAAATTCTTCTCTCTCACACACTTTCTCTCCCTCCTTGCCTTAGCTCCTTTTTGTTTGGCTCTCCCCCCAATGATCTTCATTCCCCCCTCCTCATCACCCTCTGTGGAGAGAAGCTGGCCAGTGTAGACAAATATGGATGGGCCAGCAGTAAAGAGCTTCCCTTACGGGGAGAATCTACTGTAAAAGCAGGTTTCTTGGCAGGATTGAAGAGGCAGAGGGTGCCTGTGACTGTTTAACCTCACTCCAAAAAAATAAAATAAAAAGTGTCTGCAACCAGGGCTCTTTGGTGCTTCCTCACTGTGGCAGAGAAATAGCATCGTCCACGCCAAGGAAATGCTGAAGAGCCCCCATGGACCTGAGGAGCCTCATAGTTTTACCCTCGACTTATCCATGGGTCATCCCAATACATAACTTATACCAACTTGCCCTCGACTTATCATGGATTGGCTTACATTACGTAATATTACTGTAATTAGTGGTGTGTGTTGTGGAAATGTAAGGGATAGATTATATAATATCATTTACAGGCAGTGATGAAAAAATTAAGATCCAAATAAATACATTTATATAGTACAAGTTATTTGTTAAACTAGTGATAAAAAACCCATTGTCAGTACAGATCCCACATAATAGTTTATACAGAATGAGAAATCTATACTTAGATTATTGCCCAGTAATATTGCAGAGTTGTTTATATGTGTTTGTGCATTTCCATGTATTCTGGCAACTGAACTATGAAATAGTATGTTTTGGATTGTCAAGTCTCAGGTTTTGAAAATTTCAGTTAAAAAAAAGTTGGAATAGAGCTGTACTCGGAACATTTACTAATATTAAAATTGAATACAGCGCACCTGCATCATACGCGGGTTCGCCATACATGGACTCAATGTTACCACGGACGTGAGCCTCGGCACTTTTAATGGCACATGCACTCAGGAGCGTGCCGCTATAGAAAACAATGGGACTTAAGGTCTCGCATTTTCCCCTTACATGGGGTTGGTGGTGGTCGAAATGGATACAAAGGTGCACGGTACTATTTCCTTCATTTGAAGGCATGGAACTTTCTAAATTTGTTAATTATGGATTGGTGAGAAGTTTTTTTTCTTGAGGAAGCATTGGAACACTTTTTTCTTAAATAATTTATTTGCCATTTCAAATGGTTTTGTACCTGGTTGAAGCCAGTTCATCAGTAAATTTGCCACTGGTGGCAAAGCAAATAAAAACGAGCTTTTGAAGCTGATGCATGTTTCAAACAAAGCTTGCTTGGCAAGGCATGCTAACTTTTGCTCCCATACTTAAACATTAATAATTTCCATGTTGAAGTTGAACTAAAATCAGTTTATTATAATCTTCTCTGAACGTGAGTAAGCAGCCTTATGTACTTGGATCTTCCTTACATAGCTTCTGACAAATTATCATTCATGGCCAGCAATATGTAGTTGTCTCTAGGTGAACACTCATAAAGTTAACCCCATGGCACAGCATGGCAGCAGGTTTGGAATGTGTTTCACCACTATTTTGTAGCTTAAATATAGTCTGCCTTCCTTCTGTGATTCGTCCTTCCATGGCTTGAAAATATTCAAATATTCAAAAATAATACAAAAATATAAATTCTGAAAAGCAAGCCTTGACTTTGCCATTTTATTATAGAGACACCATTTTACGGTGTCATTGTATATAATTGACTTGAGCTGCCATGGATTTTGGTATCCACAGTGGGTCCTGGAAACAAACCCACTTGTGCAAATAGGCCTGTTACACACTGCCAAAATAAAGCTGCTTCGGGTCTCTTGGGGGTATGCGTTTTAAATTATGCATGCTCCTAAGAATCCGGAGCTAACACCAAAGCTGCACTCTAGTCCTAGGATGGAGTGTGGCTTTGGTGCGACCTCCGGACTCTTGGGACCCATGCATCATTTAAAACGCATACCTCCAAGGAGACCCGAAGCAGCTTTATTTTGGGAGTCTGTAAGGCATATATTCAGTGAAGTGTAAGCATATAAATGGCATTTTTAAATGCTTTGTATTGGTTTATTTTTTTTGTATTGCTGAGTATCACTGCTCAGAGCAAATAATTGGATTATATATGATTTCATATTTATGACGGATTTAAATCAAGCTTCCCACTGTATTCCTGAGCGAGCTTACAGTTTGACTGCTATGAAACTCAGTAGAGTTTTGAACTGCTTAGGAGAATTATCTAGACATCTGGCTACCTAGCACCATTGTGCATAACAAAAGCCAATTTATTCATTTTATACCCTATTGATAAAAGCCAAATGCCTGATTGGAGGGTGATGGTAATTTACAATTTGGGTTGGCATACACATGTAAAAGACACTAATTAAAATTGCTTACTGGAAGCCTAATACATAGAACTTCTGGGAACAGGCTGGTAGCTACCTGGACACATACAGATCAGCATTTGTATTATTTGGCTATCTTAATAATGTTTAAATATACTTTATAATTTCTGTAGCAGCAAATTAATGAATAGGAAATACAGAAGCAGGAATATTGTCATTCATAAATCATAGAGTGGGAAGAGACCGCAAGAGCCATCCAGTCCAAACCCCCTGCCATGCAGGAAATCTTAATCAAAAGCCCCGAAGATGGCCATCCAGCCTCTGCTTAAACACCTCCAAGAAATGAGATTCCACTACACTCCGAGGGAGTTTGTTCCACTGTCGAACAGCCCTTACTGTCAGGAAGTTCCTCCTAATGTTGAGGTGGAATCTCTTTTCCTGCAGCTTGCATCCATTGCTCCGGGTCCTAGCTCTGGAGCAGCAGAGAAAACAATGTAGGTCCCTCCTCAATATGACATCCCTTCAAAATTTAAACAGAGCTATCATATCACCTCTTAAACTTCTCTTCTGCAGGCTAAACATCCCCAGCTCCCTGAGCCGTTCCTCATAGACATGGTTTCCAGACCCTTCACCATTTTAGTTGCCTCCTCTGGACACACTCCAGTTTCTCAATGTCCTTTTTCATTGTGCTGCCCAGAACTGGACACAATATTCCAGGTGGGGCCTGACGAGAGCAATAGACTGGGACTATTAATTCTCTTGATAGACACTTATACTTCTATTGATGCAGCATAAAATCACATTGGCCTTGTTAGCTCCGCATCACATTGTTGACTCATGTTCAATTTGTGGTTTAGCAGTATACTGCCTGACTTCAGCTTTTATTTTTAGCTTCTTTGTGTCAATAGGCTTGATAGGAATTCCAGATTCGATAGAGATGATAAATATAGCTACATTCATATATCACTTTTGAGAAAAGTTTTTAAGGGAACATGAAACAGACCTGAAATTAAAACAGAAATCTTGTGTTTGTTTTAAGGTAGAGAAACTAATGCACCCTATTCATACGATATAACTTACATTTTGTACGGAAACATAGCTGTGTAGTCTGGAAAATCAGTATGCAAAGGGATCTTGTGCCCCTTTGAAATTAACTGAAAGAAAGAGCTGGTAGCGTGAGCTCTCATAGACTCCTTCCTCTTTCCTAACATAGCTGAGGGTTGCCATACTTATATTTCTTTGTTTTTATTGCATTTCATTCCTCCTGGAAGTAGACAAGCCCTCCCTTTATCCACCATCTTGAGGGAGAGAGAGGCAGGCTAGCTCCCTCAGGCCTGTGGAGAAGAAGAAGAGCCCTCATCCAGTCCATCTGCCTTGGTCCAGGCCTCAGAGGGAGAGAAGAATGCTAGATCTGATTCCCTCCCTCCTACCCTTCCTTCTCCTTTTGTGTCGTGTCTTTTAGATTGTAGCTTGAGGGCAGGAAACAGTCTTATCCCTCTGTTGTTAGCCGCTCGGATTCCCAGTGATTGGGCAGGATATAAATATAATAATAATAATATATAATAATAATATGTTTTATTTGTTATACGCGTTTCCTATGATCAAAGCGGTTTACAGCCTACATATGCATACTGTATACAACAAAGCAAGTAACAAAAACAAAAACAAAAAAACAAACAAACAACTCTGCTTCTCTCCCCTCAAGTGGAGGCGGGGAGGGCTCTTCTTCTTGGCAGGCAAGAGCCTGTTGTATCTTGCCTGCTTCTCTCCCCTCAGATGGAGGTCGGGGGGAGGGCTCTTCTTCTTGGCAGGCAGGGCCTGTTGTATCTTGCCTGCTTCTCTCCCTCAAGATGGAGGTCGGGGGGGAGGCTCTTCTTCTTGGCAGGCAGAGGCCTGTTGTATCTTGCCTGCTTCTCTCCCCTCCGATGGAGGTCGGGGGGAGGGCTCTTCTTTTGGCAGGCAGAGGCCTGTTGTATCTTGCCTGCTTCTCTCCCCTCAAGATGGAGGTCGGGGGGAGGGCTCTTCTTCTTGGAGGCAGAGGCCTGTTGTTTCTTGCCTGCTTCTCTCCCTCAAGATGGTGGATACGTCCAGCAAAAAAATACAACTTGGATCAGCATCCTGATGGAATGGGTTAGCAAAGAGGGACCTTTCTTAGATACATAGAATATAGAATCGTAGAGTTAGAAGAGACCACACAGGGCCATCCAGTCCAACCCCCTGCCATGCAGGAAATCCAAATCAAAGCATCCCCGACAGATGGCCATCCAGCCTCTGTTTAAAGACCTCCAGGGAAAGAGACTATCACCCTCCGAGGGAGTGCATCCACTGTCGAACAGCCTTACTGTCAGGAAGTTCCTCCTAATGTTCACATGGAATCTCTTTTCCTGTAGCTTGCATCCATTGTTCCGGGTCCTGTTCTCTGTTATATTATTATTTAATTTCCTATTTTGTCACTGTTTTGGCTGTTCTGAAATTATGTATCTTGTATGTATATCAAATAGACAGTTGTTTTAGCCCAAGGGTGAAAAGAGTGCCTCCTAATCCCCAAAGCTTCACAGTATGTTTTTGGCAGAAGAAAATGCCTGAAAAAGTTCAGTGATTCCTGGAAACTCATACACAAATAAACATGCTCCTGACATAAAGGAGCTGCTGTTGGTAATGGAATGAAAGTAGAACATTGATTAACAACAAAAATGTGTAGCTATAGGAATATTGTAGTTAACATAGAGATATATACATTATCTCCACAGTTTTGGTATCCATATAGTGGAAGCGATTGTGTAATGGTTTGGGTATGACTGCAGATTAGAGTTCGAATCCAGATTTAGCCTGTAAACCCACTGGATGACCTTGGACAAGTCATAATCCCAGCCTTAGAAGATGGCAGTGGCAAACTTCAGAAGAAATTTGCCAAAGTCCCATAATAGACCATGGGTCACCATAAACCAGAAAGGACTTGACGCATATAACAACAAGGGATGTGTGTCCTAGAACCAAACCCCAGTGGATGCCTAGGGTTCACTGTGTTACGATTGATTTCTCGATTTGCCATCAGGTGTGTGCATGTGTCAAGTCACCTCTTGGTTGCCTGAAGAATGTGTTTGTGATGAGGAAACTGTTGGCCTTGAAAAAACTGATCCGTTCTCCTGCTTTATTTCTTGATCCTAGGCCAAATTTTCCTACAATCGTTGATTCTGCTCTTTTGCTTTTTTGTATTGTGAATTGCCTGTGATTAACAAGAAGTCCTGGTTTGGAGTGTGGTGATTTTTTCTTGGACTCCAGCACCGAATTTTTCCAGTTTCTTTTTTTTTCTTGCCTCTGTAGTAGGAGCTTAAACTTGGATTATATTTATTTTCTTTTTCCTGAAGTCTTTCTGATATAGTTCCATCAGAATTTGCATTACAGTGGTGCCTCGGGTTACGAAATTATTCGTTCCGCCATTCCTTTCGTAACCCGAAAATTTCGTAACCCGAAAACACTTTTCGTTAGCACTGGAAAGCCTATAGCTGCACGTTGCAGCATTTGAATTTCGCGCGCGAAATGAATTTCGTAACCCGAAAAATATTTCATACCCGAAACAGTTTTTGCCAATCCAACTTTTTCGTATCCCGGAAATTTCGTCACCCGATCATTTCGTTACCCGAGGCACCACGTATACTTTGAATCTTTGTGCTATATCTTTCCTCACTATTAGCCATCCCTTTTTTCCTAGATTTTTGTTTCCTGATTAAAGCACTGTGTAATTATAGATTCAAATGTCCCATTCTTGTCCACTTTAACTGCTCACCCCAAGCACTGCAGTATTTTCCATTTTTTTTACTATGTCTAACTTCCTATGATTAATGATTCTCCATTCCATGGTCCTATGATATGTGTTATGCAGCTTCAAATTATCCTTTCACCTCTGAACACATTAACAGTTGAACGTTCATTTGCCTTAAATCCAGTGTGTCATTAGCCGCAGCACAACTTTGGTTGTCCTTGGTGTACCCCAGTAGGTCGTTGAGTGCCATCTAAACTGGCAGGTCATCTTCTGAGACTATCTCTTTTTTCACTTTGGATTGTTTCTTTGTAGGTTTTTTTATGGTAAAAGATATTTAAAGGGTTTACCGTGTCTCCTTCTGTAAACTACTAACAAGCGTTAGCTGTGTTGTCATTTTTGCTGTCTCAGAGAGATCCTCCACACGTGTCAATTCTCCTGCTGCTGCAGCCCAGTAACTGTTTAGCACATTTAGGCCTGTACAGACTGCCAAAATAAGCTGCTTCGGTGTCTCTTTGGGGTATGCTATTTAATGATGCATGGGTCCCAAGGGTCCGGAGGTCACGCCCAAGCCACACTCCATTCCTAAGCACTGGAGTGCAGCTTTGGTGCAGCTTCCGGATTCTTAGGATGCATGCATCATTAAATGCATACCTCCAAGAGAACCCGAAGAAGCTTTATTTTGGCAGTCTGTAACAGGCCTTATCTGGCTCCCAGCAGAGACTGTCTGACATGGTGGACCCTATCATCGCACTGCTGTGCTATCAGCTGCCTCTTGTCTCAGAGGAACACTAATACCCCCAGCATGGAAAGATATGACAGAAGTGATATGATAGCCTGCTTAAATATTTGAAGGGTGTCATATTGAGGAGGGAGCACGCTGTTCTCTGCTGCTCCAGAACAGGACCTGGAAACATGGATGAAGCTACCGGAAGAGATTTCACCTCAACATTAGGAGGAACTTCTGACAGTAAGGGCTGTTCAACAGTGGAATACACTCCTCAGGTGTAGTGGAGTCTCCTTCCTTGGAGGTCTTTAAAACAGAGGCTGGATGGCCACCTGTCGGGTTGCTTTGATTGAGAGGTTCCTGCATAGCAGGGGGTGGGCGGGATGGCCCTTTTGGTCTTTTCCAACTTTGATTCTGTGATTCTATGTTTCAACATAGCACCCCCTTAAAAGCCCTTTCTTTATAAACCTTCAGCACTGAAAAGCCAGTCTGAATTAAAAGTCTTTGCTTTCTGAAGAAGGACAATACAAGGGGAGGGGTCTTTCTAGGAAGCTAGAGGCAGCCACCATGAAGGCCTATCTCACTGTCCTCTACCATGCCTGGAAGAAGGTGGGTGCAAGAGAGTTCCTCTTCTTCAGGATACAGGCCTGGGCGGTTCTGTGGGGGAGAGCAATCTATCAGATAGCCTGGATCCTATTGGATTTATAGATCATAACCAATACTTTGATGGTACTTGGGAACTGACTGGTATCCAGTGAAGATGTTGCAGCAAGGGAAGCATATGATCCTTTTAACCAGCCCCAGTTAAAGTCCCATTGAAGTGCTTTCTGCACACTCTTCAATGGCAGAGCTCCATTAATTTATGCAGGATATAACTAACACGCATGTTACTGTGGTCAGATCAGGCATTTCAAGAAACAGGTCAGTTGAAGCACTAGTTTTAATTGTACAGAAGCTTCTGGCCATAGCAAAAAAATTTGTGCCTCCAGGCTCAATGCTGAGTTCAGGAGTACATCCAAATTGCAAACATGCATCTTCAGCAGGAATGTAACTCCATCTATGAGAGGCTGAATGCTTTACACCTAACCTACCTTTAAACTGACCAGCAGAATCTCTGCCTTGTCTGGATTAGTTTAGTTTGTTTGCCTTGATTCAGTGCATTGTGGTGCCAGACACTGGTCTGTAAAAGCAGCTTTTTGGTGCTGACGTCACGCATTATTGTGCACAAACCTTTGGACATAGCCTTCCAGTATTTCATGCAGTGTTGAATAGCATGGGGCAAACAAGTGTGAGGGATGCCATTGGCCAGTGGTCAGGAGTGACGGAATCCCCCTGGACCATCTGGGTGAAGCCTTTAGGAGGATTTTGGCACTGTAAAACAGTACATCTAAGCCCCTTCTCAGTGACTTGGCCCAGAAAGGTGGTATGGTTTTGAAAGCCACTAAGAGATCTGTAGAACCAACAGGGAGACACTTCCCCAATCCATTTCTGATGAAGGACTCCATAAGATGACCAAAGCAATATCTGACCCATAACCAGTCCTGGAACCATATTGAAATGAAGATTGATAATCCATTTTATTGAGGACCACCATGTTCTAATGCGCTAAAATGGATGTTGGACACAAGCCGATAATTATTCATTTAGAGGGATTCGAGGAAGGCCTTTCAGCAGAGGCTTACAACTGCCTTGTAGTAAGTGGTTTTGAATTCTCATTACCTACTTGACCAGATCCCCTCTGCATTTTTATGAATGGAAGAAAAACAGGTGCCTCTCAAACCTATACACTTGTTAGGCTGTACAATGGGGGAAAAGTTCCTTATTAGAAAAGCAGGGGCCAATGTTACCGGACTATAGCAACTGTGACATCAAGTCAGGCAGATCCAAGTGATGTTATCTTGAGTGGTTTTCATTCTCTTCTTGGGGCTATGTGAAACAAACCTTGACCTCTCAAAACAACTCCTGGACAGCTCTGTAAAGATGTGAATAAACTTCTTTCCTGCCTGCATGGCCATGAAGTAGGCCTTCAGTAGGATCTAGCCTTTGTTTGGTCAGACTTACTCGGTGTCTTCTGGCAGTGGTTGTTAGCACCTCGGAAAACGAGTGTTGATTCATTTCCGCTCTCTGAAAGGGGCTGCTCAGGCAGTTGTGTTCACACCCTAGCTATTTGGGTGTTCTTGAGGTCATGACTTTTTAAGAATCACCTGCTGAGGTGACAGGAAACTATCTGGGTCCATCAGCCTCCTTGTGTAGCATTGCAATTGATATCTATCTATCTATCTATCTATCTATATCTATATCTATCTATCAACATTTATACCCTACCCTTCAGCCTAATGGCTATCAGAGCAGCTTACAATTATTATTTTTTAATTAGACGGTTTTCCTGCCCTCAGGCTTACAATCTAAAAGACACGACACAAAGGAGAAGGGAATGGTGGTGGGAAAGGGGATGAGGTCCAGTGGTTCTTCCCTCCTCTGAGGGCCTGGCCAGGCAGATGGACGGAGGGAGGGCTCTTTTTTCTTCAGGCTAGCCCTGATGGGTTGGGCCTGCTGGTCATCCCTCGCAGGCCAGCGGATGACAGTTATGGAGGGGAGGGTCTCTTCCTTCAAGATAGCCCTGATGGAGCTGGGCCTGCCTGGTTCACTCCCTTCAGGCTGGAAGATCACGTTATGGAGGGAGGAATCTTCCACCCTATATAGGTACCTTGTGACACCCTCTCTCTGCCCCTAGGTTTTATCTGGCTGCACAGAGAAACCTGTGATACAAGCAAATGTTTTTCTCACTCATCAGTCAGATTTCATATATGCCAGGTCAATGTGCTCATCTGGAATAAAATTTGAATAATCTTGTTCTGCTATTCACTAATGCGCTTTCAATAGCACCATTTTCAGCCTACGGGAGTGTTTGAATTTCTGACTGTGTTCTTAAAATGTCTTATTAATGTAGCAAATATCTAGTCATTCACCAGAATATAACAGTTTGTCTAATCAAAATATTTGTGTACGATTTTTACAGAAAACCATTAGGCTATTTCAACTCACACCAAACTAGAATGTACTTATTCATCACGGAGGGTTTTATTACAAAGTAAATGTGTCTGAGCATTACCGCTTGTAGAAATTATTACCCGGAAGCAGAAATAACACAGAATGAATAGGGAAAGTTCCGACACAAAACAAACAAACAAACAAACAAATAAAGACAAGCAGTTCAGCATGTTTCAGCAAAGGTTTCCAATTCAAAATAACCTTATCTACATGTGAAATGAAACAACCAGGTCAAATATCCTTGCATTAGCGAAGAAAACATTTTTTTGATCATCAAGAAGATCACTTGAGCCTTTCCCAAATGCATCTAGCAGTGTTTTCTTTCATTCGCCTCCACTCACTACGCGATTTTCATTTTGATGGCCAGACTTTCAAATCTATGCTTTTTAATATGATCGGGGGGTATTTGGTGACGCAGGCTTATCTGCTTTTCTTTTTCTGTTTTGATATTCAGTATGCCATTAGTTGCTTCTAGAGACAGCTGCTGTTCATGTGCCTGTTTGTAGGCAGGAAGAATACAACAACCACAGATCATACTAGTGCAGAATTGCATTACTATCCAAGCTTTTATTGTTTCCTGTAGATATCCTGCTACAACCCATATGCTAAAAGTTTGTATTTGTTCTGCCCTTCTTCATATCTTCCTAATGCTAATGCTACTAAAAATTTCCAGTTTATATAGAGGACAAGGAAGAACTATGGAGAGAGGTGGCAACAGGCAGAGGGAGATTACTGTTAATATAACTATTTTAAGCATGTAATCTGTACTTGTTTGTTATTTTGTTGTTGCAGGAGAGTTGGGGATTGCTATATTGCTTGTTATGTTTGATTATTATGCCATGTCATGTTATTTGAACATATGTAACTTGATATTGTTAGTTGTTCTGCTGCCAAGGAAGTGCCGGGGATTTCCATTTGAATTATTATGCTATGTATTGTGCTATATAGTTTGAATTTTGTACTCTGTATTCTTTATTTTTTTGCTTTTTTGTATAATTACTTTATTTATAATATTGGTGTGATGTTATTGATGGGGGGTGTATTTTGTATTTTTGATGCCTTTGTTTTGTAATCCGCCTTGATTCCATAAGGAAAAGGCGGAATATAAATAAATTGTATTATTATTATTATTATTATTATTGGAAGATGTAAAAAATGTTCAACAGAGCTTCTTTGTCAGAGGCTTTGTGAATAGAGATATGTCCGTAACTACAATTGATTCAGTGAGCTGGGGCTAGCAATTGGATATACTGTATACACAGTGGGCCCTTGGTATTCTCTGGGGTTTGGATAGTTACAACTAGTATGCATTTACCTATATTATCTTCTTCTAAGAAGAGATAAAGGCATTATATTACTGTTTAGGTTTTCTGTTTGTGATACATGCTTATTGGTTCCCCGTTTACCTGTTAAACATGATGCTGAGAGAGGAATATAATGAGTCTATGTGGTGATAGTCCACATGACCAGCTTTACATTTTAATGTGGGCCCATTGCCACAGTGCCTTCAATGGTAGAATGTCAGTATGGTATCTGCCCAGGCCACAAATCTTTGGCATGTTGCATTCTATAAGCAGAGGTTTGAATAAGGTGACAGAGGTATTAAATGCTGCCCAAGTAATTGTTTTTCTTTCTGGTATCATGTTTCAGTTGGACTTGAAAAACTTCCTTATACTGTACAGGATACACATAGAAGAGTGAAGAAATAACCTATGCTATTATAAGTAGCACTACATAATGTTTTATTATAACTTGTTATCACTGTTACCAATCATATATCAGTTTATTAAAAACTAAGCATTTATACATGCTATTGTACTTGTTACTGCTGTTTTCCAGTAGAGCTGAGGATTTTAGAGGAAGCTCAGTAGTCTCCTGTGATTCCAGGTTTGTGTCATTTAGTCTAATCAGTTTTTTTCAGACTATGGGTGAGATGTCTTGTTGGAACTTGCTGTAAGTGCTATTTGCTTTGTATTTTTTGCTTGTGTGCTTAGAGCAAAACAACAAGAGGTGTTTGCTGCAGTGTTTATTGCAAGGGAAGACTTCTGTTTGTGGAATGGAACTTTTCCTTTTCCCTCTCCAGTTCCATGCACATCCAAAATATCTATAGGGTCTCTCAACACAACAGATAGCAGATGTCTCAGAGTGGAAGGGAAGTACTTTCTGTTGACAGTTAACACTTTGCTGGTAGATAGTGCTGGATACAACCCCTTTTCTTCACTCACTTGAGTGGTTGGAGTAAGGTATAAAACAATAATCAGCACAACAAACCCCTTCATTTTCATTCAGCCATTCAATTAGCACTTTTACATTCCATATTTCAAAATTTTGGTTATATTAAACTACATAACTGTTTTTACTTTACACCTAAGACTGCATCCCTTCCTATGTCACTTACTTGCATAAATTCACTTGCATTCTGTGTTTTGAGGTCAGTATCATATTATGTTCATGTCAACATGTACAGGAAATCTTTCTGTTCCCAATGGAGCAGTGTCCCTGCCTCAAAGATGCTCTTTTCAGCCATTTGGTTACTTGGTTGCCTTCAGTTACTCAAGTTTTAGACTAAGAATTGGGAACTTGGTTTTTTTAGCATCTTTTCCTGTTGTGTATAATCATGTAAATTAGTTCCCTCTGAATTGTATACATTTTTCTTTGTAAGGATTAGTATTAGTATAACGTCTAGAGGTATATTTGAATACCTGCAAAGCATATGTTTTTAAAAAAGCATAGATGGGAAATACATTGTATTTCTACTGTTTCAGCTGCTAGAACTGTTCAGGAAATGGGAAATGCTTGTTTGATCAAGACTAAAGTGGGTGACAGCTGGGAGACGATAATGGATTATTTCTTTAGGAGGGGAAAGAAGGTTGGCTGTGCCCTGCTTTTAACTTGAGCTTCCTTCTTTCAATCTCTTTGTTAGCCTTGTGGACAGATGTTCCTACAGCTTTTTAAAAGATGAGATGAAAAAATTATACCATTTCCACTTTAAAGCTTCATTAGCAGCAAAAGAAGTTTTACTGTGTATAACAACTCAGAAGAGGTGAAGTCCTTATTGAATTTATTCTACTGTTGAAATACTAATTGTCTAGAAATAGTTTCTTTTGTCAAGATCAGAGCCCCCGTCACTGCCTGAAATATTGGGAGATAGTTTTAAGGGATATCTTTTGGGAATATAGCTGCTTCATATATCTTCTTACAAAAAGGTGAAACTGGACACTTTGCTTTATGATAAATAGTAGTATGCCTAAAGGTAACGGTAAAGGGTAGTCCCTTGACATGACTGTCTAATTGTAACCAACTTTAGGGCGCGGTGCTCATCTCCGTTTCTAAGCCAAGAGTCAGGGTTGTTTGAGGACTGCTCTGGTGGTCATGTGGCCAGCTGTTACCTTCCCACTGAGAAGTGGTACCTATCTATCTACTTGCATTTGCATGCTTTCAAACTGCTAGGTTGACAGAAGCTGGGACTAGTGACAGGAGCTCACCCCATCATGCAGTACTCAGGCCTCAAACTGCCAACCTTCAGATCTTCTGATCATCAGAACTGCCGTCTTAACCACTAAGCCACTGCATCCCATGCCTACTAGGAAATTAATCCAAAACCTTCAGTTGGAAACTTGACAGCTCCTTTACTGCAAGAGTGAGCAACCATGTGAGGACTGGGGGCCATTTTCACCCAGATGCCTTGTGAAATACACTCCCATCTCAAAATAGCTCCTTTTTTGTTGGAGTCCCTCTCAAAATGGCAACCGGAACAGTAATGTGAGAGGAACTGCCATAAAAAAAGAGATGTAGGGGATAGGCTTCTGGGAGCTGTTTGAGCCTTATGCATAGTTTTCAGGTATAAATAGCCTGATAACATGCCATGTAAAAAAGTGGCAAGGATTGGGAAGCTTTGGGACACTATCATGTGCCTTTGGCAGCTGTAAAAGGCCAAATATCTCACAAAACTACAATTCCCAGAATTTCACAGCATTGAGCCATGGCAGTTAAAGTTGTGTTAAACATGATTATTTCTGCAGTGCAGTTGTAGCTTCAGTTTCAGTAAATCAGGAGTGGGGAAAGTGGAGCCTGCAGTGTGTACTGTCCCTATGCACTTCTTCTCTGTCAGAAAGCTCTGGTGCCACAACAGACTACAGTTCTCAGGATTCCATAGGATGGAGCCATGGCAGTTAAAGCAGTGTCAAACTGGATTATTTCTGCAGTCCAGATTCAGCCTGAGATTAGTAAACGTTTTGTAAAGTCAGCATGAATTCTTTATCCACTGATTCAACTATCCATGGCTTGAAAATGTATTTTTAAAAAAGAATTCCAAAAAGCAAGCCTTGATTTTGCCATAATAATAAGGAACACCATTTTACTACACTATGGTATATAACGGGTCTTAGAACAAAACGACAGGAGATACCCAGGGCCCACTGTAATATTTTCAGTGCCTGTGGGTGTTCACAATGAAAGAGGAGATCCTCTTGCATGTCCAAACATGCAGCACGTGAGGTTAGGTTGGTGGGTGCACAGAACAAGGCTTTTCTGTAGTAGTGCCTTGACTGGAACTCCCTTTCCACGGACCCATCGCTTTTAAGCTTCTGACAGGCAGCCAAAACAGTGCTGTTCCACATGACACTCAGTGTTTGAAACTGATGTTTTTACTGTTTTCAAAACTGAATTCTAGAATGGTTTTTAGAGTGCTTTTAGGAGTTTTCAAAGAGGGTTTCAATATGTTTTCATTTTTTTACACTTTATATTGTTTTAATTGATTTTTATTTTGTCATCACCTTGGGAGCCCTTCTGGGCTGAGAGATGATACTGAAATACTGTAAATAAATAAGAAAGACTATATTAAAAAGTCATGAAAACCAAGAGTATTTGAATTTGGGAAATCTTTATGGAATTTTTTTTCTAGCTCACACCTGGATGACAGCTAATAACTATAATCAACCCATCATCTGGAACTTGTGCACCACCTGATGCAAAATGTTACTGCTTTTAATGCACATGCCAAGCCCTGCCCATGCCTCAAGAAATGCTAGAAAGAGCTTGCTTTATCATTGTTCAGTTTTATGTTGAACAATTCCTGGGGGCTGTTGAGCAAAGAGGGAGGCTAACACTATGTATGCTTAGGAAGCAGCCTCATATTAAGTCATGTCATTGATCTCTCTAGCTCATCATTATCTACATTGAACAGCAATAGTGCCATAGGGTTTTTAGACAAGAATCATTTCCATTCATATCTTGAGATGCCAGAGACTGGACCTAGGACCAACTGTATGCAAAGCATATACTCTGTTACCAAGTATGGCTAGGTGATTTGTCTGCTTCCCTGGTAGAAGAAAACCAGAAAAGAATTTCTGACCAGTTTTTTTTTAAAAGTACTGTACTTATTATTTTGTAAGCAAACTGAGCATTGGTGTTCATTTTCTCCTCCTTGCTACATTTTCCTAAAATGATCAATAAACAATCATTTTAGGTTAGAGATTCCAGGTAGTGTATTATTGATGTGGTTCTGGTTTTATGACTAGCTCTATAAGTGTACAGGAATATATTTAATTATTTTATTGGAATTCATTCTCGGTTCTTGAATGCATGTATTTGCTGTTATTATTAAGCCTGCTATGTGTCTGGCTGTATCCTGCGCTCTGAAATTTTTTTTCTTCACACATGCTTCCTTAATTTAAGGTTTCTTCACAGTTTTAACATCTAACTAGTCATTTCTGGAAAGTACAGTTTTGTTGTTGAAATTGTAGGCTACAACTGCTTCAGTAAATAGTGTTAGAAATGGCTACTGTTTTGCTTATTCAGCCAGAAAAATTAGAGATCTATAACCAAGAACTAGGGAATGGCTATGTTCCTTAGTGTGTATCTTGGAAGTGATGAGTGTGCAGAGAATTGGTGTCACTCACTATAAACAAATTGGAATGCTCTAACAGGCTCTAGTGTTTATCTTAGTGTTCAACAGCTTATGAATTGTGTGATCTTTGTGAGAATGATTATGCATTCTTCATGCTGTTTCTGCCTTCTGATAAGGTATGTGAAGACAGTATTATGGAAAAGAGAAGAAGACAGGAAAGGTGTTTTCTCTCTCTCATTCTCTTTGACTGTATGCTAACATTAACCCTTCTCCAGGTAGTGGCACCTTTATATGGGGCATTTTGTGTGCTGAATGAGAATTCAAATGCATTTGGAGCTGTAAAAAGTTTACTTTTCACAGGAATGTTTGTGAATGCAGAATCAAATATATTCCACAATACCCAAGCTCCTAGATCCAGAAAACAGATGTTCACATTAGGTGGAATGTTTATTTTGAATAGCTGATAGCCTTCTTTTTCTTGGCAACCAACCCAAATCCAACCATTTGTTGGGACAATTTTTTGACTGTTAAATTTTTTATTCATGGCAGGTGTCTGAAACTTAGAAACATTGTTTACAACTCTTCACTTTATAAGGTTGTAAAATGTCTCTCTTGTGAATCTAGTTTGGTGTGATTTTGCCACTAAAATGTGACATCTGCTTAGTTGAAGGTTAAAATAATTTTTTTGGTTAAAATAGGTTGAATTAGTGCAATATTATATTTGACTAAAATTAAAATTGAGCTTTGTCTAGATCTGGTGCACCCTCAACATTGAAAAGTCTTGTATTGTGTGATGAAATGGCCTCTGAATCACATATCTATACTTTCAGAGGAGAAGCATATTAATACTGGCTTCTTACACATGATTGAGAGATTTAACGTTTTTTCTCTTCTTGACTTTAAACATGAGATACTGTTACATGTGAACTGTTACTCTGATTATTTGAAACACACAAAGCAGAAATAACTTTATTGGGACAACTAAATGCACAAAATAGGTTATGCAATCCAGTAGTGCTTTGAAAGCTTGCATCATATATTTTGTTTATTTTGGTTAGATCAATGAAGGTATCACTGTTTTGTAGATTTTAGATATTGTTGTACTTTGCTATATGGTCAATATGACTACTCCTGGATATGTTTTCTGATTATTTGTTCACTGAGTTTTGCAGAACAGCATCAATTCTGGCACTGTGGTTTGTCTTTTGTTCTTGTAGCAGTCAGACAGGCAAGTGCAGCAATAAAATCTACAGCACTATATGAATAAAGCATTATTATTATTATTGACAGCCACAATCAGTTTATAGTGGAAGTGGATCTTATGAATCATTGTACCATCATCAGGGATGAGGACAGCTAGTGGGATGGACATGCTACAGGGTTCTTCAAATATAAAGATGATTTCTGATGGAGGAACTCACAGAAAGGCCTTTCCTCTAATAATAATAATAATAATAATAATAATAATAATAATAATTATTATTATTATTATTATTATTATTATTTGTATACCGCCCTCTGGCAAACCAATCCGGGCGGTTAACAGTAAAATATAAAATATGACAATTAAAAACACTTTATCCCTCCCCCCCCCCCTTAAGACAGTATTAAATAGTATAACATATTAAAAATACAATATCAAGGATAAAAACAGCAATTAAAACTAAAACTAAAAACCCTGATATCCCTCTGTTGATCCTCAACCATCTCTAAGATGGGGCCACAGGAAGAATGAGGGAATCAGGGAACCTGGGAACCTGGGCCGGGATGGTTAATCTGGAAAGTGGACTGGTTAATCTTGAGTGGACTGGTTAAGCAGGGTCATGTATGATTCCCCCCCCCCCTCTCTGTCCTTGACTGTAACCATGGGATGCTGTTACATGTGTACAAGTTTTAACTCTGGTAACTGTATATACTCATCTATAAGTCTATAGATTTTAGTCAAACAATTGACCCCCCAAAACTGGATCAACATATCTACAGGTCAGTCTAAGTACTGTACTTTAATTCTTATATAAAAAAAATAAAAATAAAAAAAAGGAAACCACCCCCTTCTCTGAGTAGACTGATGAAAGGTGAGAGCTTAGTCTGTCCTGTCCTGGGAGCACCTGAAAGAATCATCCACCACCTCTGTTCTTTCCGTCACAGCACGGTGTGTAACCTTTATGAATGCCTGGGAAGGAAAATGGTGGCTATAGCAGTTCTTTGGTCCCGCCTCCCACCGCAAAGGATTGTTGAGAGGAATTGGCCTTTGAAGGATTTGAATAAGCCTCCTCTTTTGGAGGTCTTTAAACAGAGGCTGGATGGCCATCTATCAGGGATGCTTTGATTGTGAGTTCCTGCATGGCAGGGGGTTGGACTGGATGGCCCTTGTGGTCTCCTCCGACTCTATGATTCTGTGAATCAGGTAAACTTATCACATTAAAGTTAAAAGCCTATAATTACTGCTAACATAGTTGTAATTTTCTTTGCTTTGACTGTTCATCCTTTTCGACATGTGTGCATTTTCTTAGCTCCAAACATTGTATAGCTATGATTTACCATAGTTCCCTTTCCATGCATCCAGCCTCTAGGGTATGCAGAAACAGTTATGCCTGTTAGAATTTTTAAAGTCCTTTGGCATCGTTTTCCTTTGCTTTGTCCTTGACATCCTTTAATTATGTGCTCCTAAATTTTATTCTCAATTTATCCAAGGGCCATATCAAAATCCATAATTTCATCCCCCAAACCTGCCCTTGATTTATACCTGAGGTGAACTTATAGCCAAGCATATATGATATTTTGTAGCTCTTTTAAGTTTATAATACTTGTAGATTCCCCCCCCCCCAAAGGATAGGCCAGATTGGAAAGTTGTTTCTGATAATATAATGATCATAGAATCATAGAATTGTAGAGTTGGAAGAGACCACTAAGGCCATGCAGGAAATCCAAATCAAAGCATCCCTGACAGATGGCCATCC